>NW_023494798.1:35544624-35949624 GCF_904425465.1 Colossoma macropomum
ACAAACGCACTGCAAATAAAGAAAACACATTTATCAAAATGACTACACCTGAACTGCATTTCACAAACGCACTGCAAATAAAGAAAACACCTTTATCAAAATGACTACACCTGAACTGCATTTCACAAATGTACTGCAAATAAAGAAAACACTTTTATCAAAATGACTACACCTGAACTGCATTTCACAAACGCACTGCAAATACAGAAATCACTGGTAACTTCAGAAATGCTGCAAAGCCAGTCACAACACAATGAAAGTGTTTCTGGAAGACTCAAAGGGCTCAAAGTGGAGGAATATCTATAATGAAAAATCACTGTCAGAAGTAGATCAGACCACAGACACTCGGACTCTCACATCCCGAGTTCATGGTCAGCCTGGCTGGCTAGTTTGCTCTCTGACATGTTGTAGCTGTGCTGTGGAAGTTAATCTGGTGTTACTAGTTAAACTCTACAGCTGATTCCCATTACGATACAGTGATATTAATCTACTCTTTGTGCTGCTTATAATGTAAAAGTCTGAATGGCTCCTCTCTCTGAGTGTCCTCTGGAAACATCTCCATCCTGTAGTGACAGGATTATTATCATTTCTGAAGTTGCGTGTTTTTCTGTATTTGCAGTGCGTTTATGAAATGCAGCGTCTGTGTTGTCATTGTGGTGAAAGTCCTTTCTGAGTTTGCAGATTGTCTATGAATTTGCAGCGTGATTGTAAAACGTAGCGCCGTGTTGTCATTTCGATGAAAGTGTTTTCTGTGTTTGCAGCTTGTTTTTTATTTGCAGTTTGTTGGGTCTTCTGAGCCACTGTACTCCATGATGACTATCGCAGTCTAGACCAGGCTTTAGAAAGATTCAGGTTCTCTGTACGGGGCTTTAAGATGGTAACACATCATCTGTAAAAACATTTTAAAAGGTGAGAAGCCCGACTGAATCACACGGAGTAAGTAGGTTAAACATGGCGCGCAGAGTAGCTTTATATAACACTCTCTCTCTCTCTCTCTCTCTCTCTCTCTCAGGAACTCAGTCTGCTCTCTCTCCACTTCTGTATGTGAGTAACAGCAGAACTCTCAGGGATGTGCGGTGGGGACGGACGGAGAGTGGGAGGAAAAGAGTGGGAGGAGGAGAGAGAGAGAGAGAGAGAGAGAAGCAAAAAGTATGAAAATCCAACTCGTAGTACTCCGATGACGTCATTCAAACTGCCACCGTGTTCGTGGGCAACATGTAGATCAGAGCGCAGTGGTGGTGTGTTATGAGATAAAGCCACTAAAACACACTTTTATTTTGGAACAATCAGTTTAAAGCTGACTTGGTGTCTTGATTTTTGCATATATTCTTAAATGCACCTTTAAAGGCTCTTGCATTCGACATGATAAATAACCACATTATACAATGTCCATTTTATCAGCTCCACTTACTATATAGGAGCACTTTGTAGTTCTACAGTTACAGACTGTAGTCCATCTGTTTCTCTGCATACTTTGTTAGCCCCCTTTTACCCTGTTCTTCAGTGGTCAGGACCCCCATGGACCCTCACAGAGCAGGTACTATTTGGGTGGTGGACCATTCTCAGCACTGCAGTAACACTGAGGTGGTGGTGGTGTGTTACTGTGTGTTGCGCTGGTACGAGTGGATCAAACACAGCAGTGCTGCTGGAGCTGTCTCTGTTTATGGGGCAAGTTTAGCCACATAAGCAGTCCAGTTAGCAAGGTTAGCCACACAGTGCCTACCAAATTCTTTAGTCACACAGCTCCAGCAGAAAATCCCTCAAAGAAATCTATAGAAATATGTTTTTATATAGTTTATATATGTTGTATAAATATGTTTATATATATAGTAGATGTTCTCCTGTAACTTTCACTAGTTTTAAAAGGATGTAACTGTTTCCCAACAGAGCAAACTGAGAACTGAGTTCAATAGAGACACAAAACAAGTACAGAAGAGGAAGGGAGAGAGAGAGAGAGAGAGAGAGAGGGAGAGAGAGAGAGAGAAGCACCTTTGTTTCTTTTCCCTGAAGCCTGAAACAACAGTGGCAGTGTGTGCAGGGAATTGTGGGGTGTCAGTTACAGGATTAATTAGATAACGAGGGTGATTAATTATCTGATGATGGTGGCGCTCTGAGGAGCCACTGTGTCTGCTGGGCTTTAAAAAAAGAGAGAAACACTGGGCTTAAAGATCTTCACTACAAACACAGCAAAGCAGAGACACACTGAGTTATATAAAGCAGCTACGCCTCATAAAGTGACTATTTATTATATATTTACTCCTTTACTTTTCACAGTTGTGTGATTTTCCCTATTGATCCTTCTTAAATAGTTTATTTCCAAACACTGAAATAAACAAACGACTGTATTCATAGTTTTTATAATGGCTTTTATTTGCTCAGGCTTGTTCATGAAAAGAAAAACGGCTCATTATGCGCCCCCATTAAAAGATTAGAGGTTAATCCGCCTCATAATCAGCGTGAAGGCGAAATAAACTCATTCTTCTTCTGTACCGTCATGTATTTATGACTGAAAGTCAGTATCAGGCAGGGTTATTATAGTCCCCAAACCTATCACTAAAACCATAACTAACAGTGTAAAATGTGCTCGTTAACTGTAATAAAAATAAAACAGGTTTCAAAAACGAAATAAATACTGTACCATCCACCGCAAAACTAACTAAAACTAAACAGAATTACTGAAAAACTGTCTTTTCAGTGCAGCTGAGCTTAAAATAAAATTGTGTTTATTTTATTCTACTCTTATCAAAAACCTGCTTTCACAGCAATCATCATAATACTAACAACTAAAACTAAAACTAAATAAAAACTAAAACTGTTACTTTTCAGAAAAAACAAAATACAACTATTAATGTACGCTTAAAACTGAAACTTCAGTAAAATGAAAAAAAAATAGATAAAAAATAAGATAAAAATAAAAAGCAATGAAAATTTAAAAACTAAACTCTTGAAAATGACGGCTGTGTCTGTTTTTGGTACATTAAACATCATAACTGGACTTTAAATGCAAGAATAATACAGGATATGGGTCCCTTAGGTTTTCTCCTTTTAAATATTTTTAAAATTCACCCAAATGTCTCGTTATTTCAACCGTTTTTGTTGTTCTTTACTGTTCCACCTTATGCGCCTCACTGTACACCAGAAAGTAAATATTAGAAAGTGAAATAGTACATATTTTTATCTGAATCTATTTGATTAATTATTAGACTAATAAAAGCAAAGAATTCTGACCAAAATCTGAGAAATAATCTGACTCTGATTCTCTCGGTGACGCTGTTTCCTCTCGCTCCGGCTCTGAACCTCATCACTTCCGCTCAGCTTCCTAAACGGAGACGTGGAGGGAAAGGAAAAAATGACCTTGACACATGGAGAGGGAGAGAGCGTTGCCTAGCAACTGATACCCAATTCTCGCCGTCTGCCAGCTTCACTCGTGACGATGGAGCAAAAACATTCACATCACACCGTCATCTGGACTCATCATACGGTCATTCAGAGCGTCTTCACACTCACTGAGCCGCCGTACACACCACCCTCACCTCTGACCTCCACAGCTTAAAGCGATACTTCAGCCAGACATCTAATACGCCGTTTTAGGGTCTTTCTCAGTCACAGGCTGGAAAATATTTGAACTAATTGTAAATACAGAGTTCTGAGCCCATTTTATTTTATGTATAGCGCAGGAGTCGACAACATGCGGCTCTTTTACTGCCCTGTTGTGGCTCCACAGCTGAATTAGATTAGAGGTAAAAATAAAATAATCCTCCTTTACAGTAAAATAAAGCTCTGCTGATCGTTCAACACAGTTTAACTATAAATGGTCTTAAACTCTGGAGTTAATGTAGAACTGCTGATTCACCCTTTAACCCTGAAGATCAGCGCAGACTGCTGGTCACCAGCAACACAGACAACAGTCTTGCCTAGCTAGTAGCTAACGAAACGGCAAGGAGAGAGATTTAAGATGAATATTGATTATTTGGAGATAAATGGATTTATTTGTGTTTATAATCACTCCAGCTGGTTTCCTGATACGTTTAATCTGCAGTGACAAACTGTCAAAAACTAAAAAGCCACGAGGCTGAAGTCAGTTTCTCATTCGCCAGCTACTTGCTCAAATTTTCCCGTTCCACCTTAAACGGTGCAGCAGTTACATTCTGGCACCTCAGGCGGCATTTAAAGTGGAACGGGAAAATTCAAAAAAGAAGCGGGCGAATGAGAAGCGACTTCAGCCTCGTAAAAAGTCGAACGTTGAGACATTTTACAAGAAAATATTCTACTTTCGCAATAAAGTTTCCTGCCAGAGATGCGAGAAAAGCAGCTGTAGCTGTGCTAAAGCTTAAAGCAGAGTCTGCGTTTTAGTTTATTTTATATCCTATATTAGTACGTTAACATATACTGAGTCATATTTACAGCCAAGATGTTAAAATGGACATAAAATCTTGTGACTCCCAAGGTGATTTAATTTTTGCTGAAAGTACAAAATGGCTAGCTGAGCATTTTCTGTCAGTGGTTGAGGTGAAACATGATGTTTTTAGTTAACTCTATGGAACCGAGCGTCTTGCTGGCGCTCCATTCTGAGACTTTAACGATGTTCCCGTTTAAATCTGCTGTTAGAGGAGTTACAGAGCGTTCATGTCCACATTTTCCAAAGTGACACAATTAAGCATGTAGAACCGGAGTTTTCTGTGAGCTCCTGTGTTTCCTATCATTGTGTAAAAGATGCACGAGGCTCCTTCTGACTTATGTTCCTATTTATGTCTTCATATGTGTAGCTTGTGAGGACAAAATCTACATGTTTTCAGTTTTGTTGGATGACATTCCTTACATTATATATTGCGAATAAATTGTAAATGAGTTCTGAGTTTGGTCATTTTCATTTAAGTTCTAAATTAACTGTTAAGAGAGAAGCATTTAGTAGCTTTTATAAGTGCACTTTAGCAGCTATTCCTGCTTTTTGAAGCAAACAACCAAATATTAGAGCTAGAAAATACAGTCACAATCAAATGTTTGTGTTTTTAATAAAATAACCCATTTGGTTGCAGATAACTGTATAAAATGATTGTAGTGTGCTGTATCCTGCGCGCCATCACAGGAAACTGATAATCTAATGAAAGAAGGAAGCCAGAGTTAGATTTGTCTAGAATGATGAGCTGTAGACGGATGAATCTTTGCAGCATCAGGAATGAAACTATAATAGCATCTTCACCATCAGTCTCAGACCTGTGGACTGTGTATTTATTGTGTGTATATTTTTATGTGTATAAAAACGTCTGACGTGGCTTTATGAACTGTGTGGCTAAGCAGGGCAGCAGCAGAGTTGAGCAAAATATAATCCACACACAGACACGTCTACTGGACTTCAGCTTCACTGACCACAGATTTCTGGAAACAGAGCTGTGAGAACGGCAGCGTTCAGCTCACACTCTGATTCAAAGGCAGCCGTGACCAAAGCAGAAGAGATCTTTATAAAACCTCTCGCTCTCAGAGAGGCTTTCCATCTGTACATCATCACTGCCCAGTTTCAGCATGGCCACTTCAGAGGGTCCAGCACAGCATGGTGTGAAAAACAGTCATGCAAAATTTGTCCATCCATTAAAACGCCCATATTGAAAAATTTATTTTTAAAATAAAACAGTTTGAAATGGTATGTAAACCCTGTTAAAGTGTCATTTAGAACAATTGTGTGGTTTTATGTACCAAAAACAGCCATAATCAATTTCTACATGACTCTATTTATTCCTTGCGATTAAACAGGTTGTTAGTGTTACTGTGCCTTTAAGACTGATATATGTAAATTAGCTCTGTTCTGATTCGCTGCCCTCTATTGTGCCTCATTCTGAAAGCAGTCCAGGCTGAAATTACCCCAGTGTGAGTGGGCAGGGCTAAACTGCTGTAGGCTGAATGGGCAGGTATAGGTAAACGCATTCATTTTTGACATCACAGAAACAGTGAATTCAAAACGGGCTGTTTTTGCAGCTTAGCTTCCCTACATGGACCATATGGAGTGTGGAGTGAAAGGTTAGTTTTCCATGATATGGGCCCTTTAATGTGTCGCTCCCCAGTCCACACAGTCTAAATATGGAAGCTAAGTGATGTCACAAACACTCATTAGCATATATCCACCTATTCAGTCTACAGCAGTTTAGCCCCGCACACTCACACTTACCATATGAGGTTATAAGGAGTGTTTCAGCCTGGACTGCTTCATAAACAAGGCAGCCAATCAGAAGAGAGCTCATTTACATATATCGGTCTTAAGGGCACAGTAACAAAATCAGCCTGATGAATGGTAAGAGACAAAGAGAGGGAGGGAAGAATAAATTACGACTGTTTTTGGTACATAAAATTGTACAAACAAACTCTTTAATCAGTTGGTTTGTGAACCTAAAGATGGTGGAATCAGTGTGGAAACGTATAGCGAGGTTATATTTTTGGTTATATATTCTCTCAGGTGAGTTTTTAGGGCGTAATAAAGGAGCAAATCAGGACAAATGGAGTGAAAAGTAGAGCAGCTTTAACATCGAGGACGCGCTCAGACACTAACACAGCTCAGCATCAGAGCTAATAAAGGAAACGAGTGTCAGGGTTAAACAGAACAGAAAGGAGAAACGAGTCCAACAATTAGACCTACAGAGAGAATACTGGGTCAGAGAGAGAGAGAGAGAGAGAGAGAGAGAGAGAGAGAGAGAGAGGAAAAAGGGAGAGTATCTTCATATTCTACTAGGATATTTTAATTGCTTTGGCAAAAATTGTTCATTACAATTCATGCCAATAAAGTTATTTGAATTGAATTGAATTGAGAGCGAGAAACAGTAAGAGAAAAAAGAAAATTAGAGAGGAGAGAGGGAGAGAGAGTCAGAGAGAGGGAGAGAAAAGAGATAGAGAGTAAGAGAAGACAGAGAAAGAAAAAAAGGGGGAGTGAGATGGTAAGAGAAAGAAAGTGAGAAAGAGCAGAGAGTGAGAAAGAGAGATAA
Source organism: Colossoma macropomum (assembly GCF_904425465.1). NCBI lineage: Eukaryota > Metazoa > Chordata > Actinopteri > Characiformes > Serrasalmidae > Colossoma > Colossoma macropomum. Next base: position 35,551,593 of record NW_023494798.1, read on the forward strand.
CAGAAAAACAGAAAGAGAAAAGAGGGAAAAGTTGTAGTGCTTTGATAATACAAATGTAAATTTGTCACGTTGATGAAGCAAACATGAACTTCAGAGAGAGAGAGAGAGACAGAGAGAGAGAGAGAGAGAGAGACAGAGACAGTGAGAGTGATAGAGACAGTGAGAGTGATAGAGACAGTGAGAGAGAGAGAGAGAGAGAGAGAGAAAGAGAGACAGTGTGAGAGAGAGAGAGAGAGAGAGAGACAGTGAGAGAGAGAGAGAGAGAGAGAGACAGTGAGAGAGAGAAAGAGAGACAGTGAGAGAGAGAAAGAGAGACAGTGAGAGAGAGAGAGAGAGAGACAGTGAGAGAGAGAAAGAGAGACAGTGAGAGGAAAATGTTTTCATCTAAGCAGTTTTCAGGTGAGCAGCTCACTCTCAGTCAGAAGTGAGTGATGTGGATGATCTGCAGTGCGAGAGGAGAAACGGGTCACACACACATCAAAGCTCCACTACAGAGTCGACGTAAATCTGTGAGGTCACAGTCGCCGTGATTGGTTGGGAGGGTGGGAGTCGGCAGCACCACCAGCAAATTAACGCATCTACCTAAAACAACAAAATACTGAAAATCAGAGGGAAAGCAGGAACTTAATGCCCCTCCAGGTTCGCTGCCTCAGTTTAGCTCTGACTGTGCTGCCTTTTCACTGACTCAGGGATTAACACGACACCCGGCACACGAGAGTAACAGCTCAGCTCAACACTTACACTGTAAACGGCCATCAGCACACGCCATAATCCTGTTTATCATCCTGTATTATGGATTTATAACACTTTCCAGACATTCAACTCATCACTGGGACTCGTTCGCCTCCACTTTCACTGCAAAAAGTAATTTACTGGATAATTTTTTTCTACAAAGCAATTATTGATCAGCTTCCTTCAAATTTGTCTGCATTCTTATCGACAAATCTTAGAAGTTATGTTCTAATAGTTTTATTCAGTTGGAGGTTCCAATAGTACGGTCGGTCTCCTTGATCGATTTTAAGGTGACTGTTAAAAAACTGTGTCACTGTTTGTTGTTGTTTTTAACTGGATTTTGAGTCTGAAATGATTTTGTTGTTGTTTTTTTGTTGATTGGCCTCTTGATTGTTGTGTGCTGCCTTCTTGGCCACGACTCACTTGCAAAAGAGATTTTTAATCTCTGTGTGATTACCCTGGTTAAAAAAGGCAAAATAAAATAAAAAATAACTCAATAGAAGGTGCGGTTCATTCCAGAGGCAGCTGTCCAAGTAGGGAGCATTTTAAGGCAGAGGTTGATAACTACGACTCAAAATGTTCACGAGTAACTGACTGCGTATAAGTACTTTGTACTTCCAATCACTGGTCACTTTATTAGAAACACCCACTTTGTGCTTCCACTAACTGGCCACTTTAATAGAAACACCCACCTTGTACTTCCACTAACTGGCCACTTTATCAGAAACACCTGCCTTGTGCTTCCACTAACTGGCCACTTTATTAGAAACACCCCCTTGTACTTCCACTAACTGGCCACTTTATTAGAAACACCCACTTTGTACTTCCACTCACTGGCCACTTTATCAGAAACACCTGCCTTGTGCTTCCACTAACTGGCCACTTTATTAGAAACACCCACTTTGTACTTCCACTAACTGGCCACTTTATAAGAAACACCCACCTCGTACTTCCACTAACTGGCCACTTTATAAGAAACACCATGCTAAAAACATCCAGACAAGAGCAGCTAAGTTGGTCAGAAACTGACCACTGATGAAGGACTAGAGGATGACCAACACAAACTTCCACAAACTACACCAACAGATGGATTACACTCTTTAACTGTACACAAGCAATGTGGAGCTATGACGGAGGGGTTTCTGATAAAGTGGCCAGTAAAGTACACAGCCTACTGACACCACTTTAATGTCTTCAGTCTGCTGTCTGGCCTCTCTGAGCTCTGCTGCAGACATCATCACAAACATCGCCAGTTAAGAAGCCACAGCTCAGCAAGAACAAGAGCTTTCATTACCTTCTCGATCTTGTCCAGCCACTCCTTGTTCTGCGCCAGCTCTGCCATGAAGGCCTGGTGCTTCAGCCATTTCTTATGCAGCTTCTGCGTCTCGTCGCGGGATGCGTCGCGAGCCATCAGCATCTTCTCTGCCACCCAGTCCCCCAGCTGTAAAACACACAGGAACACCTTACACACTGCCTGCACTGTCATGCACACATTACACACACATATACACTGTTCAACACTTACACTGTACAAAATCATACAACTTTTTAACTTAAAAAGTTTTACAGAACTGACAAAAACTGAGGCAGAGCGCTGCCCTGTCATAATGCAGTATTATAATAATACAGTAATATTTGATCTATCATACACAGTTGAGCTTTATTAATAAGCAGAGCGCTAAATCTGCACACAGGCCCAAACAGTGTTCATAACACCCAACACTGGGTACACTCACTGTAAACAATGAACTGGAAACATTCTGATACAGTATTCAGCAGCTTTACTACTATTAACTCACTCACATTATGACACACACACACACACAGTCCCACACATATGCATTTAATATTTATAATGTGTAATGATTATATGTCCCATATATACACACCGATCGGGCATAACATTCTGTCCTTGTTTCTACGCTCATTGTCCATTTTATCAGCTCCACTTACTATATAGGTGCACTTTGTAGTTCTACAGTTACAGACTGTAGTCCATCTGTTTCTCTGATACTTTGTTAGCCCCCTTTTACCCTGTTCTTCAGTGGTCAGGACCCCCATGGACCCTCACAGAGCAGGTACTATTTGGGTGGTGGATCATTCTCAGCACTGCAGTAACACTGACGTGGTGGTGGTGTGTTAGTGTGTGTTGTGCTGGTCTGAGTGGATCAGACACAGCAGTGCTGCTGGAGTTTTTAAACACTGTGTCCACTCACTGTCCACTCTATTAGACACTCCTACACTCCCCAGGGTTAAAGGGGGCTAACAAAGTATCAGAGAAACAGATGGACTACAGTCTGTAACTGTAGAACTACGAAAGTGCACCTATATAGTAAGTGGAGCTCATAAAATGGACAATGAGCGTAGAAACAAGGAAGTGGTCAGAATGTTATGCCTGATCTGTGTAAATCGCTGCTGTTGGAAGAAAACCTTGTATCTCCATTTTTGTCATTTTTCAGTTTTTGACATAATTTGAAAATACCTGTTGTTCTTTATATTGTGTGTAAATTTCATGATGAATGGACCAACAGAAACGGCCCAAAATGACTTGGAAAGACGTCTGGTTCCATTGACTTACATTAAAAGTAAAGTATGATTTCCTTCTCCTGTAAAGTTACCATTTTGAAGATACAAGGTTTTGTTCTGACAACAGCGATATGCAAGTTATAACAAACACACATATATGCACTCACAGATAGCACATACGCACATTTCCATACATATTTAATAAATTTATACATATATACGCTGCAACAAAACACCAAAAAGGTAACTTTAAAAGTGAATAAAAAAAAAAAAAAACTTACAACTTACAATTTAAACTAATGTAACAAGACCTTTGCTCTAAAATCTGTTGGTCTGTTGATTATGAAATTCTAACATAATGCAAAGAGCAGCTGGACTTTTCAAATTATTCAAAAAAGCACAACATGACAAAAATGGAGATTATATATTCCTATATGCACATATATGTAGCTTTCTGTGTAATAATAATAATAATAATAATAATAATATGTTTTATATTTGGACCATACTACTGAATTAGTTCAAATGGCCTTTCAGATTTACCTGAGCTATTTAAACACAAGGCATTAACAGAGAGAGTAATAGGCTAAATATATACATCATCATCATTTATAGGGCACTTTCTGTTGGGAGTCCCAAACCCTGACCCCGAAATTTACACTTGGGAAAATACCACTTTTCCCTTCAGATACCGATACGATTCCTAATACTTGTATATATATGCCGATACCGAGTACCAATACCGATACTAACTCTATCCAAACTAATTGACCTGTAACCTATATTTTATTTTGGTAAAATTTATGTTCTTTATCACAAAAAAAATAACTCCGCTTGATTAGATGGCATTCAATTGTTGGATTATGTATATTAGATGCTTAAGAGAACATATTTCTGTTTATTTATTAGACATATTTAGTATTTACTATTACATAATTAGTAATAAAAACAATTTAAGTGCACGGAAAATATTTTTATCGTGCAAAACAGTTATAAACAGCTGAACAGTACATAGATAAACCTGTGGTGTTCAGCACACGGCAGCTTCTCTGGCTCAAAAACGGAGCTGAATGTTGTTTCATTTCTGAATTTCTCGAGTCGTTTGTCTCAAACTGTGCGTCTCGTTCACTAGCGCTGCATCTCTGAGTGTCAGTTCAGTAAACATCACTGTCGTTCACGCTGGCAGAATCAGCGGAGGTGCACCGCAGGCGGGGATAGTGTACACACAGGCTTGGCTAGCGGGCTGCTGTGCTAAAGGCTAAATCAAGGCTAAAGTCTCATTATGCCAGAAGTCCAGCGGAAGGTTTTCTACTTCCTCAATAACATTAACTCAGACTGTGAGTGACCACACAGCGACAGACGAGTGATACTGAAAGTAGCGGCTCAGCCGTTCAGGTAAGCGGCTCCATTAGCGTGTTCTTCAAACCAAACACTGCCGTTACCGATTCTGCAATGAGCGTTTTAACCGCTGCCTGTCGTCCCGCACTCCTGATGGTTGCTACACTGCAAAAATGCCGACACAGTTGATATATCTCATTTTTTCCCCATTTTCAGATGGTTCTGTACTTATTATAAGATTATCTAGCTTCTTTCTAGACACTTGTCACTTGGTTTATTAAGTAAAACTCACTATGCTGGCATATAATTTTGCTGGTTACAAGCACATCTGCTTGAATCTACCAATACAGTGAGATAATTTCATTTAATAAAATTACTTAAAACAAGTAACAAACGTCTAGAAATAAGTTAAATAATCTTAAATTAAGCTTACAACAATCTCCACAGGAGAAATATTTGATTTACTGACTATATTTAAGATAATTTTACTTGACAAGACACCATTTTTTGCAGTGTAAATTCTGTCTACTGGCGCTCAAGCACCTGGCAGAAACTGCTTGGTAGTGTTGGTCACAGATATTAATTTCCCTATCACCGATACATATTCTGTCAGTATTGGTGCCGATACCAATACAGTATCAGTATCAGTGCAGCTCTAAAAAATAATACATCTTTTCAATGTTTTTTTTTTTATCTTTTTGATTTCTTTTAAGATCAGATTAGATTTATCATCAGTTTAATTAAAAAATCTGTCCCAGATTTTCATGTCTACTGAATCACAAAGAGTTTTTTTCTGTGGGCGGGGCTTTATTTTAGCTACGCCCTGCCTTTTAGAGCAGGAAGTGAGGCTGCATCCCTGTCCCTCATGGCCACATGGTGAGCAGTTAGATCCCATTGTTTTGAAGTAAATGAGTCCCAAAGTCTGAAAATCAGTGTGGAACATTAAGAACCGTCATATTTTCTGCAGTTCAGCACTTTTTAGTGTTTTAATGTAAAATATGATGATTTTCTGTGTGAACAGCTGTTCAAAGCTGTGTTTGCTGGTCATGAACTGCTGAGTTTCTGAGCTCAAAATGAGCTAAAACTGTCACTGAAACAGTCACTACTGACAGTCACTTCTGACACAGTCACTACTGACACAGTCACTACTGAAACAGAGTTAGAGTTTGTTATGATTGTTTTGGTAGAGACAGAATGAATGATCGATCATTAGTTTTAATAAAATAAACATAATTAAGGTTTAGGGTCACACAGAGCAAAAGGATTTTAGTCTAAAGTCTAAGATCAGCTAAAAGTCCCAAATGTGTTTCAGCTCTGACTCTGAATCAGTTCAGTAGAATCATCTGTATGTGTAACAGTAACGTTCTAAGCCTGATCCTAATCTTAACCTCAGGAATCTAAAGATGGTTTTCAGTTTTAAAAAATGAACATTTTGTAAAAAGCACTGTACAAAGTCAGGCCTACTGTGATGACAACAAACAGACACGTACAGAAGCGCGTCAGGCCGAGCGGTGGTGATCAGCAGGCCGAAGAGGTTCCCGTCAATCAGATACACAGAGCCGCATTCTCCACCCAGACGGAACCGAAACACCACAGCAATGCTGAGAGCGCAGCATCCACCAGCCACAAGCCGAACAACCCAAACCCAACCCACAGAACCGGGACTGGCAGTGCAGTCAGGACTCCACACGCAGCGCCGGGCTAAACCCAGAGAGCTGCTCCATCACCGAGCACAGCACAACAACACTGAGGAGCTCTGACCAGCACAGAGAGGAGCTCCATCTGAGGCCTGCACAGCCCCGCCGCTGAGAGAGATAAACATATAAAGAGAGATAAACAGAAAGAAAGAGAGAGAGAAATGGAGAGAGAGCAAAAAAAAGAGTGAAAGAGAAAGAGAGAGATAAGAAGAGGGATAGAGAGAGAGAGAGATAAGTAGAGTTAGTAAGCTAAAATTAAATAGAGAAAAATAAATAGATATGGGTAGAGAAGTAGAGAGCAAAGGAAAGAGAGAAGAAGAAAAACAATGAGAAGGAAGAGACAGAAATGGAGAGAGAGCAAGGAAAGAGTAAAAGAGAAAGAGAGGGATAAATAGAGACAGAGAGAAAGAGAGAAGTAGAGCTAGTTAGTGGAAAATAAAGACAAATAAATAAATATATAAAGAAACAGAGTGAGCAAAGAAAGAGAGTGGAAGAGAAGGAAAGAGAGAGGTGAGAGAAATGGAAAGAGAGCAAAGAAAAAAGAAAGATAATTAGAGAAAATAGAGAGTGAAAGAGAAAGAGAGAGCAAGAAAAATAGAGCTAGAGAGAGAGAGAGAGAGAGAGAGAGAGAGAGAGAGAGAGAGAGAGAGAGAGAGAGAGAGAGAGAGAGAGCTGGGTGCTGAGAGGGGTTTGTGAGGTTTTCTCTCCTCCTCCAAATGATCCGAACACGCTCTTCACCCCGTTTCCACGGCGCCCTGACACTCCACACAATCAATATTGTATTCCTCCGCTCCGCTCCTCTCCTCCTTTATTCCCTCTCTCTTTCTTCCTCCTTTCTGCTGCTGTTGTGTTGGTGTAATCAGGCTGCGGAGTCTCGGCTCTCCTCCTGCTGCAGTATCCAAACACGACGGGAGAAAAGCGTGAAAACACACCGAACAGCGATGGAGAAACAGCACGAGAGAGGAGGAGAGGGAGGGGGGGGGGCGAGGGAGGCATATGGTGATGGAGGGAGGGGGAGAAAGAGAGAGAGACATAGAGAGAGATACAGAGAGAGAGAAACAGCGAGCCTTCGTCGTTCCTCAGCGTCACAGTGATGACGGTGTGTTTTTAAAGGGAGTGCAGGAGCGAATGGAAGACAGAGAAGAGGAAGAAGAAGAGGAGGAACCACAGATAGGCCAATCAGGAAAAAGGAGGGAACGAAACGGAACACGATGCTCTCCATTCAACCTTTACAGCACAGATACGCACACAATTAAAGCGACAGTTCAGCGGAAAACCTAGATTACCCAACCCACCTTAACCCAAATGTAGAGGATCAGCCAAGAGATGCTTGATGTAGAGCATGATATGAAATGTTCTGCTCTATACTGATACTGATTTTAAGGAGCTAAAAATTCTGATAACCAATAATATCAGCCAATATAAGCAGCTAAACAGTCTGATATCAGCCAATATAGGTGTTCAATTCTGATAACCAATCATATCAACCAATATAAGGGGCTAAAATTGTGAAAATCAATATCAATCAATATAGGTGTTCAATTCTGATAACCAATAATATCAGACAATATAAGGGGCTAAACATTCTGATAATCAATATCAGCCAATGCAGGTGTTCAATTCTGATAACCAATAATATCAGCCAATATAAGAGGCTAAAATTCTGATAATCGATATCAGCCAATATAGGTGTTCAATTCTGATAACCAATAATATCAGACAATATAAGTGGCTAAAATTTTGATAATCAGTATCAGTCAATACAAGTGTTCAATTCTGATAACCAATAATATCAGACAATATACGTGGCTAAAATTTTGATAATCAATATCAGTCAATACAAAAAACATTTTAGAACAAACTCTGCTCCAAAATTTTCCACCATTTTCATTTTTGGTGCGTTTTTTTTTCCTTTGTGTCGTTCATGTGCAGAGAATTGTGGGTAACCGAAGGCCTGGAAGGATAAATCTGATGCGTCCTCTAAATCACTCAGACCGGTGGCTGCATACGAAGGGTTCTTCACTTTGGAACGGACTTCTATGACGCAGCGGCCGGGAAAGGCAGCCTACCTCTGCTGCAGCCTTGGCTTTGGAACGCAGATTATATCAGCCAATATTTTCAGAATTTTTAGCTCCTTGAAATCAATATCAGTGATTGAATCGGACAGACCTGGCTTGTTGTCAGAGGTAACCGATTGGTATTACATTAACTGATCATCTGTGGTAAAAACTGAATATCCATCTAAATACGTCAAACTACAACGACCCCAGCAGGGAGCACAGAAACTGTAGGAAGATCTAAGAGAGAAGAAGCCACTCAGAGCCTGAATGATGGCTAAAGAGGACATGAGTCACACCAGAGAACAATCAATTACACAACGCAGCACGTCACAGGTCATTCAGACACTCCAGAGTCAGCATACAGCGCACAACTCCGTCTCTTCCTACAGTGATTGTCCCAAAGCAGCTTTAACCCAGAAATGCGGGTCCAGTCCTAATGAGCGTCGCCGAGGGAGACGGACATATTCCACACATACATTGCGAGGACTGTAATCTCAGACACTGTCATTTTCCATATACCACTCAAGGCGACACGCTCTGGACTCAAGGGCTTAGTTTTGTTTTAGAAGTGTGGTGTGTGTGGGTGTGTGTGTGAATGTGTGTGTGTGTGTGTGTGAGTGTGTGTGTTGGGAGGCATTATGCCGGTGGAGTCCCACCCCCACTTACAAAAAAAGAAAACAGCTAACATTACATATTCATTACGCTGGGCAATGTTTAGTTTCACATTACTGACACAATTCCATACAGACAGTAATAATTCTTACATCCAACAGGCGTTACACAGTTCACTTTAGCTATCAGAGAAAGCAGGTTTCTTTCCTTAGTGTCACCACGAAAATGGGGGGGAGTGTAATGATGAAAACGGGCATAGTGAAACCATTGAAATGGGTGTATTGTAACCATGGAAATGGGTGTGGCGTAACCATGGAAATGGGTGTAGTGTAACCATGGAAATGGGTGTGGCGTAACCATGGAAATGGGTGTAGTGTAAGCATGGAAATGGGTGTAGTGTAACTATGGAAATGGGTGTGGCGTAACGATGGAAATTGGTGTGGCGTAACCATGGGAAATGGGTGTAGTGTAATCATGGGAATGGGTGTAGTGTAATCATGGGAATGGGTGTAGTGTAACCATGGGAATGGGTGTAGTGTAAACATGGAAATGGGTGTAGTGTAAACACGGAAATGGGTGTAGTGTAAACACGGAAATGGGTGTAGTGTAACCATGGAAATGGGTGTGGCGTAACCATGGAAATGGGTGTAGTGTAATCATGGAAATGGGTGTAGTGTAATCATGGAAATGGGTGTAGTGTAATCATGGGAATGGGTGTAGTGTAATCATGGGAATAGGTGTAGTGTAATCATGGGAATGGGTGTAGTGTAATCATGGGAATAGGTGTAGTGTAAACATGGGAATGGGTGTAGTGTAATCATGGGAATGGGTGTAGTGTAACAATGGAAACAGCTACACCGTAACCATTGAAATAAGTGTAGCGTAACCATGGAAATGGCTTTAGCCGGAGCTGCATTTTAAAAAGTATGTGAGCTGGAGGGGGGTTGCTGGTCAAGACTACACGCCACAACTTTTTTAAATCAAATTCAGACTATAATATCTTCTACTTGCTAACAGAAATGTGGCTTGAAAGTTCAGAATCTGCATTTTCCACACAGTTCCTGCACTCGTTTCAGTGAACTACAAGTCAAAAATAATCAAACGAAATGTAAGATCTTTTTCAAGGCATGTAAACCACTGAGGGCCCAGCGGAGTTAACAGTAAAACAGACTGAGTGGACAGAGTGGAATCAGTCCTGCAGTAAAGAAGACCAAATACACGGAGAGCGCCCTCCTGTGGCTAAAGACTTCCTCCCTCTCTCTCTCTCTCTCTCGGCTGAGTAAATGATGAGTAGAGGTGCTGAATAATTGATGGTGGGCAGAGAGGAACAGGCTGAGACTAAATAAAGCTTCAGCTCCGGACAGGAAAACACTCAGCAGCCACCTACTGTACAGCCCATAGTACAGCATCCATTACTATAACCACCCATTATCAGAACAGCAACCCGTTACCATAACAACCCATTACCACAACAGCAGCCATTATCATAACAACAACCCATTACCATAACAACAAGCCATAACCATAACAACTGATTACCATAACAAACCATTGCAATAACAACAACCCATCATAATAACAACACATTCCCACAAAAACATGTTACCAAAATATCCACAATTACCATAAGAACCATTATCATAATAACAACAACCCATTACCGTAACAACCCATTACAATAACAATCCATCACCATAACAACAACCTATTATCATAATAACCCATTACCACAATAGCAACCCATTACATAACAATAACAACAATGCATTACCACAACAAATCATTACAATAGTAAGCCATTACCACAGCAATCCATTACCATAACATCCATTACCATAACAACCCATAATCATAACAACGTATAATCATAGCAACCCATTATGTAATATCAACCCATTACCATAACAACCCATTACAAGAACAATCCATTACCATAACAACCCATAATCATAGCAACCCATTACGTAATAGCAACAACCCATAACCATAACAACCCATGACATTAACAACAATTCAGTACCATAACAATGACCAACTGCCATGACACCATTATTACTCTCCATTATTAATCTGTTTATTGCAGCACATTACAATTTCATTCATTCAGGTATTTTCATATTCAGATGGGTTTACAACTACAATTAAAAACATCCACTATATATTTTACCTATATGTAATAATAACATGTCCCATATGTGTTATATATCGCTGCCGTTTTTCAGTTTTTGGCATAATTTGAAAGTACCTGTTGCTCTTTACATTGTGTGTGAATTACATGATGAATGAACCAACGGAAACGGCCCAAAATGACCTGGTAGAATGTCTGGTTCCATTGACCTACATTAAAAGTAAAGTATGTTTTTTCCTTCTCCTGTAAAGTTACCATTCTGGAGATAAGAGGTTTCATTTCAACAGCAGCGATGTAAGTAAGCATCTCCATGTAATAATAATATGCCCCAAATGTATTACTTGTATGTAAGCATCTATATGTAACATTAACATGTTCCATAAATATACAGTGTATAGTTTATGTATAATTAATATAGTTAATATAGTTAATATGATACAGTTAACATCCCATGTATAGAATATATATGTAAGAACATGTATGTGATATGTCCCGTATGTATTTTATTTTTGTAAGTATCTATACGTAATATTGTGTCCTACAGTCTGATGAACTGATAAAGCAGGTTAACTCTACTTTTCTCTGGTTTTCCTAAAGTCAGGACCATTTTTATCATAAAATCGTAGAAAAACAAACGTCCTACCTCATGGCAGTCCTGCAGGAACCTCTGCAGCTCCCACTGGTCGTTGAGTTTACTGAGCCACTGCTGAGCCAGCTCGCGGTTCTGGTTCCCTCTGCGGGCCGAACACAACGCAACACCCAATAAAACACATCAGCCTGACGTTAAACAGCACGTAGCATAGCATGGGGTCAGATTTAGGGGAAAAGCAGGAGGCTGGACGCCAGCCGGTTCCATTCACAGCACATTTCATGCTTTTTATTATCACTCCTCCATTCACAGCCGAGCGGACCACGAGCGTTTCTTTGTTACGTCTCTAAAGAGAGGCGTCGTTTAAAACGTACGGCATCTGATGGAGCAGCTGCACTCTGTCCAACAAAGGCAGCCAGAGAGGCTGATAGGCTTCAGCCGACGCTGCATTCAAAGGGCCGCGGCACTATATTCACAATGCGCAAGTACAATGTGTGTTTAAAGGCATAATGAACAGACGTTAGTGGCTTAATAAAAACAGTCCAGCCTGAATGAGAACCTGTCTTACAATGAACAGCCTCAAACTATTCTGTATTTCATATGAACGTGTCTAAGAGCAGCTCTATTCAATGTTTTATCGTTTTTTATAGAAGTTTTCTGTTGTTTTTATGCAAATTCTTCTGTGTAAGATGATTTTTTTTAAAGAAATACTTAAATAGAGTAATAGAGTTTTACTAATACTTAAGTAAAAAATCTAACTCCCTCAGTTTAGCCCACATGCCCCCAAATGTAGGGCTGAAAGGTTTTAGCAAAATATTATGATTTTTCTGACCAACATTGTGATTATGATTCAAACTGCAATTGTTTATAGATGAGGTATAAATTAAGGTATTTTTTTTGGCTAAGAAGACCAGTTTTTCTGGTTTTAACACAGTGAAACAGCCTGCAAGTGATCCGTGGTTGTGATGTCACAGCAGTTCACAAGCTCCATGTTATTAGGTATAATTTCCCAACTTAAAACCTGCATCGTATCAATGTTGTTGATAATAGACTGTAAGACTACAATAAAATTTGCAACTCTTGTGAAAATCGCACTCTTTCAAACTGCAATTTCAATATAAAACAATTAATCTTTCAGCCCTACCCAAATGTACTCAACCAGCTAATACCTTCTTTAGTTTCTGCACTGGAGCTACGAGGCTAATGTTGCTAAGAACTGATGGAAGCTTATACCCCACCAGTTAGCGTGGTGCTAACAGCATGTCTAAATCCTGTGGAGTTGCTCAGTAATCTCTAACGCTGGGATCAGACTGCACAATATTTTAGTCTTTCACGATGGTCACTATGTCAGATTAGGCATTTATAGTGCCATAAATTTGTGCCGCATCTTGGTTGGGAGACTGGCAACAATACAAGTTTGACGCTGGGGGTGGGGGGGGGGCATTTAGCCATAAAAGAACTTGTTAATACCCAGTTTACAATGTGCCCTAAATTAGATGTGATCTATGGCCAATTAGACGTTACATCTGACTACAGTGCCAGACAGATATTTATTCTGCTGGTTTATACTGCAAAAAAACTATTTTACTTCTTTGGTCCCATCTCTGAATATATGGTTTTCAAATAATCATATCTTCCTCTTGAGAAGTTACACTATATGGACAAAAGTATTGGGACACGCCTCCTAATAATTGCGTTTTAGCCACATTCACACGCAGACTTACTTTGCTCTGCTTTAAGCGTTTAGCTCAGCTATAGCTGCTTTTCTCGTATCTCCGGCAGGAAACTTTTCCTCAAAAGTCAGTTTCTTGTAAAATGTCTCTCAGCATTTGACTTCTTACGAGGCTGAAGTCGCTTCTCCCTCGCCAGCTTCTTGTTAAAATTTTCCCTGTTCCACCTTAAATGCCACCTGAGGTGCCAGAATGTAACGGCTGCATCATTTAAGGTTGAACGGGAAAATTTGAATGAGAAGCTGGCGAATGAGAAACTGACTTCAGCCTCGTGACTTTTTAGTGTTTGTCAGTTTCTCATTGCAGATTAAACGTATCAGTAAACCAGCTGGAGTGATTATAAATGCAAATAAGCCCATTCATCTCCTAATTATCAATGTTTGTCCTAAATCTAGCTAGGCGAGATTGTTGTCTGTGTTGCTATGGCGACTTTTCTGATTTTTGTTGAAAGGACAAACTGGCTCTTCTTAACATCTGGGTTGCGACTCCTGTGCTAGACTTTTCACCGAGGTGTCACGGGCGTCCCAGACACCACATTGCTGTTCTTCGATTATGTTACACTACATATACTACACTACTGTTTTTCAGGTTGGTCAGACACTAGAGGGCGCTCCTGAGAAAGTCCAAAATGAATGGGGGTCTATGGAGCTCTTGTGCAACATTGTAGTTTGCATTGTGATATAAACTGAGTCTGTTCTACAGTTTCTCATTAGGCTGAATGAATAACCGACTCTAAATGTAGGTATTGTGATATAAACCGAGTCTGTTCTACAGTTTCTCATTAGGCTGAATGAATAACTGACTCTAAATGTAGGTATTGTGATATAAACCGAGTCTGTTCTACAGTTTCTCATTAGGCTGAATGAATAACTGACTCTAAATGTAGGTATTGTGATATAAACCGAGTCTGTTCTACAGTTTCTCATTAGGCTGAATGAATAACTGACTCTAAATGTAGGTATTGTGATATAAACCGAGTCTGTTCTACAGTTTCTCATTAGGCTGAATGAATAACTGACTCTAAATGTAGGTATTGTGATATAAACTGAGTCTGTTCTACAGTTTCTCATTAGGCTGAATGAATAACTGACTCTAAATGTAGGTATTGTGATATAAACCGAGTCTGTTCTACAGTTTCTCATTAGGCTGAATGAATAACTGACTCTAAATGTAGGTATTGTGATATAAACCGAGTCTGTTCTACAGTTTCTCATTAGGCTGAATGAATAACTGACTCTAAATGTAGGTATTGTGATATAAACTGAGTCTGTTCTACAGTTTCTCATTAGGCTGAATGAATAACCGACTCTAAATGTAGGTATTGTGATATAAACCGAGTCTGTTCTACAGTTTCTCATTAGGCTGAATGAATAACTGACTCTAAATGTAGGTATTGTGATATAAACCGAGTCTGTTCTACAGTTTTTTATTAGGTTGAATGTAAAGCTTAAAAGAACACATTTGTGGGCGGAGCTTGGAAAGGTTTCCGACCTGGTAGCGAGTAAATCCACTCGTTCTCTGATGCGCTCGGAGTAGATGTTGCTCTGGCTGATGAGGCTCTCTCCTGCCTCTATAACGGCTTTGATCCGGTGCAGATTCAGCTCCATGGTGGTGGTGAACTCTTTGTGCTTCTTGATGGCGCCCTCCACCGTCTCCACCGTGGTGGGGAGCTCCACGTGGGCGAGGGCCGACTCCTGATAGGACGAGAGAACGAAAACACTGTTAAGGGACGCACACTGGACATTTATACTGGTATAGTGTCCTTGGGCAAGACTCCCAACCCTGCATTCACACTGGAAGCGACTTTTACCAGATTTTTCGCAAAAAAACGTTGTTCCTCATCGCCTGTGGGCGTCTCTGAACGCAAGCAGATGGCTGGTCGCCATGGCTTCACTGACACCAGGCTCAGCGTTGTGGTTTTATTGGCTCCCAGCTGAAACATCTACATGAATTAGGGAGTGCATCACTTTCTCTTTTCTCCCCTCCGCTTGTGTGCTCTCTCTCTCTATAGGTGGAGTGAGCCGTCAATCATCATCCAGCTGGCCAACCCAGCACGGTCTTGTGGCAAAAAGGGGCGGAGCCTCCCATTCAAAAAGTACACAGACAAACTCGTTTGCCACTCGGCCCCACGTTTGTTTGATGACTCCTGCACACTGACATTGTTGATCTGCCTAATTTTTGCTCTTGTCTGTCTGTTGCTAGGTCAAGATGGTTCTTCAAGGGTTCTTAAGCAAAGAAAATGGTTCTATATAGAATCAAGAACACTCAAAGAACCGATTTTCAGGATTAAATGGTTCTTTGCATCATGTAAGGTTTATTCTATTGTACACTCTTAAAAAAGATGGTTTTTCAAGGGTTCTTTAGCAAAGAAAATGGTTCTATATAGAACCATGAGCACTCAACATACTCTTTGCATGATTAACAGGTTCTTTGCATCCTGAAAGGGTTCTTTAGACAGCAGACTGCTGTATATTTTCCTATTTAGAACCTTTTTGGAAAGGATTCTATATAGTACCAAAAATGGTTCTTCTATTGCACACTCTCAAAAAAGATAGCTCTTTAAGGGTTCTTTAGCAAAGAAACTGGTTCTATATAGAGCTATGAGCACTCAAATAACTTTTTGCATGATTAAAGGGTTCTTTGCATCATAGAACCGTTCTTCAGATTGATGGAGAATGTGCGGAAGATGGTTCTATGTAGAACTTTTTTGAAAAGTGTTTTTTATAGCGCAAAAGGTTCTTCTATTGGTACAGTGTCAAGCTTGTTACAAAAAAGAACCGGTTTTTTGTTGTACATAGAACCATATACAACACATTGTTTAACAATGTGAAGAACGTTTTCGTGATGCAAAGATCCTTTAAATTATGCAAAAGGTTATTTGAGGGTTCATGGTTCTACATAGAACCATTTTCCTTGCTAAAGAACCCTTGAAGAACCATCTTTTTTAAAGTGTGTACTGTACTACATGTGTGTTAATAACGCTGATAAGAACAGTAACAGCGCCTTCACAGCCCATTCATTCGGACCTGTTCATCGCGTATGACGTATACATAAAACGGCTCTTGGTTCTTTGTGCCTGCAGGCGCTGCGACTCGCTCTGTTAGCAAATCGGACCGGACACGCGCTCCGCCGCTGCGGTACCCGCGCCGTCTGACATTTACGAGGGATATCAGAGGACTTTTTTTCGCTGACCCTAAAAACAGTAGCAAATGTCTCTGAAGGGAAAGTGAACAAAAGCCTTAAACTGCTCTGAAACCTGTGATATTTCGGTTTGGCAGAGAAAAATGAGGAAATCACAGAATTTCATTCAAGATTATTCTTAATATTAAAACTTCTAATTAGCAGTTTAATTTTTAACAGTTTGGTCTCTTTTATAGGGCTGTACAATCATTATCTCATGGCACCACATATGAGTAAAGGGGTCATTCTACAGAAATGTCCATTTTGTGTCCATAGCATTTACAGATATATTACACTTCAAAAACATGTCAGGGTTCCGATTTATTTATATTTTAAAATAAAACAGTTAAAAAAGTTATTTTAACAATTCCACCTTCTTGAGCCTCAATTTAGCAATTTTAGATTTTAAATCAATCATATAGAATTCAAACACCACAGAAGAGCTCGTCCTCACAGTCATGTGTGAAGGCTGAGGCCATATTTTGAGGTAAAAAAACATATTTTTCTGCAATTTTAACTACAATAATCTATACATGACTATGAAATATATAATTTAAATGACATAAAGAAAACAAATGCCAAAGAAATATTATAAAATATATAATGAAAGTCCCCAGGAGTCGTGTCACTGGTGTTACTGCGTAACAAAAAATCTCTTATTTTGAAATAAAAGTCACACTGATGACATCACTTGACTTCCTTTTGCCTGTTATCTGAGGATCTATGAAGAAAAGCTCATGGTGAGTCCACTGTGTCTTTCAGTTATCAGAGATTTTCTCATTTAGCTCATGATTTCATATGAAGCTTTTAGCTGAAGTCACTGGTGTGACCGACTTTATTCTGAGGTAATTGTGAAAAAATAGAATACAAATGGATTAAATTACATATTTTAGTGGATATTCCATGATTGACAACATGTGGTTTTTATACACATTTTTTATCAAAAATGTCTCTGGTGTTACCTTTCTTATGTGTAAAACCAATGAGGACTGGTAACACCAGTGACACCTATGGATAGGTAGAAAAGTGGACGTGTCTGTAGAACGACCCAGAGGCCTTCAATTAAAACAGATCATTCTAATACTGAGCTTTTATAGAGCCCATTTCATGAAAAAATATAGGAGTGCAATTCAAACAGCCAAAAGTCAGACTTTGGAACTTTTGGTCTAATTTCTTCAGATATCTTCAGGTACGCAGTTTCATATAGTATGTATACTATATGAAACTATTCCAAAGAGCTGCTTCCTCCACCTTGACTCGTACAAAGGCGCTGTGGGAAGAAGAATTGGGAGGGGAGATTCTGGCAATCGGCTGTGAAGTTCACTCATCATCAATATGCATAAGACATGGACTAATACAGTTTAAAGTGCTCCATAGATTATATCTATCCAGAAACAAACTGGCAAGAATATATTCAAACACAGACCCGACTTGACCCAGGAACCTTAAGCCATTTGTTCTGGACATATATCATATATTACACTACTGTTATGTTGTTACTATAAATATTGTTTCTACCATTGCAAATATTAGTATATTTATTTATGTATTTATTTATTTTTTTCTAAATAAAAATTACTGATCACCAAAAAAACACCCCATTCATTGTTGTGCAAAGTGCAAAATACAAAATAAACCTAAAAAATACTAATAGCTACCAACACTTTAAAAAGACGGTTCTTCAAAGGTTCTCCCGAAAAAAAAATGCTTCTTTACAGAACCATGAACACTCCAAGAACCATTTGCATGATTAAAGGGTTCTTTGCGTCTTGAAAGTGTTCTTCAGATTGATGGGGTATGTGCTGTAGATGGTTTGACATAGCACCAAAAAGGGTTTTTCCATTGTTACAATTTCAACCATGTCACAACAAAAAAACCCTTTTGGTGTTACATAGAACCATTTTCAAATATAGAACCACCTACAGCACATCCTCCATCAATCTGAACAACCATTTCACTATGCAGAGAACTCTTTAATTATGAAAAGAGTTCTTTGAGTGTTCATGGTTCTATATAGAACTATTTTCTTTACTAATGAACCCTTAAAGAACCATGTTTTTTAACAGCAGGATTGACAGAACATTTTTTGAGCACTGCAAGGCTGAATTTCTAAATAGCTGAATAAATCTCTAAATTTCTAAACAAATTCCTGCAAAAATGAAGAAATATATATATATATATATATATAACCTTCATATTTTGCTTATAGTGATGCAGGTTTGTTGTAACAGAAGCCACTGAGATTATGAGCCATCATCAAAAATTCACTGCTGACATTCCAGGTTGTTTCATAGTTCCAGGTTGTTTCATGGTTATAGATATAATGAAAAACATCTGTACCACCTCAGAGATTCTTCAGAAGCCGTCTGTCCTCACCTGGTTGTTGAGGAAAGCCTCGGCCTGCTTGACATCCCTCAGAAACAGGTGGAAGATGTGCGCCTGGACCAGCACCTCCCTGCGGCTCTCCCACATCTCCAGCAGCTTGTTCCAGCCCACGTCCAGCTTATGGAGCCACTGCTGCAGAGCGGCGTATGGTAACGGAGCGTCCTCAGACTCCAGCAGCTCGTTCACCGCCTGCAGGCGCTCGTAATCCTCCTCGTAGCGTCCGATCTCCTCCTTCAGGGCCGCGTGCAGGTTGATCAGCCGCTCCGCTTCTTCCAGAGTGTTCGGGAGCTCGTCCGAAGCCGCGGCCGTCTGCGTCTGGACCAGCCACGTCAGGAAAGAGTCCAGATCCTGGATGAACTGCTGGAGACGTCCGGCTACGGTCAAAGAGTCTTCGCAGCCTTGTAGCGTCCGCTTCAGCTCCTCCCACTCCACGCTGATACCTTCGAACGGCACCAGGATCTCCATGGCTTTGTTGGGGTGCGAGGTCGCCAGTTCCTCTGCCTCCTGCTGCAGGTGGATGAGTTTGGGCTCCAGAACGGCTAGAGCGCCCTCCATGGTGGACAGGCGGCGCTGCAAGGCCAGCACGCTGCCCAGGTCACTGCCCACGTATTGCGTGGCATCAATGGCTCTGCGTTTCTCCTGAATCTGAGACTTTATCTCCGTGCACTCCAGCAGATAGTTCTGGATGCGGAGGTTGGAGTCCAGATGATCCTTCTTGTGCTCCACCAGCTCCACCATATGGTTCCACCTGCAGCATAAACACAGTTTAACGTTACTGACGTACTTCTGACTCCCCTGAGGAGAAACGTTTTAAAATGGAAAACTAATTCCCCCAGATTTCCTCCTTACTCCAAACGCAGCAGATCAACCAAGACGTGTTTGGTGTCTGAAGTTTGCTTCCACAGCTTTATCACTGGAGCTACGAGGCTAATGTAGCTAACAAGTAGCTTATATTGACTGACACTGACTATTGTTTAGCCATGATAATGTACTTTAATTCATGTTTATAACAGTGAATAACACAATGTCAGAAACCACATAATCAAGTCTATTAGACATTATCTACAGGGGAATTCTACCACTTTTTAAAATGTCCTGCATAATTAAACTGTTAAGTCGTTCAGAGTGGTTTGGTGTGAAACGCTCTGTTCTAGATAAACTTACCGAGTCAGAACCGTTCACAGTGGTGGTGATAGGAACCAGACGCCCACCTCTAAAAGCTCCCTCACAGAAAGTTCCTACATGAAATGGTTATGAATTCACTGCCTGATGACTGAGACACTGTTTTATGATAGTTTTAGAGATTTTGCTTAAACTCCAGTCATGGTGGAGGGATACATGCAGGGCGCTGTGAGGCAAAATAGTCCCCAAAGAAAACTTATTATTTCAGATTTTCCACTATTTTCCATCATCAACATTCCATATAAACTCAGAAGACTCGTGTAGGTTCACTGGTGGTTTTAGATAGTAAATAAAATGTCTATATTTGTGTTGTAGTCATGGCGACCCCTGGTTCCTATCACCACCACTGTAAAGACATCTGAACCACTTCACACCAAACCACTCTGAATCACTCTGTTTGCATCACAAACACTCAATTATGCAGAATCAGTGGAATTCTCGTTTAAAAACTTGACCGTTTGAGGCAACTGTGTGATGATTTAGGCACCATGCTAATTGGTGGGATATAAGCATCCATTACTTGTTAGCTACATTAGCCTTGTAGCTCCAGCGCTAAAACTAAAGAAGCAAACTTCAGACACCAAACATGCCTCGGGTAATCGACTACGTTTGGGGTACGAGGGGGGAAACTGGGGGAAATATTTTTTTTCTTGCTAAGTGATGCAGAAAATTTTTAGGTTACACTAAATTAGGTCAACAGAGCATATATTCTCTGACCTGATAACACTTACTCTCTGGTTTTGTTATTTTGGCTTTTCTACAGTATCACACATCTAGGAATATAAGGATATTAGGTCATAGAGGATGGACTGGACTGTGAAACCTGAACATGAGTCACTCTGAGTCATCTGACTCAGCTGGTGAGCAGCACACATGAAAAACAAGGCCCTAGTAACTGGGCCAACTCTCAGGGCCTCAGAAGATAAACCGAGCCCTGCAGCTCGAATAAAATCGTGCCTAAATAAGCTCAACTGGCTGAACTGGCAGAGTCGAATCAAACTGACTGATGGAGAGCGAGACGCACCGATATGGACTGACATGTGCCACTATGATTACTAATTACTAATATGAATAACCAGTAATGTTGCTTTATTTTCATTTTATTTGTCCCTCAATATCACAATATAATCCATATATGAAGTGCCATGAGTGTAAGACGGGTTAAAAACTCTCACTGACAGGACAGCCTGCATGAGAACAAGCTGGACATTATAACTCATATCAGTATGCACTGCCACTTTGTTTATACATCAATAAATATTGCATGTTGTTCATATACCCATGCATAATGTTTAGTGTCACTCGGTCCGTTCATTTTCACCTGCATAATATTCTTGCGATATTGTTTACTTATTTTTTTTACTGCACATTATATTTTATAGTTGTTTTAGTACATGTTATATATATCGCTGTTGTCGGAAAAAAACCTCGTATCTCCAAAATGGTAACTTTACAGGAGAAGGAAAAAACCTACTTTACTTTTAATGTAAGTCAATGGAACCAGACGTCTTTCCAGGTCACTTTGGGCCGTTTCTTTTGGTCCATTCATCATGAAATTTATACACAATATAAAGGCCAACAGGTATTTTCACATTATGACAAAACTGAAAAAAGACAAAACTGGAGATATGAGGTTTTCGTTCCGACAGCAGTGATATCTCTGCGTCTTCTATTTATGCATATGTATACTAGTGTATGACAATAATTTTACTCATTTCGCTTTTTACTTTGTGCTGCTGTAATACAACCCCATTTCCAAAAAAGTTGGGATGCTGTAATGTAAATAAAACAAAATGCAATGATGTGCAAATCATTTAAACCCTATATTTCATTGTACAATGGTACAAAGACAACATATCAAATGTTGAAACTGAGAAATTTTATTGTTTTTGAAAAATATTTGCCCATTTCGAATTTGATGCCAACAACACGTTACAAAAAAGTTGGGACGGGAGCAACAAAAGGCTGGTGAAATTATGTAATGCTAAAAAAACACCTGGTGGTTGATTGGCAGCAGGTCAGTAACATGATTGGGTATAAAAGAGCATCTCAGAGAGGCGGAGTCTTTCAGAAGTGAAGATGAGGAGGGGTTCACCACTCTGTGAAAGACTGCACCATCAAATAGTGCAACAATTCAAGAAAAACATTTCTCAACATAAAATAGCAAAGAACTTCTGCTTCTCATCATCTACGGTACATAATAACATTAAAAGACTCAGAGAATCTGGAGAAATCTCTGTATGTAAGGGACAAGGCCAAAAACCAGTATATGCTGGCCGTGATCTTTGGGCCCTCAGGCAGCACTGCATTAAAAACAGACATGATTCTGCAGTGGAAATCACTGCATGGGCTCAGAAACACTTCTGAAAACCACTGTCTGTGAAAACATTTCATCACTGCATCCACAAATGACAGTTAAACCTCTACAACGCAAAGAAGAAACCATTAATGTAATTTCACCCCACTGTGTACTTGTACATAGATGGAATGACAAAAGCCTCTTGACTCTTGACTTGACTTGATATATAAACAGGATCCAGAAACGCCACCTTCTCTGGGCCCGAGCTCATTTAAAATGGACTAAGAGGAAGTGGAAAAGTGTCCTGTGATCCGACGAATCAACGTTTGAAATTCTTTCTGGAAATCATGGACACTGTGTCCTCCAGGCTGAAGACCACTCAGCTTGTTATCAGTGCACAGTTCAAAAGTCAGTATTCATGATGGTATAGGGGGGCATTAGTGCACATGGCATGGGTGACGTGCTCATCTGTGAAGGCACCATTAATGCTGAACAATATATACATGTTTTGGCAACATATGCTGCCATCCAGACGACGTCTTTTTCAGAGAAGGCCTTGATTATTTCAGCAAGACAATGTAAAACCACATTCTGCATGTATTACAGCAGCATTGCTCCGTATTAAAAGAGTCCGGGTGCTAAACTGACCTGCCTGCAGTCCAGACCTGTCACCACTGAAAACATTTGCCACATTATGAAATGAAAAATACGACAAAGGAGACCCTGAACTGATGAGCAGCTGAAATCCTGTATCAAACAAGAACAGGAAACATTTCACTTTCTAAACTACAGCAGAGTCTCCTCAGTTCCCAAACACTTACAGAGTGTTGTTAAAGAAGAGGTGATGAAATACAGTGGTAAACAGGCCCCCGTCCCAACTTTTTTGGAACGTGTTGTTGGCATCAAATTCAAAATGGGCAAAAATAATATTTCTTAGTTTCAACATTTGACATGTTGTCTTGGTAGTATTTTCCTTTAAAAGTATGGTTCACATACAGCGTCCCATCTTTTTTGGAAGTGGGGTTGTAGATGACTTTCCCTCTGGCATTGATGAATATTATAAATCTTTACATTATTTTACAGGATTTGGTTCAGACTTAAAGATGCTTAAGCAAGATCTTTAGTAGCAATAAATAAACAAACAAACTACATGCACTGTTCTTCTGTATTTCTCAGAAATAGATCCTAAAAATGTCGTCAACAGCTGTTTTGACTGGATATTAAGTAAATGAGGACCACTTCATGCTCTCCTAGTGTTTAACCCGCGCAGTGTTGATGTGGTCAGTGGAGTTCTGAGGAGCAGTCGGTGTCAGTGAGGGAGATAGAGGTCATGTGAGCTCAGTCCAGGTTGGATTAGCTCAGCGTGTAAGAGCACAGCAGATGGCAGCGCCCTCAGAAGAGCTGTTAATGCCAAAGTCGGCCCAAAACGGCAACACTGGAGTTTAACACATTCGCACACACGCGGTGCTGGGCTGCGTTTACAGCTCACTCGCTTTACGGAGAAGCAGCATCCTGGATATTAAAGGGCTCATATTATGGAAAAGTAAATTTCTTTCAATTTAATTTAAATAAAGGACTATGATGTAGGATGTAAACTCTGCTGATGTTAAATGTAGAGTTTGTACAGTCCATGTATAGAAATTAAGCCAGAGGTATTCAAACTGTGGGGTGGGCCCCCCTAGTGGGGCGCGAAGGAATTGCAAGGGGACGAGGGTGAGAGTTGCAAAAAATAAATATTTAAAGGACTCATAAAACTGCTTTTATGAAACCCGTATTATCATGTGCTGCTTTTTATTTTTATTTTATTTTTTTAGCCAGTTTATAATAAGACAACAAAAATTCTGGACAATTGAGATGATTTGACCTGATTTTTCTTATACATATGCTGTAGCACACTCTTAAAAAGATGGTTCTTTAAGGGGTCCTTAAAGAAGAAAATGGTTCTTACAGAAGCATGAACACTCAAAGAACCATCTGCATGATTAAATGGTTCTTAGCATCAATCAATCAACTTTTATTTAACCTCAGAGAACATCGAGGGTGACCCTCGTTTACAATGTTGCCAAGATGACGCAGTAAAAAGGGATTGATGCCGTGTAAGAACACATCAAATAATAAAAGTAAATTTAATCATATTAATAAAATGACTCAAATCAGGTAGGTATACCAGGTAAATCAGGTAAGTGTCAGTAAAAACACACACAGGTGTGCTGTACCTGCTGTTAAGGTGGTCCTGACACCCTCTGACCTCAGTGGAGCTGGGGTGACCGCTGTCCAGCAGCTGCTGCACGATCTGATTAACGTCCAGAATCCGTCCCATCAGGCTGTTCATCTCCTGATCCAGGCTTTCAAACCTAAAACAAACACACAGGAGGAGAACGAGTTATTATATATATTTACACACACCGATCAGGCATAACATTCTGACCACCTCCTTGTTTCTACGCTCATTGTCCATTTTATCAGCTCCACTTACTATATAGGTGCACTTTGTAGTTCTACAGTTACAGACTGTAGTCCATCTGTTTCTCTGATACTTTGTTAGCCCCCTTTTACCCTGTTCTTCAGTGGTCAGGACCCCCATGGACCCTCACAGAGCAGGTACTATTTGTGATGGTCATCCTCTAGTCCTTCATCTGTGGTCACAGGACGCTGTTGGCTGGATATTTTTGGTTGGTGGACTATTCTCAGTCCAGCAGTGACACTGAGGTGTTTAAAAACTCCAGCAGCACTGCTGTGTCTGATCCACTCAGACCAGCACAACACACACTAACACACCACCACCACGTCAGTGTTACTGCAGTGCTGAGAATGATCCACCACCCAAATAGTACCTGCTCTGTGAGGGTCCATGGGGGTCCTGACCACTGAAGAACAGGGTAAAAGGGGGCTAACAAAGTATGCAGAGAAACAGATGGACTACAGTCTACATATAAGCTGAAAGCACATTTGGGACTAATCTTGGACTGTAGAATAAAATCCTTTTGCTTTGAGTTACCTTATGCTTTAATTATGTTTATTTTATTAAAACTACTAACCCTTCCAAATTGTCCCTACCAGAACATTCATAACACTAATGAAACTTTACCAACTTTTACAAATGTTTCAGTAGTGACTGTTTGGTGATAATTTTAGCTCATTTTGAGCTCAAAAACTCAGCCAGTTCATGACCAGCAAACACAGCTTTGAACAGCTGTTCACACAGAAAATCATCATATACTGAACTGCAGAAAATCCATTTTTCGGCACTTTTTAACTTTTTTAAAAACCCATTTATGGTAATGTACACTATCTGGACAAAAGTATGTGGACACCTGGCCATCACACTTATATGGATTAGTGGGACGTCCTGTTCCAAAACCATGAGCATTAATATGGAGTTGCCCCCGTTGGTGATTATAACAGCCTCCACTCTTCTGGGAAGCTTCTACAAGATGTTGGAGAGAGTCTGTGGGAATTTTTGCCCATTCAGTCAGAAGAACATTTGTGAGGTCAGACACTGATGTTGGACGAGAGGGCCTGGCTCACAGTCAACTTTCCGGTTCATCCCAAAGGTGTTCAGTAGGGTTCAGGTCAGTGCCACTGGAGTTCCTCCACACCAAACTGGTCACTCCATGTCTTTATGGAGCTGCTCTATGCACAGGGGCTCAGTCATGCTGGAACAGGAAAGGTTCTTCCCCAAACTGCTCACACAAAGCTGGAAGCAGATAACTGTGTAATTGTGTAAAATGTCTTTGTGCTGCAGCATCAACACCCAGCCCATCATCCCTCCTCCACCAAACTTTACTGTTGGCTCTGCATTCCGGTAGGTAATGTTTTCCTGGCATCCACCAAACCCAGATTCATCCATCAGACTGACAGATAATGAAGGTGATTCATCACTCCAGAGAACACGGTTCCACTGCTCCAGTGGCGGCGCTTTACACCACTCCAGCCGACACTTGGCATTGCGCATAGTGATCTTAGCAAGCCTACTGTGCAGCTGCTCAGCCATGGAAACCCATTTCGTGAAGCTCCTGATGCACAGCTTATGTCCTGATGTTGCTTCCAGAGGCAATTGGGAACTCTGCAGTGAGTGATGGCGATTTTGTCGTGCTACATGATTCAGCTCTCGGTGCACCTGCTCTGTAAGTTTTTGTGGTCCACTGCTTCATAATGGAGCTGTTGTTGCTTCATTTTGTAATAAAAGCACTTACAGCTGTCTGAGGCAGGTCTAGCAGGGCAGAATGTACCTGACATGTGGCAGGGGCAGCATCCTATGAAAGTGCCATGTTTAAAGTTACTGAGCTCATCAGTACGACCCACTACTGCCAATGTTAGTTGTTGGAGGTTGCATGGCTATGCACTTGATTTGATACACCTGTTAGCAATGGGCGTGGCTTAAACACCTGAACTTAAATATTAGGATTAGCATGGTGTCCACATACTTTTGGACATACAGTGTTCATTGTAATGCAAAACACCACTATTTTCCATCATCAACATTCCATATAAACTCAGAAGACTCGTGTAGGTTCACTGGTGGTTCTAGATAGTAAATAAAATGTCTATATTTGTGTTGTAGTCATGGCGACCCCTGGTTCCTATCACCACCACTGTAAAGACATCTGAACCATTTCACACCAAACCACTCTGAATGACTCTGATTACATCTCACACACTGCGTTGTGGGGAAATGTAGACGTATCCAGTGTCAGCTACCTGTGTGCCACCACCTCCATGTCCTCCAGCCTCTCTGGAACCTCCATCCTGTTCAGCCACTGCTCCTTCTCATCGATCCACACCTCGCAGGCGTTCACTTCGCTGAACATGCGATAAACAGCCAGCGCGTCGTGGAGCCACTGCTGCCGCAGCACCGCCACCTCCGCGACCTCGGTGTACAGCTGCTCCACCTCGCCCAGCCGCAACTGCACCTCCTCCAGCTCGCGGTAGTGCAGCGGCAGCGCCACCATGTGTTTACGCAGCGCTACTACGTGCTGGCGGTGCTTATCGATATCCTCCCGAACACCGCGGTGCTTCTTCAGCAGAGACTGGGTGGAATACTCGTCGTGTCCGAAATCTTCGCTGGACACGAGCCTGTATTCGTCCTGCAGCCAGGCCAGCAGGTCATCCATCTCTGCCGTGAACTGGAAAAAGTTTAGTGCCTCCTGCAGGCAGAGATGGGTACTGTTAGGATTTTACAACGTTAGAGATTATTTAACAACTCAACAAGGTTTGAGGAGAGTGAGTGATGATTTAGGCAGGCAGTTAGCACCATGCTAACAGGTGGAGTATAAGAGGTGAGCGAGTAATAATAAGAGAGTAAACGATAAAGTGAGTGAGTGAAATACTAGTAAGTAAAAACTGAATGCAATAGTCAGTAAAGCAGTGAGTGAAATTTAAAAAATATGAGAAATGAGTAAGAGAGTAGGTGAACATGAGTGATATAGTGAGAGAGGGTGAGATATTAAGTGAGTGAGTGACTGAGTGACTGAACGAGAGACTGACTGAATGAATGAGTGAGTGAGTGAGTGAGTAAGTGAGTAGGTGAGAGAGAAAGAGGTTGAATGAGTGAATAAGTGAGAGAGTGATGGAATGAGTGATGGAATGAGTGATGGAGTGAGTGAGTGAGTGAGTGAGTGAGTGATTATGTGAGAGAGTGGTTGAATGAGGGAGTGAGTGAGTGAGAGAGTGGTTGAATGAGAGAGTGATTCAGTGAGTGAAATGGTGAGAGGGAGTGAAATACTGAGTACGTGAATGATTGAGTGAGTCAGTGAGAGAGTGGGAAAGAGAGTGAATAAATGAAATAGTGAGTGATTGAGTGAAATAATGAGTAAGTGAGTGAGTGAGTGAGTGAGTGAGAGAGTGGGACAGTGAGAGTAAATAAGTGAAATAGTGAATGATTGAGTGAAATAATGAGTAAGTGAATGAGTGAGTGAGTGAGTGAATCAGTGACAGAGCAGATAACTGAGTGAGAGCGTAAGTGAAATAGTGAGTGAGTGAGAAAGTGAACAAGTGAGTGAGTGAAATAATAAGTGAATGAGTAAGTGAGTGAAACGATGATGAGTGTGTGAGTTACAAGCAAGGTCTGATTTACTTTGTAAAAGTACTTTGAAAATCACTGAAAATGTTCAGTAATTGGATCACAGGTTACGTATCGGGACTGAGAGGTGATCTGCATCTAAAATCAGTGATGTTTGGTTCCACTGTATCGAGAACGTTCTGCAGTACGGTGATATCCTGCAGTATCGGTTCTAGTCCCCACCTGTAGATGACCGAGTCTCTGTGCAGCCTGGTCCTCCAGCCTCTTCCAGTCTCCCTTCACGTCCATCAGCCTCTCCTGGATGCCGGAGGTGCCGAAGCTCTTCTGCGTGAGGATCTGCTTGCCCTTCTTCATGGTCTGCTGGAGCAGAGCGCGGCGCGCCAGCAGCTCTCCGGCCAGGCTCTTGTGCTTCTGTAGGAGCCTCAGCACGCTGCTCAGGTCCTTCCCGCAGCTCTGAGTGGCCAGGATGGATGTCTTCTCCCGGATCCAGACCTCAGACTCCTCCACCTCCTGGAAAAAAGTCCACAGCTCCCGAGAGTCCTCCAGCTCGGAGCGCCGCTTCCCCGCCAACTGCTTCAGCTCCTCCAGACACGTACTGACATGATTCACCCTGTTACAGATCACCTGAGGATCACACGGCTGATAACCTGAGAGAGAGAGAGAGAGAGAGAGGAGAGAGAGAGAAAGAAACCAAAGGATAAAAGACAAAAAATGCAAAGAAAATAGAAAGAAGAATAGAAACAATAAAGAAAGAAAAGAAAAAAGGGACAAAAGAAAGAAAGAAAACAAACAAAAAGAAAAAAGGAAGAAAGAAAGAAAATAAAGAAAAGAAAACAAAGGCAAGAAAGAAAACAAAGAAAACACAGGAAGGAGAATGGAAAGAAAGAAAGAAAGAAAGAGTGAAAGAAAGAGTGAAAAAGAAAGAAAGAAAGAAAGAAAGAAAAAAGAAAAAAAGAAAGAAAACCAAAAAACAGTAGGGAACAAAAATAAGGAAGAAACAAAGAAAGAATGAAAAAGAAAGAAAGAAAAAAAAGAAAGAAAGAGAGAAAGAAAGAAAGAAGCAAGTAAGAAAAAAAACAGGAAACAAATGAAAAGAAAGAAAGAAAAATGAACAAAAATAAAAACCGTAGGGAAAGAAAGAAAGAAAACAAAGGAAAGCAGAAAGAAAAGGATGAAATGTGTGTGTGTACACTATCAGCATCTTATGAACTCAGATATAAGATGTTAATACCACATTGATATATAAACACTGATATATAAACAATATTTATACATATCATCAGGTAAGTGGTGGTACAAATTATTCATGGTTTATTAATGCTTTATTAGTGCTTTATGCACTGGTGAGCGACTGAGATCGATCCTAAACCTATATGACTTAACCCTGAGCACTAGTGTGACTGTGATTAGGTTGATCAGTGGATCAGGGCTGATTTACTCCACTGATTTAGTCAATGTGCTGATGTGAACTCTGAAGATAAACTCGTCCCTCTTGTGGCTCAGATTGGAAAGTCTCAGGTGATCATTACTCACTCTGCCCTGCAGGGGGCTCTGAACACCTCAGAGAACCACACTGACCACAGGACATCCCAGTCTATGCAGTGGTGTTACGATACACGGAGTGATGGTTTGAGGACTCACCCTCGATGGTGGTGAACTTCAGAGCGGCCGTGTTCAGAGTTTGGACTCTCTCTGCCTGGACGCTGATGTCGGCCTCCTGCAGGCCGTGCTTCTGCAGCAGATCCTCCACCTCCAGCAGGTGTTTCCCGTAGTCTTTAGACAGCAGCTGCACCTGAGGAACCAACAAAAACAGTTTAAAACAGTTCCATTTTAGCTACAACAGCTAATGTAAACAACACAGCTATAAAGAACATGAATATGCTAATTTTAGGATTCATTTTTTTAAATACATATTTACTACAGGTCATACATGATGCTAAATAGCTAATAAATGTCATGATGATAAATTGCTGTGTTGACAAAAACATTTTAATCAATTTTATTTTGTTAATTTGTTTATTTTTGGAAATCCCCATTAGCTGCTATCACGACAGCTGCCATTCTTCCTGGGGCCCAGTGGACAAAATATAAATTACAAAACAGAGCAGTAACAATCAACGAAACACGTCATACTATGGGAGGCAAATCCGGCCAAAAAAGAAATTAAAATGTAAACAATGAAATGTAAATGCAAACCTCTTTTTTCCATTTCTTTTTACAAACATCTGCGCAAAATGCCAAAATTGAAGATGAAATGAATTACCTACATTTGCAATTTCATTTTTCACATAAGCACAAACCATTTATGACAAATATAAAAATAAATGTAAAACAGCTATTCGTCATTTCATTTTAGTCATTATTCTGTATTTCCATGACAGTATCTAAAATGAAAAAGCTAATAGAGAAAAGAAAATCCAATCTTCACTTTGTCTTTTCTTCATTAAATGCGTAATACGCATCAAAACTAAAATCAAAATGCAATGTTTACGTTCTTATTTCTTTTTCATAGCAATCGGCTGCGTATCTGACAAAATGAACATGTAAAATTGATAAATCAACAGCAAAGTGACAGTTTGTGATTCAGTTTTCGGCATCGACAGGCTTTAAGTGTCAGAATAAAAAGGCAAACAGAAACGAACATTGGCGCCACCTGCTGGTGATTTACTTTTCATTTCCCACTTTGCTTTTTCCTTTTCAAGTTGACCAACATGCAAATATATGTTAATTAACACTGGGCGAGGCTACACTTTGCAAATATTATACTGGCATTTATATGGAGATACACAATAGTTTTCTAAGTTACACGAACCAGTATTTGCTTGACCAGGCTTGCGTTTGGTCTGATACCTTTTCTCTGAGGCCATTTGGTCTGACGGCGTTTGGTCTGATGTTCAGTTACACCAGATCTAAGACATGACAGTGGCTCTTCTCGAGACTCGAAGTCATTTAGTCTGAGGAATGATGCTGTTCTGACTTTGAGGTCTGAGGATGTCCTAAAATGTACCCCGTAGCCCCGCCCAACGCTAATTAACATATATTTGCATGTTGGTCAGCTTGAAAACGAAAAAGCAAAGTGGGAAATGAAAAGCAAATCTCCAGCAGGTGGCGCCTGTGTTCGTTTCCGTTTGCCTTTTTTATTCTGACCCTTAAAGCGTGCCCACACCGAAAACTGAATCACAAACGGTCACTCTGCTGCTGATTTTATCCATTTTACATTTTCATTTTGTCAGATATGCAGGTGATCGCCATGAAAAAGAAATAAGAATGTAAACATTGCATTTTCATTTTAGTTTTGACTCGTCTTCTGCATTTCATGAAGAAAAGCCAAAGTGAAGCTTGGATTTTCTTTTCTCTATTAGCTTTTCCATTTTAGATACGGCCATGAAATACCAGAATAACGACTAAAATTAAATGAAACTGTTTTAAATTTATCTTTATATTTGTCATAAATGGTTCGTGCTCATGTGAAAAATGAAATTGCAAATGTAGGTATTTCATTTCATCTTCAATTTTGGCATTTTGTGCAGATGTTTGTAAAAAGAAATGGAAAAAAGAGGTTCGCATTTACATTTTATTGTTTAAATTTTAATTTCTTTTGTGGCTGGATGACATCATCTCCTGTAGTGTATTACAGTCTGTCAGAGTGACTGTGTGGATCATATGAACATTATAGAAGCTTTTTAAATGAAACAGTAGAGAGCCATATCGCCCCCTACACTTCCTGTAGTGTATTACAGTCTGTCAAAGTGACTGTGTGGATCATATGAACATTATAGAGCTTTTTAAATGAAACAGTAGAAGCCATATCGCCCCCTATACTTCCTGTAGTGTATTACAGTCTGCAGGATCATCAGAATTTATTGATTTATTGATTATTATTGGTTGTTAATTACAGATGACGTTGTGTTTCTGTGGCTACTGTAGATCAGTACTGTAAAAAAAATATACATAAATATACTCAAACTAAAATTAGTGCTCTTTCCCACCTGCACCTCCTCCATCCAGTCGATCATGTAGACCATCTCCTGGAAGGTTTTCTGCAGGGCGAGGTTCTTCTCCAGCCGAGTTTTCCTCCCCACCACCAGCTCCTTCAGCAGACTCCACTGTCCCAGGATGTTCTCCTTACGCGCCAAGATGCGCCGGATGTCGTAGTATCCCTCCGCCTCCATTTCGGCCGCTAGCTCCACCACCACTCCGATACGCTCCTCGTAGGATGAAATATCCGCCTCGATCGCCTCGTGCTTCTTCATGGCCGCCTCCACCGCAGGCAGGTCATAGCCAAAGTTATCCTGCAAGAAAATCAGACAGAAATACACACTTTTAAAAGGCTGGAGCCGCTCATGCTCTTTTTTGTGATTTTTATATACAAGAATAATTTATGTAATGTATCACATCATAAAACAGACACCAATAGCTATTGCTATTTACTTTATTCAACAATTAATTATCAATTATTTTTGCCAAAATATCCACAGCGCGATTTGATCACTATTTTTTAAATGTACAAGGCATCCTGGATATTCATTTATTAGACACTGACACTGGCATTGACACTGATACTGACACTGACACTGATACTGGTACTGATACTGACACTCAAACTGACACTGACACTGATACTGATACTGACACTGACACTGGCACTGACACTGATACTGATACTGAGACTGACACTGACACTGACACGGATACTGATACTGACACTGATACTGACACTGATACTGAAACTGACACTCAAAGTAGTATCAGTATCAGATACTAATACTAATACTGATACTGACACTGATACTGACACTCAAACTAATACTGACACTCAAACTAATACTGACACTGATACTGATTCTGATACTGACACTGGCACTCAAACTAATACTGACACTGACTCTGACACTGATACTGACACTGTTACTGACACTGTTACTGACACTGTTACTGACACTGTTACTGACACTGTTACTGACACTCAAACTAATACTGATACTGACACTGACACTAATACTGACACTGACACTAATACTGACACTAAACTTTACTTACACTGACACTAATACTGACACTGACACTGACACTAATACTGATACTGATACTGACATTGACATTGACATTGACACTGACACTGACACTAATACTGACATTGACACTGACACTGACACTCAAACTAATACTGACACTGATACTAATACTAATACTGATACTGATACTGACACTGATACTGATACTGACACTCAAACTAATACTGACACTGATACTGATACTGATACTGACACTGGCACTGGCACTGACACTGACACTGGCACTAAACTAATACTGACACTGATACTAATACTAATACTGATACTGATACTGACATTGACACCGATACTGATACTCAAACTAATACTGACACTGATACTGATACTCAAACTAATACTGACACTGATACTGATACTGACACTGGCACTGGCACTGACACTCAAACTAATACTGACACTGACTCTGATACTGACACTGATACTGACACTCAAACTAATACTGACACTGACTGACACTAATACTGACACTGACACTAATACTGATACTGACACTGATACTGATACTGACATTGACACTAGTACTGACACTGACACTAATACTGATACTGACACTGATACTGACATTGACACTGACACTCAAACTAATACTGACACATACTGATACTGACACTAATACTGACACTGACACTAATACTGATACTGACACTAATACCGATACTGACATTGACACTGACACTGACACTGGCACTGACACTCAAACTAATACTGACACATACTGACACTGACACTAATACTGATACTGACTGACACTAATACTGACACTGACACTCAAACTAATACTGACACATACTGATACTGACACTGACACTGATACTGACATTGACATTGACACTGACACTCATACTGACACTAATACTGATACTGACACTCATACTGACACTGACACGGACACTGATATAATTCAGCTGGATGGTGTCAGAACCTGTGAAACGAGCCGCTGGTTCTCGTTGAGCCACGCCTGCCTCATGGTGGTCTTGTGATCAAAGCGCTGAGCGAGGAGCTCTAGCTTCTCCTGACGAATCAGCTCCTTCCTCAGAGCCACGCCCCTCTCATGCTCCGCCTTCTCCAGCCGCTCCCAGGCCTTCGAACATGAAACAGATAAACACTCTAGTTTAAACATGCAGAACAAGTTTTAAAAGACCCAGATCAGAGAAAACTGATTTTTAATTTTAAATAAAAGAGTTTGAGGTAAAATGTAAACAATGTTAAAATTTCTGAACATACCATTCACTCAATAGGTATGCAAAATTCAGCCTACAGCAGTTTAGCTCCACCCATTCATGCTGAAGTTGTAATGCCAATCAGAACTGAGCTCATTTACATAAATATAGTCGTATGCAAACATTTGGGCACCCAGTCAAATTGCATGTAGTTGATTATTTATGTGAAAATAAGTTCATCCTCAACAGAAAACACACTTAAATATGGCATGGATATTCCATGACTGACAACATGTGGTTTGATGCTCTGTAGCAGCCATTCTGTAAAATGCATATTCATTAAAATGTCTCTGGTGTTCCTTCATTATGTGTAACACCAATGAGGATCAGTAACACCAGTGACTCCTATGGGTGTATAGAAAAGTGGACGTTTCTGTAGTATGACCCAAATAGAACCATTCCCTTTACTAAAGAACCCTTAAAGATCAATCTTTTTTAAGAATGTGGTTTAGACCTATGGGTAACCTATTTGTACTAGATAGGTTACGTTCTCTGAATGGACAACGAAGCACCTTTTGTCAGTCGCTCTGGATAACAGCACCCTGACAAATGGCGTGAATATGAAAGTGAACCGTAATTGTGCACTAAAATGTGCAAAATTGTGTTACAATGTGTTCCCATGAAATTCGACCTGGGGTGCACAAACTTTTGCACAGTAAGAAAGCCTGTTTAATTCTGTAGGATAAAGAGAGGCTGGACAACTGACGTAAAAATTAATTATGACATTTTTGGTGTATGAAACCTCACAGATGTTAAACGTGGAGAGAAATAATTGATATGAGACCTTTAAATATAGAAATAGGCAGTTTAATGCTTTTTAAAGCACCTTCAAAGCATTTTAAAGAGTTATTAGTTATACACCTATTTCTTTTATTTCATTAATTTATGTTTTTATTTATTTTATCCTTATCTGCTCTCTTACTTGATAAGTTATATTGTAATTGTAATCGTTTATTGATTTTACAGTTTATTGGTACCTTCTTATTATTAAATTGTACTTTTATTATTTTTATTATTTAATTATAGCATTTGATTCATGCTTTTTACTGTACAACTTCTCAATCCCTGATTCCTGTATTACTCGGCCACATTATAAATGAGGGTCTCCCTCAATGTATTCGGAGTTTAAATAAAGGTTGATTGATCGATTGATTGATTATTAATATAGGCAGCATCACTCTTTAACTTAAGCTTGCCTACGATCAGACACACACACGGCCAGCGGACTGCTGTACCTTGTTGATGTCGGAGATGAGTTTTCCTTCATGAGGCACGTATGGCTTCTGGTTGTTAGCTCTGAGTTTGCTTTGGATGGTGAAGAGCAGCACCTCCAGGTTTCCTTTCTCCTGGAACCTGCCGGAACACAAAACCGCATGGAACAAAAGCCATATTAATACAGGTTCCATATGGAAAAACATTCCAAATGTATTTATCAAATATATTTTTGCAATGTATGAAAATTGCCAAAAAATGTTTTTCTTAAAAATATATATTTAAAGGGCATTTATCTGTATGTGTTATTATCTGTGTTCAGTTGTGTGTAATGAAGGTTACAGATGTAACTGAATGTTCTTCTGTGATCTGCACTGTACTTTACATTAACCATGTACGTCTGCAGTCAGACTCTCACACACAATGTATTTCACATAAACAAGATATCAGATCATAACTGCATTTTCACAGAGTATCAATACCCACAACACTCGCTTCTGTCCTGTTAAAAGATCATTTGATCAGACTTAAAATGAAGAGACTGGAACACAAATTCATTTCTAAAGGTATCAGACAGTGAAGAGCATCAGACAGGATTCTGGAGATTTTTTTATACATTTTCAGATGGATTTGATAAACATATTTACATACAGTTATTTCAGTATGGAACATTTCTGTGTGTAATATTTCCCCATACATTTTAAAATAAATGCATTTTAAAATATATCTAGTTAATATGGCAAAATATTCTGAAATACATTTTAGTGTTTGGAGTGTATTTCAGCATCGACTGCAGTGTGTTTGAAATGTATTTCAAATATATAAAAGTACACGTCCATATATTTTATTTTCCACATAAACCTACCTGCAGACCAACATGAGGTTATAAGTTATAACTATAACTGCAGCTAGAACAGCTAGTCTGAGCGTGTAGATCTGTTCCATCTCAGATGGTGTGTGGATCTATTTTTACGTCGTGCAAAATGGACAATAAATTATTTACAGAGTTCCTCAACCCAATCGTTTGGTGCTCACCATAATATTTAATGTAAAAATGGACCAAACTGATGACTTAACAGGGCAAAAGTACAACATATCATCCAACATCAATAAACGGTAATAAATAATTTCCATAAAGTAAAAAATGCTAATGCTAAGGTTAGCTGTGAAACGGGAGTGCTAATGGCTAATAGCTGAGATTAGATGTAAACTGAGAGCGCTAATGCTAAGGTTAGCTGTGAAATGAGAGAGCTAACGCTGAGGTTAGCCGTGAAATAAGAGGGCTAATGCTAAGGTTAGCTGTGAAATGAGAGTGCTAATGCTAATGTTAGCTGTGAAGTGAAAGTACTAATGCTAAGGTTAGCTGTGAAACGGGAGTGCTAATGCTAAGGTTAGCTGTGAAACAGGAGCGCTAATGCTAAGGTTAGCTGTGAAACGGGAGCACTAATGCTAATGGCTGAGATTAGATGTAAACTGAGAGCGCTAATGCTAAAGTTAGCTGTGAAACAGGAGCGCTAATGCTAAGGTTAGCTGTGAAACGGGAGCGCTAATGGCTAACGGCTGAAATTAGATGTAAACTGAGAGCGCTAATGCTAAGGTTAGCTGTGAAACGGGAGCGCTAATGGCTAACGGCTGAAATTAGATGTAAACTGAGAGCGCTAATGCTAAGGTTAGCTGTGAAACAGGGAGTGCTAATGGCTAATGGCTGAGATTAGATGTAAACTGAGTGCGCTAGCGGTTAAAGCCAAGCCGCTTTGCCTACTTTATAGGCTTCTCGATGGTGCAGTAGGTTGTAAAGGCTTGAAGCTGTTGCTGTACGCCTGTTAGCGAGTTAGCAAACTTCTGGTTGCTGATGATGCTGATCGTCTTTTCAATCCACTCCAGCAGCTCAGAGGCCAGAGCATCGTAGCGCTGAACGACCTTCTCTGCTTCTATGGCATTGTCCAACACCTGCGGGGAAAGAGGATTTAATAGTCATCAGGAGATGTGCATAAGCAGCCAAAGCTAAATTATCATCATTCACCAGTGGCCCCTTTTCACAGAGAGTCGCGTTACTTCCAGTTTTGTACAACTTGCCAGCGATTTCTGATATATTTCTGTTTTCAAAAGAAAGAAGAGCTTTTATATGTAGCATGAATTTAATGAACTCGTTTATATTAAGCTGGCTACGCTGGCTAGAAGCTACCGCTAACAGTAGCTATTATCCCAAACTAGATTACCCGGCTAACATAAAGCAGGTTTTCTGCATCACCAGCTAATTTTGTACTCATCTTTAAAACGCTAATGAGGCAAAAAACATCAACGAAATGATATTTATACATGACCCGCTTGGTACAAACAGCTAACGTTAGCTGGCACATTATGTCAGAAACCTTACGTGGCTCTAAGATCACAAACAAAGCTGGGTGCGTCAGAAAATGGAAATCAGAAACGTCGCAGCTCAACCGCGATGCTAAGATACGTTTGCTAGGAGTTGCGTTTTTGATTGAGCAGTGAAAGGTGGATGTTTTCCAAAGCACTGCTTCAAAAATAAAAGGGAATTTAAACGAGGTCTGTAAAATACACTTCACATATAAAAGGTTTGGTTTGCGTTTATAATATCAGAGAAATCGCTGTAAATGTGTCACAGAACCTGCTCCACGTTAGCCGCTACAGTTAGCGATGGCCTCTACCGTAGCTGGCTAGCTACAGCTAAACAACGTCTTTCAAATTCATGCTACATATAAAAGCTCTTCTTTATTTTCAAAACAGAAATATTACAGAAATCGCTGGCATGCTGTACAAAGACAGAGAGACTGCTTGATGTAAGGCAGCTGCAGCAGCAGTAAACAGGGCTAACCACACACAAATACACACATTTTAGCTCTTACATTAAATCAGTGCTTCCATCTACTTTCTTATTCTCACTGTTTGTCATGACGGTGCACGAAAACTAACATATGTCTGTTGTAGTTCAGTATTTGAGGATTGTAGTTCACTACTGTAACATTTTGTCATCATATCTGCAGTAGTTGTATGGAGCGGAAGTGAGTTTTACCCTGCTAACGCGGAAACCGGAAGTGATCACGACTCTCTGTGGAAAGGGCCCATATAGGCAGTTTTTAAACGGAATATTTTTAATAGCGTCCTACTTTTTCCACAATAAAGTATTTGGGAATCTCTGAAAGGTTGTGCGTGGTTCATTAGTGTGTAATTAATTAATTTTTACTGTTTGGCCTCTGATTGCTTGATTCATCTGCAAATTAAGCGGGACATAGTCGTATGCAAAAGTTTTGGCACACTGCTAACACGCTGTTGATTTTCTAAGTGTAGATAAGTTACCACATCCTCTACAGAGACACACTTGTGCACAATTTAGTACACAATTACTGTTTATTTGCTGAATTTAACATATTGAGGTAAGTTACAGCACATTTTACACTGTAAATATTAATTGTTCACTTTTTTTTTCCAAATTCTGGATTAAGAGATGAATTTTATATTTGGGTGTGTTCTCTGTGGAGGATGTGTTCATTTATTTTCACTTAGAAAATCAACAAAACATGAAATTTGAGCAGAATTCTGCTTATGACTGTTACTTTAATACTAACATAATAGTGATAAACCTAATTTTTTAAAATTAGCTTTAATAAAATATAGAGATTTGTGAACAGCTGTTCAAAGCTGTGTTTGCTGGTCATATACTGGCTGCGTTTTTGAGCTCAAAATGAGCTGAAATTGTCACTATCGAAACAGTCACTACCAAAATAGTGCTATGATTGTTTGGTTAGTGGAATTTTGAATCATTTGTTTTAATAAAAAAAAACATAACCAGTTCAGTAGAGTCACCCGTAATGAATGTCCAGAACTCTCACCTTTCCGATCCTCTTGCCCTCGACTATAAGAGCTTTCATTTTGGAGAAGTAGTGATAGTACGACACCACGTATGTTATAATAGACTTCTCATCAGGATTCTCCGTGTTCACATCTGAGGGGGAAAAACAGAAATTAAGAATTAAAAAAGAATTAAAAAAGAAATTGACACATCCTTTCATGTTTTTGAACCACTTTTCTCCCAAATGTTCACTGCTGTCAGTTCCCACCTGATATCTTGGCTTTGTTATACAAAATATTCTGTCGACATGAAATCGTGCTGCCACCATGTTGGTAGCAACTTCAGGTTCATTCAGCAGTGCTGTGGTTTGTTATGAGATAACAAAGTGATAACAAACCCAATAAAATCAGCAAAATGTTTTTTTCGGGGGGATACTCTATTTAAATCTCATTTTTAAAGCGTATTAACTGATAGATTTGAGTGTACTGACTTGATTTTATTTGATTTGTTATTGTAGTGGTAAAAAGTAAAAGCTGAGATTCCCGCTGTGTTACTAGCGCCCTGTCTGTTTGGGACATTAATTGGGGTAAATTAAAGCATTTATTGAGTTAAATTAAAGCATTTATTAAGGTAAATTAATACACTTATTGAGGTAAATTAATGCATTCATTAAGGTACATTAAAGCATTTATTGAGGTAAACTAGTAAATTAGTCCACAAATATTTCTGTGGCATGACGTTGGGTTGGCTTCTTTTTCAAACTTTGTTCATATGTGGTGCCTAAATGTAACTGCTGCATTATTGAAGGTAGAACTGAAAATTCCAATAAGAAGTGTTACTGTGTTTATTATTTAACAATAATATTTAAGAATACTGCCAGTTTTGGTAGCCATATTGATTAGCTTTTGTAAAATCTCATGCAACTGAATTTTCTGATTTTGAGAGATACACGGATCCACCAATCAAACTGATCTTCTCCTCATAGAGTTTCATCTTTTCTGTGGTCATTCTGGTCTGAGTTGTTGGTGTTTATCCTCCCGCAGGGCTGTATCTGTAGTAACGGTGATGAGTCGAGCTCCATCAGAGCACAGAGTTACAGCTCACCTACCAACATGGCAGAGAGGCGTTCATAACGACATAATCCAATATTATGAATTTCCACTGTTTGCTTTTTCACTGTTACTTTTCAAACCAGTAAAAAAGTCTCACTGTAAAGGTCTAGCAGCTCTGTGCTGATGCTTTGTGTACACTTATCTGTGTAAATTTTCACTGAAATATCTTCCTTGGTATGAAGGTTTTAAATACTGACTTGGCAGCTTTTTGTTCTACACTATAGACAATAATTTTCCTGAACTTAGAAAAGAACAGAAAAATTTGCATCATAAAAGTTACATCAGCAACTGTCCACTGACTTCCATTATAAATGAGCTTCAAGTTAAAGTGGAATACCACTGATTTCCCCAAAGTTCTGCAAAACTAACTGGTTAAGATGTAAACATAGTCATTCAGAGTGGTTTGGTGTGAAACGCTCTGTTCTAGAGAAACTTCAGAATTGTTCACAGTGGTGGTGATAGGAACGAGAGATCCACCTCTAAAAGCTCCCTCACAGAAAGTTCCTACATGAAATGGTTATGAATTCACTGCCTGATGACTGAGACACTGTTTTATGATAGTTTTGAGAAGATTTCAGTCTTAAAATTCATTTATGGTGGAGGGAAACTTATTATTTCAGATTTTCCACTATTTTCCATCATCAACATTCCATATAAACTCAGAAGACTCGTGTAGGTTCACTGGTGGGTCTGGATAGTAAATAAATGTCAATATTTGTGTTGTAGTCATGGCGACCCCTGGTTCCTATCACCACCACTGTAAACAAATCTGAACCACTTCACACCAAACCACTCTGAATCACTTTGTTTATTACTTTTTATTTTTTAAAAATCGGTGGAGTTCCCCTTTAAGTTGTCCGTGTATCTGTGGCTCTGCTGAGCTTATTAAAGCTCACCTTCTGGATCCAGTAGCTTGGCGAGTCCTAGACTCTGCTCGGCGATGTTGAAGGCTTGCTGGAGGTTGTGTGTGGCGTTCGATCTGGTCAGCTTATGAAACTCGATCAGATCAGGCCTGAGAAACCAAGCACAGTCATTGAAGTCAGTAGCTGTTACAGGAACAGAGAGAAAGAGAGGAAAGTGCGCATACACGTCCATCCTGACCTGTGACGGTGAATAAGTGCATTGAAAGCCAGTCCATCCCTCCAGCATGTGGTGAAATTATGAATATTAACCTCAGGATACCTGCAAAAACAAACAGAGGTAAATAACATAACACAAATTAAAGAGTCCATATCATTTAAAACTGAATCTTCCTTGCTTGTTTGAAATAAAGAGTTTGTGTGTATATATATACATATATATATTAATATATATATATATATATATATATATATATATATATATATGTTTTTGAATGAGGCACAACACAGGCTAGCCAATCAGAACAGAGCTGATTCACTTATATCAGTCTTAAACGCACAGTAACAAAATAAAAATGGCCATGTAAAAATTAACTATGACTGTTTTTGGTACATAAAACAACACAAATGTCATAAGTGGACCTCAGGGAGATGCTACTATATATGCTATTACATAATATTTCCATTTTCAGAC
This sequence comes from Colossoma macropomum, assembly GCF_904425465.1. Taxonomy (NCBI): domain Eukaryota; kingdom Metazoa; phylum Chordata; class Actinopteri; order Characiformes; family Serrasalmidae; genus Colossoma; species Colossoma macropomum. The sequence continues at coordinate 35,594,060 of NW_023494798.1, forward strand.
ATTACTGACACTTTATCTGCGAGATTTCTGCTGATACAGACAAATCTGAGGAACCGTAACAGGCCCATTTCATGGAATTTTTTTTTGTTTTATTACTTTTTTAAAGAAAACAGTTTGATAGAGTATGTAAACATGGTTGAAGTTTAAAATGTATTAATATTGTCCTAGTCCATACAGTCCACATATGGAAACTAAGCTGTATTTATTGTTTTTTGTGATGTCAAAATGAACACATTTACACATTTACACCGACCAGGAATAACATTCTGACCACCTCCTTGTTTCTACACTCATTGTCCATTTTATCAGCTCCACTTACTATATAGGTGCACTTTGTAGTTCTACAATTACTGGTCTGGATCAGTGGATCAGACACAGCAGCGGATCAGACACAGCAGTGCTGCTGGAGTTTTTAAACAAAAGGGGGCTAACAAAGTATGCAGAGAAACAGATGGACTACAGTCTGTAACTGTAGAACTACAAAGTGCACCTATATAGTAAGTGGAGCTGATAAAATGGACAATGAGCGTAGAAACAAGGAGGTGGTCAGAATGTTATGCCTGATCGGTGTATATCTGCCTATTCAGCCTAAAGCAGTTTAGCCCCACCCTTTTACGCCATGGTTATAAGGAGTGTTTCAGCCTAAACTGATTTCCAATTAAAGCTCATCACAGAGCAGCCAATGAGAACAGAGCTCATTTACATAGATCAGTCTTAAAGGTGCAGTATGGAATGAAGAGAGGTTGGAAGATGGTCATGAAGAAAAAAATAATGACAATATTTTGTAATGTCTGAGAATGGAAATAGTATGTAATAGCATACATAGCAGCATCTCCCTGAGGTCCACTTATGACATTTGTGCTGTTCCCTCACTGATCCCTTTCTCTGCCACTATACACCCTTTAACTGCTGCTGCACTCAGAACTTTAACTTTAGACCCGTACTTTGCAATGTAAAGGTTTACAGGTATGACTGTGTGTGTGTGTGTGTGTGCGTGTGTGAGTGAGTGCTGGTAGTGCTTTTATTTTATTTTTATTTATTTTTATTTTTAATTAAATTATTTATTTGTAATTTATTTTTATTTATTTATTTTTTAGTTTTTATTCTATTTTTTCATTTTATTTATTTTATTTTTTTTTAAAATTTTATTCACTATATGTAAATGTCTGTCTGGTACTGTGGTACTGTGCACTGTAAGCTCCTGTAACCAAAACCAAATTCCTTGTGTAAGCAAACCTGGCCAATAAAGCTTGATTCTGATTCTGTTTTTGATTAATTAAACCACACAATGTTATAAGCGGAGCTCAAGGGTTAAAAAACATAATCACTAGAAAGATGGACCATATGGGTCCTTTAATATCTGACAATATAAGCCAAACACAGACCGGTCAGGCTGATTCTGTGGTTCCTACCTACAGGCATAGTGAGGTTATAGAACGGTTAGTGGGCAGTTAAAAGGTCATGAGTCTCACCCTGCTGTTTTCATCTGGCACCAAAGCAGCAGAGCATCCTTGGCTGAACGCGTCTCCCTGTTGTCCTCTGTCTCGATCTTAATCACTTGGATCTGTCAGACAGAATCAGCAGAAGGTCATTAGACTCATAACAATAATGAAGTCTCTTCAACAGTTAAAAACCCAGCAGAACATCCTAAGTGCCTCGATTTACGATCAGTGTTACGTTCTGTGCCAAGCAGAAGCCAGAACTGTGAAGCAGAACAGACTTCATACTTTAACGGTACGTGTCCACCTGTAACTTTGTCTCGCTGCATCCCGTTCGTTTCAACAGAGAGCTCTGCTGCCTCGCCGCAGGGCAATGAAGTTCAGCAGATTTTAACTGTATGCAAATGAACACGGCGGCTGCACTGCATGTAGCCAATCAGGCTACAGTAGACTGGCCTTCATCACGAATGCCAAAAAAACCCTTATCTGGTTTTGTACAGAATGGTTGACATCTGGAAGGAGGACATTCATTTGGATGAAGTTTACATGGTTTGCGACAGAAGGCAACGTTTAAATCAGGGGTCTTTAATTAAAATTCAATAAGGTCCAGTTCGAGAAAATATTCTCAAGCAAAGCTCTGGTACATCATAATGTCTAACCTGCATCATGATTCAGTGCCATATACTGTTTACTGAAGTAGCCTAGTAGGTATATCAGCATCTTATACAGTCAACAATCAAATAAAGGACATTTCAGTCATAATATTTTAACAACATTTATTGTCAGTTTTCTCTTTTTAGAGCACGACATGTGAAATAACTTCCCTCTGACTCGCTGTCTTCTCCGACTGCTGTGTCTCGCCTCGTCCCTCCCCTGTGTGTGCATCACTCACAGTGCTCACAGTAATGCACAGATCTGATTGGCTGAGTAGGGTCACGTGTGATATTTACAATGCATGCGATTGGTCTGTGAGTTTCCCGGGACGCTACACCGGCACCGTAAAGGCTAGAAATGACACACCGATTAAAATAGGACCACCCGTCGAAATTAAACAATTCTCCATAGTTTACCGGTTACAGGTCCAGGTCCGCATAGGACAGCGTCTGGGTCCGGACTCGGACCACGGTCCGCCTATTAGTGACCTCTAGTTTAAATCATACAGAGCTCGCTGGTTGCTTGCTAAGCAATAGCTTGCTAGAGACAGTGAGAGAGCTAACTTTCTAGCTTGTGTGGACGACAGATGCATCGTAAAATATTCTAAAAGCATAAAAAGCAAATGTGTGTATTTTAGTCTCAGTTTAAACTGCTGTGCAACAGCAAACAGCGTATCAGCCTGTTTACTGTCCCAGATATGTTCAGCATGGTTCCTTCATTTCCATAACGCAGTGAAAACACCCACCAGTGGTGAACAGAGAGATCCAGTGCAGTGAGCAAACATAGTATGCACTGTAACACTATCAAGACAGTCTGGCGAAAAATCTAATGTACACAGTCCCCCCCCCTCCAAATTTGGTTGGTCAGTCCAGTTTCATGTCTGAAGTTTGCTTCTGTATTTCTGCACAAGAAGTATTTGTAGTAGAAACGTATAGCCCAACAATTAGCATTAGCAAACTATCAGTACGGGGTCAGGAACTACATAATTAAGTCTATTAGAGATTATTGAGTGCTGATTGGTCAGCATTACTGCTACTGAGTGCTGATCGTTTAGTAATACTGCTATTGGTTGGCGAGCGGAGCAGCTCATTGGCCGTTTGCGCTCACTGGCGTCATGACCATAAATACGGTGCCATTTTAAACTCCTGTAACTCGAGTTCAAAAGCTCAAAAAATAAAACAGCGATGATGAAATGTTTTATGCTGCTCAGTGTTCAGGAAATGAATTAATTATTTTATATTAAAAATGTTTAAACATTTATAAACTATAATTTTGCTCAATTGCTCCATATTAACTCATTCATTTTGGAGTCGCTCTGGAGCGCCCTCTAGTGTCTGACAAACCCAAAAGACACGGCACAGTGGGACTTCTCCTCTGGCTCCAGCACTAAACCTAATGTTCTGGATGATGGGGTGAAAACTGTGTAAGTTAGATTTGTCACCAAACTATCGCTTTAAAGGAGACAGAGAAACCATAACTACTGCGGTTCACCAGGATAATGATAACTATTCATGACACAACTGTACATGCGACTGAAAATACAGCACAACTGTTGTACCCAGCAGACTGAGAGCTCTCAGAGTGACAGCGCTGACTCTACTGGACTTTTCTGGTGATGTGTGAGGTGTAATGGGTGTTTGCGTAAAGCAGCCCGGAGCTTTAGGGCAGTGCCAGCCTCACTGCTGTCTCTGTGAGCATGTGCCAGTCTGGATGGAGCTCAGTAAAGTCCTTCTGACTGAACTCAACACTTCAGTTCCTCTCTGACAGCCATTGGCTCAATCACATCACTCTGATATGATGCAGTCTTATGAGCGGCGTGAAGGGGATTCACTGCAACCGCCAACAAACATTCATACACAACAACATCAGAAGTCAGAGAGGAACCTTCAGGGCCTTCTGGGTCTTCAGAGAAGGCCTAATGATTTCTGGCAGCTGAAAAATGCATATCTGTAATTTTTATTCCTTTTTTTTCAACCGAATCATTCTTGTAATTAAATTCTGAAAATATTACAGCACAGCTCTTGTTTCATTGTTATGTTTTAGACGGAAACAAAAGGGTTAAATTCTTGAAATTTCCAGCAGAAAATTGTCCGATCAGGATTGTTTTCTCTGTGGTATGCAGGCAGATAAATCTCAGTGAGCTCTCCTATTGGTTAGGACTTCAGTAGCTGAAGAGAAGTCCTCACATGTTAGATTAACTATCAGCATAGTAGAGGAAATCAACCAATCATGCTGAGCAGAACCAATTTCATCAGAAAAAATGTCTTCTGGAAGTTCTAGATACGTCTCTGACCGTGAATATGAGTGACGCAAGTTAAAAAAAAACACAATGTATTTTGAAAGCTTCAATTTAGCTGAGTGCTAACAAACTACTAGAGTTCCATAGTGAAGCTATCAGAAGGTAGCTCTATCATAGGGGTGTAGCCCATAGATCTACCTGCCTAGATGAACGTTGGGTCCAGCCAGGCACATCAACGGCGCCACCATTTTAGGGCGGTCAGCATCGCTGCTGGACTGCATTCAGTACCATTACAGAGCGGCAGTTTAAGAAAGATACTGTCCGAAATTACACTATTTCAGGAATATCACACTCAGAAAGTGGGATAGGATTATATAACGGAGAGATCCACACTCATGTTTGTGTGATGTTTATATGGCCGTGTGGTTGGTGAACCACAAAGAACCTGTTGGTTTGATTGATTTTTTCTGGTTTTATATTAATCTTATTTCATTTAATAGGATCTTAACTTGATGTAGTAGTTTCATGTTTATTTACAATGACTGTTTTGTTGCTAGATAAAATCTGTGTAGATATTCATGATAGAGTAGCGCCTTCTTACATATAGCTGAAGTCAGTTTCTTATTTGCCCGTTTCTTGTTCGAATTTTCCCGTTCCACCTTAAATGGTGCAGCTTCAGGCACCAGAAAGTGACTACTACACCATTTAAGTTGGAACGGGAAAACTCGAACAAGAAGCTGGCAAAGTCAACTTCAGCTCTGTCCTTCTTACTGTGTTTTGGGGGGTTTATTTTATTTCTATGTGTATTAATATTAGAAGTAATTCACTGATGGATTTGCTAATGTGTCTGATTGTGTTTCTTACGCTTTTAATGTCAGGTGCAGACTGAATACTTTCCTGCTGCTCCAGAAAGCTAACCAGCACCACCACAGCTATTAAACAGAAATAAAAGCTACCGAGAGCAGATCCGTGCAGCCTAGATTAATCTGTGTCTGAGGATTATAACAAAACAGATTTGGTGAAAATCGGTTGAGTAATAAGGAAGTTGTGCTGATTTAATCATTAGGAACTCATCATTTCTCAGTACACATGTACTTGTTTACAAGCAGATCTTGACCTCTCCAACATGGCGGACGCGCAGACATATTGCCTCCAATAGAGAACAGCAGAAAACGTGGCATGTCGTCAAATAAAGAACCCCCCATAACTGTGTTACCAGACGAACTAGGACTCTGTCATCTCTCTGTGTGAAATGTTGTTGAGCTGCTAGTGAGCAATGAGGGGTGAAAGGGGAGGAGTGAGACCCCCTGCTGTGAAAAACAATTCACACCTCTCCACAAAGACAGTCATGCCAAGATAAAATGGACAACTTTCTTCATATTCCATACCAATTTCCATACAAATATATTTCATTGATGTTACTGAGGAAAAAATCCACAGCGTAACTGAAGGAGCTCCAAAACAGCCGGAAACTGCATTAACTTTACGGCTCCTCTAAAAAGGGGTTAAACTATGACGAAAATGACATTGTAGATGTGATAATTATAAGATATCATTGCTGTCTGATCTAAACTCTGCATTTCTTATTTTTTGTATGTTTTCTTTACACTGTTAAAAAAAGGCAACTGTCTTTTAGACTTTGAATATTTCAAAATAGTCCATTTATTCAGATTTTCCACTATTTTTCCATCAACATCAACTCAGAAGACTCGTGTAGGTTCACTGGTGGTTCTGGATAGTAAATAAAATGTCTATATTTGTGTTGTAGTCATGGCGACCCCTGGTTCCTATCACCACCACTGTAAAGACATCTGAACCATTTCACACCAAACCGCTCTCAATCAGTCTGTTTACGTCACAACTACTAAATTATGTGGGACTTTTTGAAAAATTGGTGGAATTACCCTTTAAAACCTCAACATGGTGGTTTGAGGTGAGTGTTTGATGATTTAGGAATGTAGTTAACACCACATTAATGGGTGAGATAGAAGCATCCATTTCTTGTTACTTACTATATTAGCCTTGTAGCTCCAGCGCAAAACCTAAAGTCTTTTCCGCTTTGTGAATATTTCACGATGAGCGGACCTACAGAAATGGTCCAAAATGAATCTAATTACATTAACTTACATTAAAGGTTACGTACGTGTTTCTTCTGAAAAAGTTACCTTTTTCTGAAAAGTTACCACTTTGGAGGTTTCGTTTTGAATGTGCCGATTACTAAAGAAGGTTAATGCTGGGTGTATAGGCCTATATATACACAATGTGAGGCCTAAAGTGATAGTTTAGTAAAAAAAAATCTAATTTACCCAGCCACCCAATCCCTCTTACACTGTAATCCCGCACTGTGTTTTAACTCAAATAAATTAAGTCTGTTGTACATAAAACTCAGTATATCCCACACATTGGTCAACAATTTTAAGTTAGGGGAATGTTTTTGATGATTTTGTACACTCAAATGGCATTTTTGAGTTGAATTAACTTATTGCTATTTAGTTTAGTCTGTTGCTGTCGCAACTTTGAAACCCCACATTCAAAAAATGACATTTCTGTTGGTTTTAATTGTTTCTTTCTCATTAAAGTTGCTGAACAAATGTTGAAACTGAGCGAAGCTAAGTAAGCTGTAAAATACAGTTACATGTTTGTTTTGTTAACGAGACCTTGTTAGATAAAACGTATAGCTCCTTCCCACTGGCTCCTGGCTCTGTCTATTTGCATACTGAGTGTTTCTAATGAATAAAAAAAATGAATGAATGAACCTTTTAGCCAACTGTGTCTGAACACATCGGAATTAGACCACTGCATTTAACCCATCCGTGCAGTGAAACACCACATACACACTAGTGAACACACACACACTAGGGGGCAGTGAGCACACTTGCCCGGAGTGGTGGGCAGCCCTATCCATGGCGCCCGGGGAGCAGTTGGGGGTTAGGTGCCTTGCTCAAGGGCACTTCAGTCACGTACTGTCAGCTGAGGGGATTGAGCTGGCAACCTTCCGGTCACAGGGCTGGTTCCCTAAACTCCAGCCCATGACTGCCCCATTCTACCCATTTGTTTTACTCACCGTCGTGTGCTTTCATTCCACCCAGGCTGCCTTTCCTCAGGTGTATGTTTTTATATGTGCTTTACTCAGCTGCCTGATATTGTGTTGTTGGCTAAGAGTGAAGGCTATTGTTCTCTTTGCTGATGAGTTGGGGTTTGTGTTGGTCAGTGACCACGTTCACAGTAAAGGTTAAACCTTCTATGTTTGGCGAATTGGTCAATATCACTTAATTAGAAAAAAAATTATCAATTGCCTAATGAAACATACAGTTAAACTGCAATTTCAAGACGTTAAATTAAAATAATTAGAATTTAGGAGTTGCACAAACATGTGTTTATGTTAGCCTAACGCAAAAATTATAGTTATTCTAACTCAAGTTTTCATTACACATTACTTAAATTTTTTAAGGCAACCGGTTTCCTCAAATTCAAGTAAATTAAACTTATCTGGGCTTACAGTGTACCCCAAATATAGTCATATCAGTCAAGACGTGTTTGCTTCTTTAGTTTTAGCGCTGGAGCTAAGAGGCTAATATCGCTAACAAGTAACGAAAGGTTACAGCCCACCAACTAGCACATTCAGGTGTTCAGTATCTCTAATAGGCTTGATTCTGTGGTTTCTGACACTGTAGGACCTACTGTTATCTATAAACATGGACTAAAATACAGACAAAATTCAGGTTTTTAGCGCTACTGTGTTTAGCCATGCTAACGTACTTCAGTCCATGTTTACAGATAACAGTATCTGTGTGTACATGCAAAGATTTTGGCCAATCTGACTGAATTATTGTCAATTACAGATTAAGGCTGAGGTCTATACATGCTCACTCTACTCAACACTGATGAAAACCTCTGTGTACATGCTCACTACAAGCAATCAGATCCAAAGTTACGCGCACGTGTAGTGAACCACTTAGTGTAGACGTCACACAGACAACCAACATCTCATGAGTCCAGTATTTAATGGATTATTTACAGAATTGCCCACCTCGTTCAATCTGATAGAAATAGTATTCGGAGCGGCCTCAATCGCACCAGCCTATTCACATGGACGTATTCTATTCCGATTAAGCTATTAGTCGGATTCCTAACGGATTACCAGGCTTCATGTAAACATGGCTAGTGTGTCACGCGGCGATAGAAACCACATAATCAAGTCTATTAGAGATTATATAGAGAAGAATTCCAATACATTTCTGCATAATTAAACAGTCGAGACGTAAACAGAGGGGTTCAGAGGGGTTCAGAGCGGTTCAGAGTGGTTTGGTGTGAAACGCTCCGTTCTAGAGAAACTTACCGAGTCAGAACTGTTCACAGTGGTGAACATTTAACACAGTATCTAACATTTAACATGTGACAGGGTGGTCACATTTAAGACTCGCACAAACATGGTAAAAAAGACACACCAAAACACAAAGTACACTGAGAGTACAACCAGATGAGCACTGCTTTCTAATTAAACAGCAGCCCAAAGACTTTATCACATTGAATTTCTCATCATTTAACAAACTATTATCAATATTTTGTAATTTACGATCAACATCAATCAGTATTAACACTTAAATACAGAAATACCGTGTAAAAATCAGAGGTAAAGGTGTGTAACTCGGTCTAATCCACATACAAACAGATCAAAACCATCATAAACAATGTTCACAGACTCCTCAGCAAACCGAGCGTCCACAGCAGACGTGCACGTTTAATTGTTATGAGCTCTATAAGTGCTTGTTTAAGATACTGTAAAAGTGCTGGTACCTCTAATGTCCTCCTCTTTCTCCTCCTTTTTTCTTTCTCTTCGCTCTGCCTCTTTTTGTCTCTTTCTCCTTCATTATGTTTCTCTCTTTTTCCCCTCTATCGCTCTCTCTCTGTCACTGTGCTGCTGCTGCTGCAGTGGTTAGGCCTTACCTGCTGACCGAGCAGAGTGAACTCCAACACAGCGAAGGGGCTGAAGAGAAGGAAAAAGAGAAGGAAAGAAAGAAAGACAAAGGGGAAGGCAAGAGAGAGAGATAAGGAAAGAAAGGGGAGACACAGAGAGAGAGAAGGAGAAGGAAGAGAAGGGAGTAGAGTAGGGAAGAGATAATAAGAGAGAAAGAGAAACTGAGGAAATTGAAAAAGCAAAGGATGGCAAGGGGAAGAAAGACGGGGAGGGACGAGAGAGATAAGAAAAGAAAGAAAGGGGAGAGAGAGAGCTGGAAAAAAAGGAGTAAGAGAGAGAAAATAGAGAGAAGGAAAAATAGAACGACCAAAAAGGAAGAGCGAGAGAACAGTGAAGTAACGCAGAGGGAGAGGAGAAATATAAGTGTAAACAAATGAAACAGAGTAAGGACGAGAGAGAGAGAGAGAAAAGGAGAGAATGAACAAGGGAGAGACAGAGGACAGGAGAAAGGAAACAGTGTGTGTGTGTGTGTGTGTGTGTGTGTGTGTGTGTGTGTGTGTGTGTGTGTCCAGCTGGAGGTCAGCGAGATCTCTCACACACTCTGGTGTCCAGTGACACTCTCTCTCTCTCCTCCTCCCTTTTCCCTCTCAGTCTCCCTCTATCTCTTTCTCTCTACCTTCTCCCTTTCTCTCTCTCCCTTTTCCCTCTCTATCTCTCTCTCTTTCTACTCTTTTCCCTCTCTTTCTCTCTTCCTTTTCCCTCTCTCTCTCTCTCTCTCTCACTCTCTCTTCTCTCTTCCTTCCCTCTTTCTCTCTCTCTTCCTTCCCTCTGTCTCTCTCTCTCTCTCTCTCTTCCCTCTCTCTTACCATTCTCTCTCTCTTCTCTCTTCCTTCCCTCTTTCTCTCTCTCTTTTCCTCCCTCTTTTTCTCTTTCTCTCTTACTGTTCCCTCTCTCTCTCCCTTTTGCCCCTCTCTCTCTTCCTTCCCTCTGTCTCTTTCTCTCTCTCTCTCTCCTCTCTCTTACCATTCCCTCTCTCTCTCTCTCTCTCTCTTCATTCCCTCTTTCTCTCTCTCTCTCTCTTCCTTCCCTCTTTCTCTCTCGTTCTCTCTCTCTCTCTCTCTTCCTTCCCTCTCTCTCTCTCTCTCTCTCGCTCTCTCTCTCTCTCCCTTCCTTCTCTCTGTCTCTCTCTCTCTCTCTCTTCCTTCCCTCTCTCTCTCTCTCTCTCTCTCTCTCTCTTCCTTCCCTCTCTCTCTCTCTCTCTCCCTTCCCTCTCTCTTACCATTCTCTCTCTTCTCTCTTCCTTCCCTCTTTCTCTCTCTCTCTTTTCCTTCCCTCTTTTTCTCTTTCTCTCTTACTGTTCCCTCTCTCTCTCCCTTTTGCCCCTCTCTCTCTTCCTTCCCTCTGTCTCTTTCTCTCTCTCTCCTCTCTCTTACCATTCCCTCTCTCTCTCTCTCTCTTCATTCCCTCTTTCTCTCTCTCTCTCTCTTCCTTCCCTCTTTCTCTCTCGTTCTCTCTCTCTCTCTCTCTTCCTTCCCTCTCTCTCTCTCTCTCTCTCTCTCGCTCTCTCTCTCCCTTCCTTCTCTCTCTCTCTCTCTCTCTCTCTCTCTCTCTCTCTCTCTCTTCCTTCCCTCTCTCTCTCTCTCTCTTACCATTCCCTCTCTCTCTCTCTCTCTCTCTTCATTCCCTCTTTCTCTCTCTCTCTCTCTTCCTTCCCTCTTTCTCTCTCGTTCTCTCTCTCTCTCTCTCTTCCTTCCCTCTCTCTCTCTCTCTCTCTCGCTCTCTCTCTCTCTCCCTTCCTTCTCTCTGTCTCTCTCTCTCTCTCTCTTCCTTCCCTCTCTCTCTCTCTCTCTCTCTCTCTTCCTTCCCTCTCTCTCTCTCTCTCTCCCTTCCCTCTCTCTTACCATTCTCTCTCTTCTCTCTTCCTTCCCTCTTTCTCTCTCTCTCTTTTCCTTCCCTCTTTTTCTCTTTCTCTCTTACTGTTCCCTCTCTCTCTCCCTTTTGCCCCTCTCTCTCTTCCTTCCCTCTGTCTCTTTCTCTCTCTCTCCTCTCTCTTACCATTCCCTCTCTCTCTCTCTCTCTTCATTCCCTCTTTCTCTCTCTCTCTCTCTTCCTTCCCTCTTTCTCTCTCGTTCTCTCTCTCTCTCTCTCTTCCTTCCCTCTCTCTCTCTCTCTCTCTCTCTCGCTCTCTCTCTCCCTTCCTTCTCTCTGTCTCTCTCTCTCTCTCTCTCTCTCTCTCTCTCTCTCTCTCTTCCTTCCCTCTCTCTCTCTCTCTCTCTCTCTCTCTTCCTTCCCTCTCTCTCTCTCTCTCTCTTTCTCCATTTCTTAGAAACGCTCCCCTAATCAATGTTTCTTACATTAGAAAATCACTATAATCGAGAACAGAATCTGTGATTAAACTATAACAATGTTACTAAAGTTTACTAACAGATTTGCTCATCATTCTGCAACAGCAGTCACAAACCAACACATGCCACACAGTGCATTATGGGTATTCCATGTGCAGAACCAGCAGAACAGTCAGCAGAGTTTAGGCCTCTTTTCCACTGTTGAGCCAAATGGTTCTCAGGACTGCACTGTGCCTGCGCAAATCTGTCCTCTCATATAGAGTCTTGATCCTCTAAATGGGTGTTTTTAAGCACTGGATCACTGAAACCAAGCGTACTGCAGTGGGAGGCACTGTACACTTGCGTTAGCTTAGCCTAGCAGGCTACAGTATAAACAATACAACCAGCCACTCCACTTCATTTCCTCAGATTTGAGTCACTTTCATCTAAATTTGTGTCAGTAAAGCTTTGTTAGTCAAACCTGTTCTGTGGTGAGCAGAACTGGCAGCATGTCCGCTAAGCTGATGCTAACCAGCTACTCTCTCCTAGTTATCAACGCCATTTAACAATTAGAAATTAGTGTGAGGTTGAAGCTTTGATGTTTACTGAGTGGTGGATTTAAAATTGTGCATTCTGTGTGTAAATACTGGCATTTTCCACCCAGAAATCCTTTGCTGTTGTGATGTAATGTTGATTTGTGCTGTTGGTCTGTTCATGAAATGTTCACACAAAGTAAAGGACAGCTGGAGTTTATAGTTATAAATGGTGTAAAAAATATATAAACTGAAAAAACAAGGTTTACAAGGTTTTCTTATGACATGTTCTTGTTGGAGATCTGACCACACGATGACCAGGACTACACTGCCACACACACACACACACACGTTAGTAACGTCACACACACTGATGATGCGTCAGGTTTCACTGCCAGAGAGTAAAAACAAAACACACCCTTTAGCTGACCACCCTGTACAGCAGGGTGGGCCGAACAACACGGACAGCAATCCACATCTGATCATCGCAGTACACATATAAATATCCAACTTAAACAACTCAGAACAGATACAGAATCCTTTCACACACAGGAAAGCACACACACACACACACACACACACACACACACACACAGTTGTGGATCACACACACACTGCAGGAGACAGAACGACGGCCGGAGATCAAATAACTCCAGCAGAGTTAAAAACATCTACCATCCAAACCTTCATCCACATCAAACACGAACCCCAGCAAATACAACCACAAGCAGCTCACGCACAGAATCACCCACAATGCAGCAGCTCACGCACAGAATCACCCACAATGCAGCAGCTCACGCACAGAAAAAAAAGCAGACACAAAAAGGTAAACACACACACACATACCGGCAAGGGGGGCGTACCGGGTCGTTATGGTCCCTAACGCCAATGTAACCGTTTTTCACCGTCTCGGAGGACTGAACGTCTGCTCAGCCCTCGCTATCTCAAACACAGCTCATGAGGGTGAACATGAAGCCGTCCCACTGACAGGGAGCTGCAGCGGCAACTTTAAAGAGTAACTCCACCCTAAGACTTTTTCATTAACAGCTGAAATGCTCTGCTCTGTAATAATAAAATATACCAGTCTTGCTTACAATGTAAACACATCTTTCCAAACGGTAAAAATATCATCATCATGGTCAGTTCTGCCTCTGCAGCGCCCCCTCTGGTTCAACTCTGCTATAGAAGCGGACCGAAGTATGAAGACACGTCACAGTAGGGCTGGGCGATTAATCGAAAAGTAATCAAAACCGACATTCAGAACTTCTAACCAACGTAATCTTGCCCACGTCGGTTATTTCGATTTTTTTTTAATTCTGTTAATCCTTTCCCCACTCTGTGTGTTCATGTACTGTCCCCTTAAAACTTACTACCGCGTGTGTAGTCATGTGACTCCACCACGTCCACTCTGGGACACGGAAGCTACGGCTACGTTCACACAGCAGGTAAAAGTGACCCAAATCTGATTTTCTCATCAAATCCGATGTTTTTGTTTGTCTGTCCAGATTATCTTTTAAATGTGATCTGTATCATCAGTCTGAACAGATCAGCTCCTAAACTGACCCACAGAGCAAAAGATCAGAAAGTCACGCTGCTTCACGGCTCATCCAGAGGTAAACAATCACGACCGCCAACGAACGCCAGTCGCTCCCAGAGGATCAGCTTCATCTTCACCAGCATCACAGGAGCCATCATGAAGCTTCACTGACTGACAGCTGGGCTCATCACCCAGAATGTGTTCGAGCCGTAAAAAGGGCGCGGTCACTTCTTTGGTTCGCGTCCTCGGATTCTTTAAACTTTGCTTTCAGACTTTTCTTTGATACTGCAGCCTCGTTCTCCTGCGGCCGTATTCGGCCATTTCCTTCAAAATCTCTTCAAACACGGAGGGTTTTGGACGAGTCTCTTCTAATTTTTGTACAGAAATATCAGCCCAGATGTTTATGAGTCTCAGCAGCGTGAAATTATGACAAATGTCAAGTTGGACTGAAGTAAAAAGTCGCGTAAACTCGATTTACATTAAGATATGCGGAATCGTTCATTAATCATAATCAAGGTAAACATTCAATTAGTCGTGATTTTGATTTGAAGTCATATCGCCCAGCACTACGTCAGTTTCCAAATCAAACAACATTACCCCCCCCGATGACGTCCTACTCGTGCCACACTCATAAATATGAAAGCACAGGAGCCGAGAGTGAGGAGATAACCACACTCACGCACTGAGCTAAACACCCTCAGCACTTCCTCACAAGACTGCGATATGCCAGCTGTCTGTACCAACTATAAACAACCTAATTAATCTGAGCAGTTTGTAATAAAGATGTTGGACTGATTAAGTGAGGATTCTTGCGAGTCTCCATAAAGCTGCCGGTGTTGCATCCGATTCAGGTTTCTCTTCACAACTCAAAATCTTGGGTGCGACTCACTGAACAGAAATCAACAGCAAGCAACACTGGAACTACGGAAAGTGAAACGGTTCAAGAAAGGTTAACGTTAAATGGTCATTGTTACTGACTGTGTCAACCTTTCGTCCGTATAGCCTTTCTTGAATTTTTTCCCGCTTTCTGTAGATCCAGTGCTGCTTGGCGCTGACTTCTGTTCAGTGAGTGCGGCACCGAGGGATCTATTTATGAAGGGGAACGTGGATTTGAGTGAGAACTGAATCAGATGTAACACTGATAAGTGCCGATAACTGACCGGTGACTCGAGTTATATTGAATATGGACCTGCTGGCTGTGGCGGTTACAGGGAATGTTCTACTGTTCGGCGCCTCTGCCGCTCACTGCTAATCATTTTATGGCGCTACATTAACTCTTCAGCGGTTTGAGTCAGTGGCTCATACTGTTAATGCTCAAGAAGCACTGCCTAATCAGAAACTCCTTCCCTCGTTGAAGATGGGGATGGTAGTAGAGAAAAATTGTCAACCTCGTAAGACTTTCAGTCACAAAAGTGCCGTTTGATTCTGTCTCTCTCCATATTGTCTGGTAGCTACGTACGCTAGCTCTAAAAACACAGCAGCCCAGCCCACCCGGTTTCCCTCACAGCCCCACCTCCAAACCCGAACATCACTGCAGTGCCCCTCCCAGCGTGCCCCACCCATTTTTGGGCATTTTTCAAAGTTGAGCTGGGGGTGGAGTTCGCTGAAAATAGGGGGTGCAGTTACTCTTTAAAACAGGAACTGCCTACTGTGTAATGTTAGTCAGCAGCAGTAAAATGCAGAAGGTTCTACTCCTCAATATGACGAAGTTTATTCCTTCATTCCCATTTTTCTCTGCTCATCATCAGCTGAGAAGCCATCAAAACTGAATGCTCAAGCTGAAGCACTTGGGTACACTGCAAAAGCTCTTATGCTTGGACTCGACAGTCATTGTTGTTGATGTTGTTTTAGTGGAAGCAGCGTAACCCTGAAACAAGAACTACCCAAGAAAAAGCACGGAAATGTGAAAAAGGCCAGTCATCAGATCTCCTCAGTTGTTATTACGTTTCCACCAGAGATTTTGCCAAATCTCCAAAACTTACAGGTCAAAATTTATTTATATGCTGTTTTTTTACAATAGGTGTTGTCACAAAGCAGCTTTACAGAGAACCCAGGTCCGAGCCCCAGTGAGCATCGCCAAGGGTGACAGAGGTAAGAAAAACTCCCTAAGAGCAAGAGGAAGAAACCTTAAGAGGAACCAAGACTCAAAAGGAGAACCCTGGTCCACACCGGACAGCAAAACAGCAACACAACGAGGGCAATAAGAACAGAGGATACCAGAGCGCAGCTTTAACATTAACTCAACTCAAAACCCAAACCTGAACCTAAGCCTGACGCTAAACCGGTTCTAAGCCTAACTTTAACCTTGATACTGTTGAGCCGAATTCGCTAATGTGTTCATACCTGGAAGCGCAGGATGATAGTCCAGATGAGGCCGAGGGTGAGGCGGTGGTTGCCGTCGACGATATCGTGCGACCCGACGTTCTCTAGATGAACCCTCTGCTCTTTGAGGAACTGCAGAGCCTTATCAACGTTCTCCAGGCAGTGGATCCGCATCCGGCCTCGTGTTGGTCGAGGCTTAGAAAGAAAAAATAAATAGTTTAAAAATCAAAACTACATCCAATAAAAGGAGGCCACTTAAAGCAATAGTTCTGAAAACAAATTTACTCAATCAGCCAAGAAATATTTACCATCTTAAGTTTCTTATTTTAGGTTCGTAGTGCTACAAGGCTAATGCAGCTAACAATGCGTACACCCTACCAATTAGCATGGTTCTAAATGTATACCTAAATCAATACTCACTTACCTCAAACAATATGGAGTTTTTAGTAATCTCTAATAGACTAATGTAGTTTCGCACACTGTACTGCACACTGTTATCCAGGGTTGTCTCAATTAAAATTGATTACTCAACAAAAAAAAACAATTAATACATTATTAATGAATCGGCTTATTGATTAGATCTCATTTGAATGATACATATGGTATCTGCAGGTCATCGTCTATGTCTAGGGTAAAAGGAAATACTGAATATTCTATATATTATTTTCACTAAACTATTCTTTAAAGTCCTCCATGCTATGTGTATGTGAGTTAAAACAGCTATAACTGACCAGCAATTCCCCAGAGAGAACCTCCAGCAGTCTAGTGAGCATGTAGCCGTCCCTCAGATCGTTGTAAAGGTCAGAGATGCGACAGGACACGCGGGCCAGGTGAGCATTCACCCACTTAGTAAATGTTTTCTTCTGTACTGCATCTCTCTCATCTGGAGGACAGACAGGAAGAAAACATATCAGATATCCGTCATGCACAAACATACAAACACTGCAGAGTGCAGGTTATAGGGTGTACTTCCACTAACTGGCCCCTTTATTAGAAACACCTACCCTCTATTTGTGCTCACTGGCCACTTTATTAGAAACATCTACCCTCTATTTCTACTCACGGGCCACTTTATTAAAAACAAAAAAATATCCCCAAAAAAATATCCAGACAAGAGCACTGATGAAGAACTAGAGGATGACTAACACAATCTGTACATCAACAGATGAGCTACAGCCTCTAACTGTACACCAGCAAGGTAGAGCTATAAGAGAGGGGTTTCTGATAAAGTGGCCAGAGAACGTGTGTCGGTGTGTATTTCTCTTCGTACCTGCTAGCGCTTTAATGCGAGAGCACTCAAAGAGTTTGGAGCTGGTGGTCTCAGTTTCCCAGAATCCTGTGCTGGCGGGCCGGTTGTTGTTGTTTAGTTGTCTCTGGGCCTCAGCGTTGTCCAGGTCAGTGGAGGCACTGGCCATCGCGCCTGCTTCCCCAAACTAGCCTGTACACAACAAACAGCATTCAGTCTACAGCCCCGGCCATTCAGTCTGCCGAGTTTTAGCCCCGCCCATGCAGTCTACAGCAGTTTGGTCCCACCCATTCAGTCTACAGAGTTTTAGCCACATCCATTCAGCCTACAGCAGTTTAGCCCCACCCATTCAGCATACAGCGATTTAGCCCTGCCCAGTTAGCATACAGTGTATTAGCCCCACCCATTCGGCCTACAGCAGTTTAGCCCCACCCATTCAGTCTACAGCAATTTGGCCCCACCCATTCAGCCTACAGCAGTTTAGCCCCACCCATTCAGTCTACAGCAGTTTAGCCCCACCCATTCAGCCTACAGCAGTTTAGCCCCACCCAATCAGCTTATGGTACCTACCCACTCGCCCCACTGGAAAATGGTCGTGTAAAAATGAATTATTGCCGACATTTCTGAAGTGATAAAAATGTGCTGTTTGAAATGTATGAACTAAACATGCAGGTCAGTTTACATCTTTCACTAAAGCATGTTAAACGCAGCCTCATTCAGGACTTTACAGTCAAACTAGACGCTCTCACTGCCCCACTTTCTCTCTGACTGATGTACAGTATGATGGGGAAAAGTCTTTTACCCACTCGCAGCACAACTGGGTCACACTTACCTTCCACCTCCTCCAGCAGAGAGAGAGCCTGAGTGTAAATTATGGACTGAGGAGTGAACAGTGTGTTTATATGTCACTAGAAGGCTCACATATACGACCCTTACGTTTGAAGTACTCACTTAAATATCTACAGGACCGCTGATGTTCACATTCACGATACTGACAACTTAGTATAACTTACAGTAGGAAAAATGTAAATAAATACAGACAGCAATGATTTACACATCTTTTTTTATCTGCATTAAACTAGAAACAGCACAAACACCCCCCCCCCAAACCTTGATAGATGATGGATTTTGAACTAAGCCTGAGTGATGTTTAAAAATAATTAGCACAATATTTTCTATTTAAAATATCATGATTATCGAGTTTAACATTAACTGTTTTAATCTTTAATAAAACTGCATAATAAATAATATAAAATTTAGTAATCCAACATCTTTTGAAAACTACTTGAAAACAACTGTCTTTATAATAAACATTAACACAAAGACGTGCATTCAGGAGCTTCTTCTGGTGTGGTTCATGGCGACTTGCGTGTTAATAGCGCTTCCTGCTGGAGAAACGTCAGACTGCAAGCGGTTTCCAGAGCCATGTTCACGCGCGTTAAATATTAAAAAACAGCCATTTTCTGTCATTACAGCAGAGTATTCATAATTCAGCTAATCACCAGGACACTCAACCTGTACAGAAAATACTGCATATTTTACTCAATAAATAACACACAGCAGAGAATTTACTCTGCCATCGCCTTTTAAAGGCCCCATTATAAATCAGTGTTTTAATAGCAAAAGTAACTCAAATAAACACCGTGTGCACATATGAAGAGCTCAAATGCAATGACAGATATCTTCATTTTAATGAAATTTGAAGTTTTTTTTTAATTGTGCATTCTAGGTAATATCAATTAAACTGCAGTTGTATTGTTTTGATTAAGTAAAAAAGCTCAATAAATAATAAATAATACAAATTAAACTTCATTGAATCTTTCTTAGTTAAATTTTGTTTTTTGGCAAAAGCACATAACTCCAATGGTCATTTCATGTTTCAGAGTTAAACAAAGTTGTTTAATAGACACGAGTTTCTCTTAAGGTCAACATTTAACATCTTCACCATAAAACAACCAGGAGCTGAAAACTGAACACAAACAGCCATTAATGATCAACATTAATCATCTATAAGTTCAGAGCTCTGAAAATCCTGAGGCTGAAATTGTGTCTTTTCCACCTAAATATTGGTTTCTGTGTATGAATTGTCTCTCATGGCTGAATCCAGAGTGGTTCTCTGTGAGGCTCACTGAGCTCTGTTTAGATGCAGTAGCCGATTTCCGATTACATCACTCTATCGCCCAGCCCTATTTTCAACTTAACACTGGTAACAATCTGGATGGTACTTTTCTTTTTTGGCCCACAACGTCCATTATTTCTAAAAATAATCTGAATGGTTTACTCGTCAGACCAAAATGTACATTTTCACTTTGAATCAGTCCATTTCAGAAGAGCTTCCGCCCAGAGAAGTCGGCGGTGTTTCTTGATGTTGATGATGTATGGATTCTGTTTTGTGTAGTAGAGTCTTAACTTGCATTTACAGAAACAGCAACTGTGTTTAAGGTTAAGGGTTTTCTAAAAGTATTTTTGAACTCAGAAGCACGTTGATTTTTAATGCAGTGCCCTCTGAGGGTTCAAAGGTCACAGGCATTCAGTTGTGGTTTAAAGTCTTTTCCTTTACGCATAGAGAGTCTTTAATAATGATATGGACTGTAGATGCTGAAATCCCGAAATTCCTTGCAATCGTGTGTTGAGAAAAAGTGGCGACTGAGCCTTTTATGATGCTGCTTTTATACCCAATCATGACAGAGTCACTTGTTAGCTGTTAATCTGTTTACCTGTGGGAAGTTCCAGAACAGTTTTTGATCACTCCACAAACTTCCCAGTCTTACACTAACCCTGTCCCGAATTTTTTGAATGTGCTGCAGGCAATGGAAAAAAAAACTCACTAGTTAACAATTATTTTCATAGCAAATAGTGTAAAATGCTAACTGGGGAGTGGCTGCGCCAAATCTGGCAACCATGATGAGGCTGTTGGCGCTGTTAGCAAGTGCACGCTTAAAGAATCCAAAACAAATACATAAATAATAAAACATTTTTATTGTTATTATTATTATTATTATTATTATTATTAACACAGTTGTATCACCACCTTTAGGTTTAATGCTGCATTTTCATCATCAAATCACATTATTATTACTATCATTTATTAATATGAGTGGCCAGTTCAGTTCTGTAAAACTGCTGCTGTAATAGGAAAAATCTAAAACACTGCGGATGATTTCTCCTCAGACTGACGCCTCGTGCTTTCTTCACTGTTCCTCTCATCCTGAACGAGCGCTTTTCTTCTCCTCTCTCATTTCTCTGATCATTGTGATGAGAGAAAAGAGCATGTACCCTCCCCCCAAAATCCAAAATACTCCAGCACCCATCCCCCACCATCCCCCATCACACAGACCTGCCCCTCCAAAAGACCACCAACACAAACACTGCATTCTGGGCTGTACAATACATCAGATGCAGGAAATATTCTAATTAGTGTAAACAAAAGACGTAATTTTGGTTTACATTTTGCATTATTTCCATTATTAACAATAGGTTCTGATTTTTAAAAAGTTTTTATCCTATTCACAACTAATCTAGTGTGTACTGTGAGTGAGCTGCATTAGCGCATGTACAGTTTGAACAGCACCACTGTTTTTTTTTGAGTAAAAATATGTTCACACACACATATATTTATATATATATAAATATGTTCACACACACACACACACACTGGACATAACATTGCAGCACATCTGTCTCCTTATCTGATATAATATTACAGCACATCTGTCTCCTTACTGGACATAACATTACAGCACATCTGTTTACTTACTGGACATAAGATTACAGTACATCTGTCTCCTTATTGGACATAACATTGCAGCACATCTGTCTCCATATCTGACTCAACATTACAGCACATCTGTCTCCATATTGGACATAACATTACAGCACATCTGTCTCCATATTGGACATAACATTGCAGCACATCTGTCTCCATATCTGACACAACATTACAGCACATCTGTTTCCTTATAGGACATAACATTGCAGCACATCTGTCTCCTTATCTGGTATAATGTCACAGCACATCTGTCTCCTTATCTGATTTAATGTCACAGCACCTCTGTCTCCTTATTGAACAAACGTTACACCACATCTGTCTCCTTACCTGACATAACATTACAGCACATCTGTCTTCATATCTGATGCAACATTACAGCACATCTGTCGCTCACATCTTTGGGACATCTATTATAACAAAGGGATGTATAAACATGCAAAAACTTTTTGTTACAAACTGAGAGCTGGAATATTCTAATTAAAATACTTAAAACATCGGTTAATTAGTGATTGTGCATTGTGAAGACGTTCCATAGCAACCACCTGGATTACCACAGCAACCACCTAGCAACACCCTAGCAACGACCTTGGGTACCATAGCGACCACCTAGCAACATCTTAGCAACCACTTGGAATACGACAGCAAACACTTAGCAACACCCTAGCAACCACCATGGTTACCATAGCAACCACCTGAAACCACCTAAAATAGCAGGGCAACACCCTAATAAGTACTTGGGAACTGCTTAAGCTTCACTATCACTGTATTTTCTTCAGAAAATGCATTTTTCTAGTCATGTAATATAAATATTGTGTGGTATTGAGAATGAATATTTAAGTACCCGGAAACGCCAACGG
Organism: Colossoma macropomum; assembly: GCF_904425465.1. Lineage (NCBI taxonomy): Eukaryota > Metazoa > Chordata > Actinopteri > Characiformes > Serrasalmidae > Colossoma > Colossoma macropomum. Next base: position 35,615,898 of record NW_023494798.1, read on the forward strand.
GTATCCGGAACCTGTAAAATGCTTTTGAGGCCAGGACAGCACCGTATGTCAAGTTTCCATCAGTACATTCCTGATTATTCCTCATTTTTTCATCCTGGTCCAAAAGCTACAGCATACAGAGCCTAAATGTGATGAATCATAGTGAAATTAAGGGGGAAAAAGGTTGTCCAATTTTAGAATACACTTCGGTCTCATCTGATTTATGATCATCTGATGTGTCATAACACAAACACAGAGAGAAACTCTAGCACGGAGCAGTTTCAGAAGGGATGACATAAAGGAAACTGTCAGAGGAGCCTCACAGCCTGAGAGACGGGGAGAAATAAAAACCAACCCAAAGGAGCTTCACAGCTTCATCATCGGCAACCAGAGACATTTCAGAAACAAGAGCGTTTCATAATCACATTACAGGAGCTCCACTAAAACCAGGCCATCGCTTAAAGAGACAGTTCAGCCAAAAACTAAATTCAATCTAAACTAAACCGTTAAAGCTCAAACAAAACATACTCCACGCTGGTGAACCAGTTAAGCTCATCTACCAGCTTAGCCAGTTTGAAGCTGTTCTTTTCAGCAGGAGCCGTTATTCAAATACTGTGATGTGTAAAATGAACGTCTTGTAAAATATCGCATAAAGCAGAATCACCAGTCTAATCACGCTATGTTACATATATTAGTCGTGTTATATATAGAGTTCACTATTTCAGTTAGCAGAGTCAGCTAGCATTAGTTATTTACAACTAGCAGAGTTAGCTACCCTGATGGGGTGTTGACCTTATCGAGCCAGCGGACCGATATATGCTGCTATCTGGGATGTTATATATAGAGTTCACTATAGATATCTATTTTCAGTTAGCAGAGGTATTGGTATTAGCTCTTTTCAGCTAGCAAAAGCAGCTAGCCTTAGCTATTTTTAGCTAGCAGACTTAGCTAATCTTAGAGATTTTCAGCCAGCAAAGTTAGCGGGTATGATCTATTTTCAGTTAGCAGAGTTAGTGCTAGCTTAGCAGAATCAGCTAGCGTTATCTTTTTTTTAATAACTAAATCAGCTCATTAACTTTTCAGTTAACAGAGTCAGCTAGCATTACAGCTAGCAGGGTTAGCTAGCGTCGCTATTATCAGTTTACAGAGTCAGCCAGCTTTAGCTATGTTCAGTGTTGAAAATCTGTAGAGTAAAAAAGGCAGTGAGTTTGAGGCAAAAGAGGAGACAGTGGAGAAAAGCAGAGAATAATTTTGTATTTTACATCAGAATATTTCAGAATCTTGTGTTTTCTTCTGGGCTTAAAACACTATTCAGACTTAAGTTAGGCCCTATTTCTTTATAGCCAACACAGATTGGCCAAAATCAAAACAATAAACCAGCTCATAGCATTCAGCATAAATCCTCCGATACTGATCTTAGCTGATATGGCTCCTGCATCTTTTTTGGGAAAATTTATATAATAACTACACACAAATACTGATATCAAATGATATACTAAATTTATTGTTTGCTAAATTTTTGGACATATCGCCCAGTAGGGCCATCAGCTGGGCTCAGAAATTAAATTAGAAATTTGACTTTATTTTTTAAATATGCAGCTTGTCAGTATTTGGAGCGTATGTCAGAAAACATGTGGCACCTGAAGCAGCGCAGTCGGTGCTTATCAGTGTTATTTAGCTCATACAATGGTACGTTCAGGAGTAGCTGAGTTGTGAAAAAGCTCTCAGATGTTCAAATACACTAAAACTCTCTAATTACAACCAAAACAGATCACTGTTATTTAATTATGCTCAGCAGTGGCATCATCTTCTTTCGGTTGCCGATATATCACAGTTGTTGGAACAAAACCTTGTATCTCCATTTTTGTCGTTTTTTAGTTTTTGTCATTATTTGAAAATGCCTGTTGCTCTTTACATTGTGTGTAAATTTCATGATGAATGGATCAAAAGAAACGGCCCAAAATGACTTGGAAAGATGTCTGGTTCCATTGACTTACATTAAAAGTACAGTAGGTTTTTTCCTTCTCCTGTAAAGTTACCATTTTGGAGATATGAGGTTTTGCTCCGACAGCAGCGATATGTTCTCCTGGCCTGGAACATGCTATACACTCTTAAAAAGTAAGGTTCTTTAAAGGGGTTCCTTAGTAAAAGGAATGGTTCCAAAAAGGGTTCTTCTATTGTGACAGTGGCTGTGTTTACATGCAACGATTTTTGCCAATCCGATTGAATACAATCCGATTACAGATTTAGACCGAGGTGTTTACATGCACTCTATTCAACAATCTGATGGAAAATCTTCGTTTACATGCTCACTACAAGTAATCCGATGCAAAATGACGCGCATGCGTGGAGTAGCGCTTAGAGTAAACGTTACCATGACAGCGAACATCACGTGAGGTCCAGACCAGTTTCTGCTCCGCCATGTTGAGCGGTGTAAACTTTCGCCGTGACGCGACGCACATGCGCAGAACATACTTACACGTTCCGATTGGAATGTAATCGGATTCAGACGTTTACATGGCTATTATTCTTCTATTTAACGGATTATTTAGAAGTTTACCCACCTTGTTTAATCGGATAGAAATTGTATTCCGAATGGCCTCAATCGGATTAGACTATTCCGACTGAGGTGTTTACATGGACGTATTCTATTCCGATTGAGCTATTAGTCGGATTATTAACGGATTATCAGGCTGCATGTAAACGTGGCTAATGTTGAGCCTGTGACAATAGAAGTGTGATGGAAAAATGCAACCACTTTCAAAAAGGTTCTACACAGCAACATATGCAACACATTCTCCATCAATCTAAGGAGCCATTTCACCATGCAAAGAACCATTCAAGCATAAAATGTTTGTACATGTAACTCATGGTTCTAAACAGAACCACTCCCTTTACAAAAGAAGAGTGTAGACATTTTCTACACTAACAGTGATGCCACCGTTATCGTGATGGTGTCGCTCCTCTGTGATTAACACCTTTATCTCCATTTATCTTCCTCCGAGCTGCCCTGTGGTTGTACAGTGATGTGTACGGTGGATGAACGTAGCCAAGCATGAGGCTCATGTTTTACAGCTCAGCACATTCCAGCGCGTTCCAGTTCCTTCCACACCAGAGAAAAGCCTCAGGCTTCACAGCCAAGTCTCAGCATCATCATCCTCATCATCATCACGCTGTCTGTCCTGGAGAGCAGGAGGCTAGAACGCTTCACACCCACAGCACAGCACTCTCCACTCCACAAAGCCTCCAAATTTACTGCCCACTGCACTGCGGGGTCATTTAAAGCGATAGTTTGGACAAAATAAATCACATTTACAAAAACAATCAAATCAGCCAAGACATGTTTGGTGCTTCTTTAGTTTTAGCACTGGAGCTACGACGCTAATGTAGCTACCCTGACAGCAAGAGGATAGTGAACCACTGTTGGCCCGCTGATGGCAGAGCTGGTGGTCCACTGTCGTTTTGCTCAGCGTTTTCTGGGCGGCCCACCGGTGTTTAAGCAGAGTAATAGACAAAATTCCACTGACTGTCGCTCATTTTCCACTCACAGTCCAAATGACTGATTTAATGATCAATTATTCAAATGAATTCTTATATTTAATATATTTATATTTAATTACTGATTTAATTATTCATTATTTTTAAATCAAATTAATTATTCTTTAGTTATACTATGTAAATTAGTTTAGTAAATGATTTTAATCCAGCACAGAGTCAGCAACAACATTTTCTATAAAATCATTTTGTTTTAGGCCAAAAGGTTGTTTTTTTTCTCGCAGTTGTTTGTAATATTTATCTTAGTTTACTTTCTAAAATAAAAGTCTGTGTGCATTTAAAACCTGTTTGGGGAGATAAAAAACAAGCTTGTCTGCAGGACAGTGATCTGGGTGGTCCAATACTGGACCAGCAGTGACAAACAGTCAGCGGGGTGCCGACTTTTATCAAGCCAGCGGACCGATATATACTTGCTATCTGGGTAATGGAACATTATACCCCACCAATTAGCACGGTGCTAACTGCATGCCTAAATCTTCAAACCGTGTGGTTTACAGACTTGATTACATGGTTTCTGACACTGAATGACACACCGTTATCCACAAACACGGACTAAAGTGCATTAGCACAGCTAAACACAGTAGCAGCAGCGTCTGAATTAGTCTGTACTTTAGTCCATGTTTATAGATAACAGTGAGCCTGAAACCACATAATCAAGTCTTTTACAGATACCAAACACCTCCAAATGGTTTCAGATGACGATTTAAGCGCAGTTAGCACAATGCTAATTAGCCTTGTAGCTCCAGTGCTAAAACTAAAGAAACACCAACATGTCTTGGCTGCTGGACTACATCTGTAGAACAGAGGTAAACTGGGAGAATCGGATGTTGAACTATCTCAGTGTATTTTATTACACAGAGAAATATCATCCGCATATTTGATTTCAATCTGCAAATGTTTAGCATATGGATGGTTCACTCCATCATCATGGGTTGGACAGCAGATCTAGTGCGTAGAACCCTGTCCTTTCCTGAACCTTCCATCAGCACCTGCTGTCTGTGGATATGACAGAGAGTCTGACCGCAGGAACTACCCGAATTTCTTCCTGATAAACAAACACAGCTGTGAGAGCGACTCTGAGCTCCAGGCGTTCACACTTACAGAATTAACTGACTCTTCCTCCAGCGGTCTGGAGGAAAGAGGAAACACAAACACAGTCACCGAGAGGGGTCACAACAAACAAAGCCAAACAAAACAAAACTAAACTAAACTAACCAACCAAACAAAACCAAACACAAAAATGCAAAACCAAACAAAACTCAACAAAACTAACTAAACTACACCACCTAAACAAACAAAACCAAAAACACAAGAAAATAAAACAAAACTAATAAAACCAAACTAACCAAACAAAAACAAAAACAAAAATGCAAAGCCAAACAAAACAGAACAAGAAAATTAAACAAAACTAACTAAACAAACTAAACCAAAATACAAAAATACAAAGCCAAACAAAACAAAACAAAAAACAAAACACGACAGAACACATGAACACAAAGCCAAACAAAAAAAACAAACAAACAAAAGAAAATGTAATCAAAACAAAAAACAAAACAAGCAAAACCAGACAAAACATACAAAATCAAACCAAGCCAAACAAAACCAAACAAAACAGAAACAAATCAAACAAACCAAAACAAGCACAACCAAAGAAAACAAAACCAAAACAAACTAGACAAAAGAAAACAAACACAACAAACCCAAAAAACCAAACCAGCATAAAATGATAAAAGGCCAGAATTACATTAAGAGGACATATAACATTATTATTTCATCTCTCAGCTATACTGCAACTGCTTCACACGATAAAAATGTCCAAACTAATTTAACACCTCAAACTGACTACATGACTACAACACAAATACAGACATTTTATTTACTATCCAGAACCACCAGTGAACCTACACGAGTCTTCTGAGTTTATATGGAATGTTGATGATGGAAAATAGTGAAAAATCTGAAATTATAAGTTTTCTGCCTCACAACACCATGCATTTTATGTATCCCTCCACCATAAATAGAGTTTAAGGCCAAAACTATCATAAAACAGTGTCTCAGTCATCAGGCAGTGAATTCATAGCCATTTCATGTAGTAACTTTCTGTGAGGGAGCTTTTAGAGGTGGACGTCTGGTTCCTATCACCACTACAGAGCGTTTCACACCAAACCACTCTGAACGACGTTCTTTATGCGTGGAATTCCCCTTTAATAGTATATCATATTGTTATACATTCCTACCTAACAAGTCCAACCGGGAATAATTTTTGAGATTATTACAGTAACCATGTGATGATTTAGGCACTCAGTTAGCACCATGCTAATTGGTGGGGTATAATCCATTACTTCCATTACTTGTTAGCTACATTAGCCTCATAGCTCCAGTGCTAAAACTAAAGATGCACCTAACCTGACTACATTTGGGGTAATTGGGAGGGAAAAAGGGGTTAAATTAAGTTCTCTGGTAAAACTATCGCTTTAATGCAATCCAGTTTGAGCAGGTTGAACCTGAAACTCTCTCAGAGGCCCTGAGTTCTCTTTCTGGGGGTCGTAGTTCATAAAGCCTGATCCAGTGTAGAGGGATTAGGAGGACCTGAGGGAGAGCATGCCATTCCGCATTAATATGAAGGCTGTCAGGTCTGCGGGCCCACAGCTGAACACTCGCCTCTCTCTCTCTCTCTCTCTCTCTCTCTCGCCCGCTCACGCCCTTTTCTTTTGTTTGTGGTTAATCTCACAGAAATAAGATGCATCTTCATCAGATTAATGCTATGGAAATATGCTTTGGGACCAAAGCCAGCAGATTATGTACACAAACAGATGGTACATTATCAATCCAGTGAAAGGATCATCTGTACAGACAAAAAACAGTAACTACAACTGTATGCTTACGTGTTTTTGTAAATTTGCTACTGTATAACTATTAAATATTATATATATATATATATATATATATATATATATATATATATGTGCACATCTGTGAAGGCACCATTAATGCTGAATGATATATACATGTTTTGGCAACATATGCTGCCATCCAGACGACGTCTTTTTCAGGGAAAGCCTTGATTATTTCAGCAAAACAATGTAAAACCACATTCTGCATGTATTACAGCAGCATTGCTCTGTATTAAAAGAGTCCGGGTGCTAAACTGACCTGCCTGCAGTCCAGACCTGTCACCACTGAAAACATTTGGCGCATTATGAAGTGAAAAATACGACGAAGGAGACCCCGAACTGATGAGCAGCTGAAATCCTGTATCAAACAAGAACAGAAAAACATTTCACTTTCTAAACTACAGCAGTGTCTCCTCAGTTCCCAAACGCTTACAGAGTGATGTTAAAGAAGAGGTGATGAAACTCAGTGGTAAACAGGCCCCCGTCCCAACTTTTTTGGAACGTGTTGTTGGCATCAAATTCAAAATGGGCATATGTTTATCAAAAAACAATAAAATTTCTCAGTTTCAACATTTGATATGCTCCTTTCTGGAGATGTGAGGTCGTGTTCCAAAAGTGATTATGTTCTACATAACAAACGACAACAAAAATACAACAAAGATACACACAAAACGTTTCTACCTCATATCGCAATATATATACCGCCATACGCAAAAGTTACGTCCCAGTCAAAATCTATTTGCTTAACATATTGGAAAAAAATAAAACAAAAACAAAAATATTACATATTTGTGGCACAGGCCACCAATATGTTCCAATATTTTAAACTCAGTAAATGAACAGTAAAAAATGTGTTTCTCTGTAGACAATCAACAAAACATGAAATGGGAGGCGTGCCAAAATCTTTGCACACCACACAACAGTACATTTATGTCCATAACATGTTCATAAAACATCTTAAGAATGTTTAAACTTGCGGAAACTGTACCAAAAATCATATTAATCTAATTTTATTTAGAAAAAATAAATGTATCTATAATACTCAGATAGTGTTTATAAGTATATTATATTATATATATATATATATATATATATATATATATATATATATATGGGGAGGGAGAGAGAGAGAGAGAGAGAATAGACTTGGATGAGAATACATAAAGATTTGCTTTTTAAAAATGAAATACTGAATTTGAAAGGCACAGCTATACTGCTTTCCACTGGGCAGCTCTTTAAACAGTGTTTAATCAGGGTAATGAATATTTAACTTTATTCTTATTTTCCATGTTACTGTTTAAATGCAATCCCATGTGCTCACTGCATTCCACCATTCTGGCTGCATTTCAATGAGGCAAATGCACTTGAAGTACGCTTTGCAGAATATAAATAAAAATAGGATGCAATGAAATGCAATTCATGTAAACCATATTCTAAAAGAAAATGCTACAAAGACAACATATCAAATGTTGAAACTGGGAGATTTTCTAAATATTTGCCCATTTTGAATTTCATGCCAAGAACGCGTTCCAAGTTGGGACGGGGGCCTGTTTACCACTGTGTTTCATCACCTCTTCTTTTAACAACACACTGTAAGCGTTTGTACTGAACTGAGGAGACGCTGCTGTAGTTTAGAAAGTAAAATGTTTTCCTGGTCTTGTTTGATACAGGATTTCAGCTGCTCATCAGTTCGGGGTCTCCTTTGTCGTATTTTTCACTTCATAATGTGGCAAATGTTTTCAGTGGTGACAGATCTGGACTGCAGGCAGGTCAGTTTAGCACCCAGACTCTTTTACAGAGCCATGCTGCTGTAATACATGCAGAATGTGGTTTTACATCGTCTTGCTGAAATAATCAAGGCTTTCCCTGAAAAAGATGTCGTCTGGATGGCAGCATATGTTGCCAAAACATGTATATATCATTCAGCATTAATGGTGCCTTCATGGATGTGCAGGTCACCCATGCCATGTGCACTAATGCCCCCCTATACCATCATAAATACTGGCTTTTAAACTGTGCACTGATAAGCTGAGTGGTCTTCAGCCTGGAGGACACAGCATCCATGATTTCTAAATGTTGATTTGTTGGACCACAGGACACTTTTCCACTTCCTCTCAGTCCATTTTAAATGAGCTCAGGCCCAGAGAAGGTGGTAGTGTTTCTGAATCCTGTTTACATTTGGTTTCTTCTTTGCGTTTTAGAGTTTTAACTGTCATTTGTGGATGCAGTGATGAACTGTTTTCACAGACAGTGGTTTTCAGAAGTGTTTCTGAGTCCATGCAGTGATTTCCACTACAGAATCATGTCTGTTTTTAATGCAGAGCTGCCTGAGGGCCCAAAGATCACAGCCAGCAAATATTGGTTTTTGGCCTCGTCCCTTACATACAGAGATTTCTCCAGATTCTCTGAGTCTTTTAATGATATTATGTACCGTAGATGATGAAAAGCAAAAGTTCGTTGTTATTTTATGTTGAGAAACGTTATTCTTGAACTGTTACACTATTTTATCGTTCAGTCTTTCACAGAGTGGTGAACCCTCCTCATCTTTACTTCTGAAAGACTCTTTACCAGCCTTTTGTTGCCCTGTCCCAACTTTTTTTGGAACATGTAGTTGGCATCAAATTCAAAATGGACAAATATTTAAAAAAAAAAATGAAAATTCACAGTTTCAACATTTGATATGTTGTATTTGTACTATGTTGTATTTGTACTATTGTACAATTAAATATAGGGTTTAAATGATTTGTACATCATTGTATTTTGTTTTATTTACATTTTGCATAGCATCCCAACTTTTTTGGAAATGGGATTGTACAAAAAAAGAGGTGAAAACAGTGTAGTGGGATTGTACTTTCCATTGTTTTCACTGCTATGACTGCATTTCAGTGAGGAAAATCTGTTTAAAGGGCACAGTGGAAAGCAGTATAGCTGTGCCTTCATTACATTTTAAAGTGAACTGTATTCAATTCTGACACAAACTCGTTTTTTAACAAAAAAGAGGTAAAGCGATATTAAATCAATGTAATAGAGGGTTTATTTTTCATTTTGGCACATATTCTGCATCTCACTATGGAACAATAACGTCATGCGCATGTCATGCATTTCATGTTTTTCTGCTGTAGTGATTATTTTTAATCTGGCACGAATTCTCCTCCATGAATGCAACACACTGACCATATTTAAACAATGTTTCCATTGCATATGCATACTAAGTCATTATAATCGGGTTGCCTACAGTACCAGTCGACCTTCTCTCCTGAAAAAGCACATAGGCTGAGCTCTCCCTTTAGTTTAGCCTAGTTTATTCTGCGTGAAAAGGTGCACTGCAGCACAGTTAGCTCCTAGCTCATTTCCCACCAGCACTCTCTGGGCAGGTAAACACAAAATGAACGCACACAGTGTACAATGCAAATACATGATATATTAAAAGCACGCAGTCTCTGCAGTGTGGTGCCCATTACACATGTAGGCCCTTTCCATTAACCTTAAAACGACACTGTCCCGTACGTTCCCATCACTACTGACCGTGTTCCCGACCGCCTCTTGTGATCAGCCCCCCTGCACTGTCAGATTTGGAAACGAGGTTACTGGACATCAGGCTACGCTGGCAATGCAGTCACAGGCTAATAATCGCATAATTCACGTTACACAGCAAAAACACCCCGTGTTGCATTATTACCTCCTACAGTGTTTCTCTAAGATCAGCTGAAGATGAGAGTCAATTCAACACTGTCACAACTAAAAAAGATTCTCCATGGGTTCTTTAGTGAAGGGAATGGTTCTATTTAGAACCATGAGTTCTTTATAGAACTATTTCATGCTTAAATGGTTCTTTGCATGTTCATGGTTCTATATAGAACCACTGTCTTTACTAAAGAACCCTTGAAGAGCCATCTTTTTTAAGAGTGTACATGATTTGACCGTTTTCTTGATTAAATGGTTCTTTGCATGGTGAAATGGTTCTTCAGATTGATGGAGAATGTGCTGTAAATGGTTCTATATAGCACCAAAAAGCGTATTGCATACAAGCTTGACATCATAACAATAGCAGAACCCTGTTAGGTGCTATACAGAACTACCTACAACACATTCTCCATGGATCTGAAGAACAAGTTCACCATGCAAAGAGCCATTTAAGCATGAAATGGTTAGTAATGGTCTCAGTAATGGTTCTTTAAGGGTTCTTTAGTAAAGACAACAGTTCTATATGTAACTACAAACACTCAAAGAACCATTGCATGCTTAGATAGTTATCTGCATGGTGAAATTGTTCTTCAGACTGATGGAAAATGTGCTGTAGATGGTTCCATATAGATCCTTTTTGAAAATGGTTCTATATAGTACCTAAAAGGGCTCTGCTACCATTATGATGTCAAACTTGTATACAATAGATGAACCCTTGTTGGTGCAATATAGAACCATATACAACACATTCGCCATTAATCTGAAGAACAATTTCACATGCAAAGAACCACTTAAGAATGATAACTGTTACACTCTTAAAAAGATGGTTCTTCAAGGGTTCTTTAGAAAAGACAACAGTTCTATATAGAACCATGAACACTCAAGGAACCCTTTACATGCTTAAATGGTTCTCTGCATAGTGAAATGGTTCTTTAGACTGATAGAATGTGTTGAATATGGTTCTATATAGAACCTTTTCGAAAATGGTTCTACATAGCACCAAAAAGAGTTATTCTATTGTATAAGTTTGACATCACAATGACAGCAGAACCCTTTTTGGTGTTATACAGAACCATATACAGCACATTCTCCACCAATCTGAAGAACCACTTTACCATGCGAATGGTTCTTTGAGTGTCCGTGGTTCTACACAGAACCTTTGTCTTTACTGAAGAACCCTTGAAGAACCTTCTTTTTTAAGAGTGTAGAACTCATAGTTCTAGATAGAACCATTCCCTTCACTAAAGAACCCTTGGAGGTGTTAATGCAGCACTGGGGGGCCGATGCTTTGTGCATTTATGCTCTATTGTATTTATATGCAGATTGCATTAGCATCACTATTAGGGGGCTATAAGTGTGAGCGCAGTTATTACTGCAACAAAATCACACAAATCTCCAGAAATATGACCCAGAAACGTCCACAGGGCACTGACACGTTCTCCAGACCTTGTTTATAAGCTACACCACCATGTCTGAAGCTTAAACGCTTCAAATCAACTTTCAATGTGACACAGAAAGGCATCTTTTTTAATGCACAGGCCTAAAAATACATAAACAGCTGCCAGATAAGCAGACAGTCTATAGGAACGCTGTAGGTTTGGATACTAACTACAGCCTCCTAATGCTGTAAGGTTAAACACCACCACAGGACAGGACAGGACAGGACAGGACACGGCCCAGAAATGACTGCAGCAGCAGCACTGAAGCCCAGGCCAGGCTGTGCATCCTCCAGCACTGGACGAATCAATTGCACCAAGTGTGCGCGCGCTCAGTGCTGCATGCAATGCAACCCAATCCACTGCAATGTAACATAACATGTTAATACAAACACAAATGATAAGGACGCGCTGCACATCACAGCCTCACCTGCACCTCCAGCCCTGATGATGCGCGTGCGGCTCGTGTGGATGGGTGTAAATGCAGTCCAGGCTCTCAGTGCACCCGGGCTGGGCTCCCCTCCGCCTCGCGCCGCATTACAGCCCCGCTGACACAGTCAATTGAATCACAAACAGGGCGATTTCCCCCGAAACAAGGTCGATGTCCCGTATTTAGTGACCCCGCGCTCTGTGAACAGTCCACCGCCGCCTAATCACGCCGATAACACGGAACGTGCGTGTGTGCGCGCGCGGTCAGCCTCACCGCAGCCGGTCTGTGAGCCTGAATCAGCCTCTACGCGGCGGAACTGCGGTGGGTTACATTTCCCACCCGTATTCCCGATAAGCCCGCCCTCCTGGGCACGGATTGGCCGTTCGTGTCCCGCCTCCTGCGCTGTGATTGGATACTAACTCTCCACGTCCTGTGCTGGGATTGGCTGGTAGTGTCTAAACTTCTGTACTGGGATTGGATAATAGTGGGTAGGTGTTGCCCCGCCCCCGGTGCTCTGATTGGCTAGCAGGTCATGCATTGGCTCAAAGAGGTTTGTACATTATTAAGTAACACACATCTTATTAAAATATTAACTGGCAGGAAGGCGCGCAGCAGTCGATCTGCCTAGCCTGATATGGGAATAAAAAACTGCAATCCCTCATTTTTATAAGGGTGAAATTCAAGAATAACGTTTCTCAACATGAAATAGCAAAGAACTGCTGTTTTTCTTCATCTACAGAATACAATAACTTTAAAAGATTCAGAGAATCTGGAGAAATCTCTGTATGTAAGGGACAAGGCCAAAAACCAGTATTTTCTGGCCATGATCTTTGGGCCCTCAGGCGGCACTGTATAAAAAATAGACATGATTCTGTAGTGGAAATCACTGCATGGGCTCAGAAACACTTCTGAAAAACACTGTCTGTGAAACCAGTTCATCAATGCATCCACAAATGCAAGTTAAAACTCTAAAACGCAAAGAAGAAACCAGATATAAACAGGATCCAGAAATGCTGCCACCTTCTCTGGGCCTGAGCTCATATAAAACGGACTGAGGGGAAGTGGAAAAGTGTCCTGTGGTCCGATGAATCAACATTTAAAATTCCTTCCAGAGGACACTGTGTCCTCCGGGCTAAAGACCACTCAGCTTGTTATCAGTGCACAGTTCAAAAGCCAGTATTCATGATGGTGTAGGGGGGCATTAGTGCACATGGCATAGGTGACATGAGTGCACATCTGTGAAGGCACCATTAATGCTGAACAATATACATATGTTTTGGCAACATACACTATATTGCCAAAAGTATTCACTCACTCATCCAAATCATTGAATTCAGGTGTTCCAATCACTTCCATGGCCACAGGTGTATAAAACCAAGCACCTAGGCCTGCAGACTGCTTCTACAAACATTAGTGAAAGAATGTGTCGCTCTCAGGAGCTCAGTGAACTCCAGCATGGGAATGTGATAGGACGCCACCTGTGCAACAAGTCCAGTCGTGAAATTTGCTCACTACTAAATATTCCACAGTCAACTGTCAGTGGGATTATAACAAAGTGGAAGCATTTGGGAAAGACAGCAACTGAGCCACAAAGTGGTCGGCCAGGTAAAATGACAGAACGGGGTCAGCGGATGCTGAGGCGCATAGTGCGCAGAGGTCGCCAACTTTCTGCAGAGTCGATCGCTACAGACCTCCAAACTTCACGTGGCCTTCAGATCAGCTCAAGAACAGCGTAGAGAGCTTCATGGAATGGGTTTCCATGGCCGAGCAGCTGCATCCAAGCCTTACACCACCAAGCGCAATGCAAAGCATCGAATGCAGTGGTGTAAAGCGCTGCCACTGGACTCTAGAGCAGTGGAGACGTGTTCTCTGGAGTGACCAATCACGCTTCTCCATCTGGCAATCTGATGGACGAGTCTGGGTTTGGCGGTTGCCAGGAGAACAGTACTTATCTGACTGCATTGCGCCGAGTGTAAAGTTTGGTGGAGAGGATTATGGTGGGGGGTTGTTTTTCAGGAGTTGGGCTCGGCCCCTTAGTTCCAGTGAAAGGAACTCTTAATGCTTCAGCACCAAGAGATTTTGGACAATTTCATGCTCCCAACTTTGTGGGAACAGTTTGGGGACGGCCGCTTCCTGTTTCAACATGACTGCGCACCAGAGCACACAGCAAGGTCCATAAAGACATGGATGAGCAAGTTTGGTGTGGAAGAACTTGACTGGCCTGCACAGTCCTGAGTCCTGACCTCAACCCGATAGAACACCTTTGGGATGAATTAGAGAGATTGTGAGCCAGGCCTTCTCGTCCAACATCAGTGTCTGACCTCACAAATGTGCTTCTGGAAGAATGGTCGAAAATTCCCATAAACACTCCTAAACCTTGTGGAAAGCCTTCCCAGAAGAGTTGAAGCTGTTAGAATACAACATGACAGAGTACAGTTTAACAGTATAGAATAGAATAGAATAGAAGAGAAGAGAAGAGAAGAGAAGAGAAGAGAATACAATAGAAATGAATAGAATACATGATAGAGTACAATATAACAGTATAGAATAGAATAGAATAAAGTCCAATATAACATAACTGAATAGAAGGAATAAAATAGAGCAGAATAGAAAATAATAAAGTACAATAGAATAGAACAGAATAATGTAGAATATAAAATTACAGTATAAAATGGAATAGAATAGAATAGAACATAATAAAGTATAATATATCATAACAGAATAGAAGGAATGGAATAGAGCAGAATAGAACATAATAAAGCACAATAGAATAGAATAGAATAGAATAGAGTAGAATATAAAATTACAGTATAGAGTAGAATAGAATAAATAGTGTAAGTCTGTTTATTGTGTTGTTATGTGTTGGGGTGTTGGTTTAGTTGGGGGTTTTGTGTGTGTCTGTGTGTGTGTGTGTGTGTGTTTCTTCTTCTGCCGACGCCACAATAATATAACAGAACAGAATAGAACATGATAGAGTATAATATAATATAACGAAATAATAGAATAGAACAGAATAAAAATATTTTGAATGTTACAACATGCAAATTTGCTTTCAGTAATCACAAAAAAGATAAACAGATAACAAAATGAAGATGTAAGAGTAGCAAGCATGAATAAGAAACAACAGAATCCATTGCTGACATTGAATAATATTAGGCTATTGATTTGAAAATATTGTTATCAATAATTTGATCATTTAAATTATATTTAAATAATTAAATAATTATATGTATTATCATTTTATTATATATTTAGTGTACATTTTCTATGGTAAAAAATCTGAAAATTTGCAAGTTTCTGCACAGCATGATGGAAACATCTATCATACTGATAATTTAACAGGTGGGACTTTTATTTTATATATTTTAAGATTTTGTAACGTTTAACCGCGCAGCACATTCAGTTATTTTTCTCTGTGAGTGGAGATTTGTTTGTTTTTTCTTCCTCATATGATTAAAGTACAGAAACTCTTATATGTAATATGTGTATGATATTAATTTTAACGCTGAAATGTTAGAAACTCGTTTGTTTTCGTTTCTCACCACTGTTCCGCGGTAAAGCCGGTTGCTATGGTGACTTGAGTGACTTCTGAATCAGGCCAATCGGCGGCCTGCTTATGGTGTGAACTACTAGCCAATAGCAGCACAAAAGGGGCGGGGATGACTGGCGTGTAAGCCATTCCGAGGGCGGTCCGTCATGACGTCTCCGAGAAGTTCGATTCAGTTTATGAAACCGACTCTTTTAAACTGTCCGATTCAGTGAATCGAACGTCCGATATAGAGATTCATTTTCGTTCTAGGAAGAAAAATAATACAAGCAAATTAGAATAACGTCTTCTTAATATTAATATTATTATTAACAACAACAACAATATATTACTGTTATGATTAGTAGTATTAGTATTATTAATGTAATAATTATAATGCATTTTGTTTATATAGTACCTTGCATATAGCTCACATAGCATAAGCCCATATAACAGTATAACACATATAACATCTTTTTTTCCAATTCCGAGTTTGTTTGCTGACACATTTGGGACAAATTAAAACATAAAATGTAGTCTCTGCAAAAATTATGGCACTTTTATATTTTATGTTTTATAAAATAGTGTGTTAAATTCAGCAAATAAACTCAGCAAATTCAGCAAATAAACAGCAACTATGCATTTATGTTTTAATCATCCAGTCTACATAATACATAAACATCAGATGCTATAAAAAAAAAAAAGAAGAAAAAAAAGAACGATTTATTTGGTTGTGAATCGCTTCGACTTGTTTACAGGAAAGAGCCGGTTGAAAAGAACCGATTCAAAGAACGATTCGTTCAGGAGTTGGACATCTGTCTGTAAGTGAGGAAGTGAGTGAGCTGGTGCAGACTTAAACCTTCAGCCCTCATCCTGTAGACTGACACATACTCTCTCACTCTGACAGGCAGACAGACAGGCGGACAGACAGACAGGCATGGCTGATGCAGTTAAGAACGTGGCGATCTTTGGCTCCACCGGAATGACCGGAGCGGTGACCTTACCGATCGCAGCCGCTGCAGGTGAGATACAAACAGCAGGTTAAAGAGCCAGTGCCGTCCAGCACTGGGACAGAGAGTCACACTGGGTCTTACTGGGCTAAAGGACCCATACTGGGATAAAGAGACACTGACATACTGGGGGTTTGAGGCTCATTTGTTACTGAAGCAGCACTTTCTGCAGTTCTACTAAACAGCAGCTTCATTACTTCACTAGTGTGAATAGCAACACCACGATAAAGGGAGTCTTAGTGGTAAAGGGGAATTCCACCCTCTACATAATTAAATGACTAAGATGTGAACAGAGTCGTTCAGAGTCGTTCGTTCTAGAGAAACTTTAGAATTGTTCACAGTGGTGGTGATAGGAACCAGACGTCCACCTCTAAAAGCTCCCTCACAGAAAGTTACTACATGAAATAGTTATGAATTCACTGCCTGATGACTGAGACACTGTTTTATGATAGTTTAGTGATAATGTTTTGGCTTAAAATGTATGTTAATGACAATAAACTGAGTTGAATCGAATAGAATAATTCATAGTAAGTACTGAATAATTAATAATAGTTACAGAATAATTCATAGTAGCTACTGAATAAATATATTATACAATAATTCATAATACATACTAAATACTTAATAGTAGATACATAATAATGCATAGTAGTTCATTAATAATTCATAGCAGATACTTTATAATTCATAACAGTAACTGAATAATTAATAGTATCTAATGAATAATTAGATTAAATATATATTATAATTTATTATGCTATATTAAAATGTATTTTAGTCCATTTACTTTAATCCATTCATGGTGGAGGGATACATGCATGGCATTGTGAGGCAAAATAGACCCCAAGGAAATTTTATTATTTCAGATTTTCCACTATTTTCCATCATCAACATTCCATATAAACTCAGAAGACTCGTGTAGGTTCACTGGTGGTTCTGGATAGTAAATAAAATGTCTATATTTGTGTTGTAGTCATGGCGACCCCTGGTTCCTATCACCACCACTGTAAAGACATCTGAACCATTTCACACCAAACTGCTCTGAATCTCTCTGATTACATCTCACACACTGGACTATGCAGATTTTTTTTTTAATTCCCCTTTTGGGAAACTCATAAGCATTCAGCATAAAAAATCAGTTCTGGGTTAAACGTCATCCTGAACTAACATAAACACCAACACTGGCCTAAAGAGTCAAACTGTGTTTAAATGTATACTGGCATTAAAAGTTATGCTGGGCTAGAGAGTTATACTGGATTAAAGAATCACTCTGGGAGAGTCGTATATCCCAGTATAGATTTTTTTTAGGCTAATATGACTCTTTATGCTTGCAAGTGTCATTATGATAGTGGTTTATATGCTATATCCTGTTAGAAACAATACTAGCTTTAAGAAACATGCTTACATCGTCATATTCCCTGCTAGAAAAACCATCATAGACCAGCCTATGTTGTGTTTTGAATGCTGGTATGCTGGTCAACCAGCATGACCATGCTGGGGTGACCAGCCAAACCAGAACCAGACCAGCATAAACCAGTTTAGACTAGATTAGACCAGCTTAAACCAGCTTGGACCAACATGAAGTGTGTGCTGCTGTGCTGAGTTTTTCAGCACGGTGGGATAAGAACAATACTGAGATACTGAGCACTAGCTGGGATGTAGTTAACATACTGTGAGCCATACTGGGAATCCATATTAGCATAATGATTCTGGTCAGCATAAAGAGTCACATTAGGCTGAAAATCAATACTGGGATATAATTAAAGCTCCACTTAGTTAAATACTGATCTAAACACTGAGGCCTGTTTGTAACCCGAGCAGCAGTAACTGCAGTAATGAATAACCTCAGTTGGCAGGCGAGCCATCAGGGAGGTTACGGCGGTTAGAAACGAGAGATGGGAATCCATAAATCATAACATTACGAGTATTATTGTAAACAAAACTGCTTTGTAATTTGATTGGAGTGAATTATACACTCGTTAGTTCTGAGCATGCGCTCGCTGAATCATCACCGGCCTTTTATTATGAAATATAATCTAATTCTAGTTCAGCTGCTGAACAATCAGAAACAGGTTCTCTTTTTTCCCCCCTTACTGTCGTTGATTGTTCTGATCATAAGACAGTAGTGAAAGTGCCGAGTCATGCAGAAGTTGTGTGTTTGTGTCGAGTCATGGTGCGCTGCTGAGTCAGAGATAAGGCACAATGTTCAAATCGCCGTTTATCTGCGAGCCCCAGAGAGGGCGGAGCTCCAAGAGCTCAGAATACATTAACTAAACTGCAGTTAGTGACTAATCTGGATGTTTGAACGTAAATCAGTAAAACCTTTACTGAGTTACAGTTTTACTAAGTTACTGTATACTGCAGTATATGTGTACATTCTCATGTGACCGTGCATCAGAGAGATCATTCAGTTTCTCTCTCTGACAACTACAGAACTCACATTCATCTTTTACTGTAGATACGGTTTATAGAACTCATAGTAGTTACTTAATTATTCATGATAGTTTCATAGTAAATACTGACAATGTAATAGTAGATATTGTATTAGATATTACTTTTGTGCTTTTATCTGTACTTATTCCATATATGTCTTTATATGGCTTTATGTACATATATATTTTATGATATGTATATCCCTATGTGCCCCCTTTGGGCTGTTTTTAGTGAAACCTTAGTGCTCTGTTCATTTACATATGTGCCTGTAGGTTGTGTTAATGTCAATAAATTGAGTTGAACTGAATAAAATAATTCATAGTAGGTATTAAACAATTAATAATAGTTACTGAATAATTAATACTAGTTGAATTGTATAATATATTATACAATAATTCATAATACATACTGAATAATTAATAGTATATACAGAATAATTCATAGTAGTTCATTGATAATTCATAGTAGATACTTTATAATTAATAGTATTTACTGAATAATTATATTTTATTATAATTCATAGTACATAATGAATAGTATTTATTAAGTAATTCACAGTAGTAAATGAATAATTCATAGCAGGTACTTTATAATTAATAACAGTTACTGAATAATTAATAGTTTTTAATGAATAATTAGATTAAATATATATATTGTTATATAGTAATATATTGTACATACTCTATAATTCATAGTAGATTCTTTATCATTAATAACAGTTACTGAATAATTAATAGTAGTTAATGAATAATTCATGGTAGATTAATTTAGTTGCATTATTTGCTGTTGTTCCAGGTTATAACGTCACAGTGTTGGTCAGGGATCCGTCCAGGCTGCCTGCTGACCACAAAGCCTCCAGAGTGGTGGTGGGAGATGTGCTGAATAAAGAGGACGTGAAGAAGACGCTGGAGGGTCAGGACGCGGTGATCATCATCCTGGGCACCAGGAACGACCTCAGTGAGTGAAGATCAGAGACATGCACAGGGTGGTGAATATATCTGCTCACTCCATCGTCATATTTCTGCCACGTTTATCAGAACTGTTTCATTCCACCTGCAGGTCCCACCACCATGATGTCTGAGGGAACCCGTAACATCCTGGAGGCCATGAAGGCCCGCGGCATCCGTAAGGTCATCGCCTGCATGTCCGGTACGACTGTTTAAACCAACGTTTCACAGAGCTGAGCTTCACGACAAGATCAAATCTCACATTTTAGACAACGTGGCAACATCGTTTATCTTATTTTCACCAGTTTGCTCCTTCTAAAACTTTTTTCAGATCTTTTAAATTCAAATTTTGCATCTCCAGCAGTGTCTAGAAAGCTCTACTCATTGTTTATGTACACTGGTCAGGCACAACATTATGACCACCTCCTTGTTTCTATGCTCATTGTCCATTTTATCAGCTCCACTTACTATATAGGTGCACTTTGTAGTTCTACAGTTACAGACTGTAGTCCATCTGTTTCTCTGCATACTTTGTTAGCCCCCTTTTATCCTGTTCTTCAGTGGTCAGGACCCCCATGGACCCTCACAGAGCAGGTACTATCCTCTAGTCCTTCATCAGTGGTCACAGGATGCTGCCCACAGGACGCTGTTGGCTGGATATTTTTGGTTGGTGGACTATTCTCAGTCCAGCAGTGACACTGAGGTGTTTAAAAACTCCAGCAGCACTGCTGTGTCTGATCCACTCATACCAGCACAACACACACTAACACACCACCACCACGTCAGTGTTACTGCAGTGCTGAGAATGACCTACCACCCAAATAGTACCTGCTCTGTGAGGGTCCATGGGGTCCTGACCACTGAAGAACAGGGTAAAAGGGGGCTAACAAAGTATCAGAGAAACAGATGGACTACAGTCTCTAACTGTAGAACTACAAAGTGCACCTATATAGTAAGTGGAGCTGATAAAATGGACAATGAGCGTAGAAACAAGGAGGTGGTCAGAATGTTATGCCTGATTGGTGTACAGTTCTGTGCAAAAGTTTTAGGCACCTAAACACATTGTTTAAAACCTTTAATCTCAGCATTGAGTGTGTTTTTGCTTGTAAAAACACCATATAGCATTAGAACAGATAGAAATAAACATAAATACAGTAAAAAAAAAAAACTAACAAGAACTTTGAAATTAGTAGTTGATGTCTTGTGAGAATGTTTGAGGAACAAAGTTTACTTCCAGATTTCTCCTCTAGCATCACATGGATTTATTAAATTCCATCCGCAGCACCTAATTTAACATTACATGTTGATTAGATAGAACAGGTATTGGATGATAAATATAGTTAATACTGGGCTTCCTGGAGGTGAGGGCAAGAAATCTAACAACTAAAACACCTACAGACATAAAAATACCTCTTTTTGTATTAATGTTTTCTGTATTTATTCTAATATTAGTGTTTTGTTATGAGCAAATAAACATTTACTGACCACATAAATGACTATTTACATTTGGAAAAATCAATTTAAAATAATTAAAATAGAATTGCAAAATAATGTGTTAAATAATTAATAAAAAATCATTTTTAAATAAATAAATTAGAAGAAATTACCACACTTCAATTCTACTTTAATTTTATTTAAATCACATGACTGTAAAACACTTTGTTGCTGTTTGTATAAAAGGTGCTTTATAGATAAAGTTTATTATTAGCATCATTATTATTATTATTATTGTTGTTGTTTAAATCTGGGTTGTGCCCTTTGCCCTTTCTTTCTCCTGCATTAGCCTTTCTGCTGTGGGACAGAGCTAAAGTGCCCCCCCGCCTGGTCCCCGTCACTGAAGACCATGACAGGATGTACACAGTGCTGAAGGAGTCCGGGCTGGACTATGTGGCTGTTATGCCCCCCCACATTGCTGGTAATCAGCACTCAGTAGTAGTAACGTTAACCAATCAGCGCTCAGTAGCAGTAATGCCAACCAATCAGCACTCAGTAGCAGTAATGCCAACCAATCAGCGCTCAGTTGCAGTAATGCCAACCAGTCTGCACTCAGTAGCAGTAACGCTAACCAATCAGCGCTCAGTAGCAGTAATGTTAACCAATCAGCACTCAGTAGCAGTAATGCCAACCAGTCAGCGCTCAGTAGCAGTAATGCTAACCAATCAGCACTCAGTAGCAGTAATGCTGACCAATCAGCACTCAGTAGCAGTAACGCTAACCAATCAGCACTCAGTAGCAGTAATGTTAACCAATCAGCGCTCAGTAGCAGTAATGTTAACCAATCAGCACTCAGTAACAGTAACGCTAACCAATCAGCACTAAGTAGCAGTAATGTTAACCAGTCAGCGCTCAGTAGCATTAATGCTAACCAATCAGCGCTCAGTAGCAGTGATGCTAAACAATCAGCACTCATGAACAGTAATGCTAACCAATCAGCGCTCAGTAGCAGTAATGCCAACCAATCAGCGCTCAGTAGCAGTAAGGCCAACCAATCAGCGCTCAGTAGCAGTAATGCCGACCAGTCAGCGCTCAGGAGCAGTAATGCCGACCAATCAGCGCTCAGTAGCAGTAACGCTGACCAATCAGCGCTCAGTAGCAGTAACGCTAACCAATCAGCGCTCAGTAGCAGTAACGCTAACCAATCAGCGCTCAGTAGCAGTAATGCTAACCAATCAGCACTCAGTAGCAGTAATGCTGACCAATCAGCACTCAGTAGCAGTAACGCTAACCAATCAGCACTCAGTAGCAGTAATGTTAACCAATCAGCGCTCAGTAGAAGTAATGCCAACCAGTCAGCGCTCAGTAGCAGTAATGCCAACCAATCAGCACTCAGTGGCAGTAATGCAAACCAATCAGTACTTTTGTGGAGAATCTGCAGCTTTCAGACATGCTCAGAAAGTTAGCCAAGTCCAAGTGTTGCATCTAAAAACAGTAAACAAACTGAATACCTGTTAGTATAAATCCTGTTTTCTGTAATTCCACTGTTTTCATTGAATACCTTTTTGTTATACTGTTTAAGTTGATAAAATGTTCTATTTTAATGTCTTAAATATCAGGTTATTATCCAGCAACTACCAAGAAATGTACAATTTCTGTAGTTATGAGAGCCACAAACAAACCATTTCAGTTTAAAGCCATAAAGTTTGGCCATAAATCAAATTTACCCAGCACTCAACCTGTTACACCAAATACTGTTGTTCTGCTAAGACATGCTCAGTGTTTGAAGTTTGCTTCTTTAGCTTTAGCACTGTGGCTATGAGGCTAATGTAGCTAACAAGTTATGGAAGCTTATCAGCATAGCGCTAACTGCTAACTGAAGATGGCTACTGTTTTTTGTACTTTAGTCCATGTTTCTAGATAACAGTGAGTCACACAGAGTCAGAAACCACAGAATCAAGACTATTAGAGAGACTGAACACCTCCACAGGGTTAGCATCATGCTAATTGATGGAGTATAAGCTTCCATTACTTGTTAGCTACATTAGCCTCGTAGCTCCAGCGCCAAAACAAAGAAGCAAACTTCAGACTCCAAACACGACTCAGCAGATCGACTACATTTGGTGAAAATGTCTTAAATGTGATTGTTTGTGCTCCTCTATGTACTAGAACATCAGATGAACGTTAAATGTACCATATGGACACATTTACGTGTTAAAGTGAACTGTGATGTCAATAACGGCCTCCTCCTCCGCAGATAACCATCCTCTGACGGAGAAGTACACCGTGACTGAGAACATGCTGAAAGGAAGAGTCATTTCCAAATACGATCTCGGCCATTTCTTCGTAAAGTGTCTGTCCACGTCAGAGTGGGACGGGAAGACGGTGGGCGTCTGCGGAGAGTACAGCTAAACTGACCGGACGGGGCTAAAATGTGCCAGTAAACAACCCTTATAATGAGATGCTAATGTTTATTTACCCCACCTGTAACCTTAAACCTTTATAATGGAGCCTCACGCTTACTCACACAGATCAAAATATCATTATTAATAATCAAAACACTTCACAATCATGCACTGGGTTTTATATTACAAAAGACATTTTGATCAAATAGAAATGTTTTGCAGTTTCTGGTTACAATGTGCCTTGTTCTATTAAAACACAATACGTTGTCTTTTCCTATTAAAAGTGCTTTTGTGTTTTTATTGTTGGTTTGGTGAATTTAAAATATTTCACTGATATTTTGCAGATGTCTTAAATTATATACATTTAATGTTGACAGTTTTAACAGTGTGAATAGCTACACTACTGAAAACTACATTACTTAGAACTATAGTTGTGATACCAAAGTTCTCCTTTATAATGCTCAGCTGATGTTACATTAGTGAAAACCACTTTGAGGTCATTTACATACACTAAACTACAGTAGTTTGCTCATCAGTGAGTTTATTAAACACAGGATGACGGTACACAAACAAGAGTAAAAACTGGAAATTAACTGGAACATCAATTTTTAAGCACAAAAAGAAAATCTTTAAATTATTTTACCTATGATGAATCTTACATCAGTTTGCCAAGTTTTTAAAAATGTAGTTTATATGTCAAATAATTTCTAATCTTAGTTTTAAAAAAAAACTTATCAATCAAAGCACAAGGCACCTATTATTACTTTATTTTTTAATGATTTCGCCTCATTTTAGTAAGCTATATCATTTAAGGTGGAACGGGAAATGAGAATAAGAAGCTAACTTCAACTGCATCTAATCTCTATCCACTGTACACAGATATACAGACCTAGATGCATTGTTGGGTCCAGCCAGGCACGTCAACGGCGCCGCCATTTTAGGGCGGTCAACGTCGCTGCTGGACTGCATTCAGTACCATTACAGAGCGGCAGTTTAAGAAAGATACTGTCCGAAATTACACTATTTCAGGAATATCACACTCAGAAAGTGGGATAGGATTATATAACGGAGGGAACGCAGTGATCCACACTCATGTCTGTGTGATGTGTATTGTTTTTGTGGTGTTAATGTGTAGAGATATGGCCGTGTGGTTAATGAGGCACAGAGAACCTGTTGATGTGATTGTTTTTCTTATATTAAGCTCATTTCATTTAATAGTCCTTACACTCCTTAATTCGTAGGAAGATTAGCACCTTATTATACGAACCTGAAGTTAGGTTCTTATTTACCAGCTTCTTGTTCGAATTTTCCCGTTCCACCTTAAATGGTGCATCAGCCAGCTTCTTGTTCGAATTTTCCTGTTTACCCGTTCCACTTTAAATGGTGCAGCAATCACTTTCTGGTGCCTGAAGCTGCACCATTTAAGGTGGAACGGGAAAACTCGAACAAGAAGCTGGCGAATAGGAAGCCGACTTTAGCTCCGCCCTTCTGTGTATAAAGATTAGAAGTGATTCACACACTGATGGATTTGCTGATGTTTCTCGCGCTAATCTCACGTCAGGTGCAGACTGAATACTTTCCCGCTGGTCCGGACGGCTAATTATCACGATCAGTTAATAAAGTAAAAGGTACAGGGAGCAGATCCGAGCAGCCTGGATTAATCTGTGTCTGAGGATTATAACTAAACAGATGTGGTGAAAGTCGGTTGAGTAGTAAGGAAGTTGTGGCTGATTTAATCCTGACTCGTCGTCTCTCAATACAAGTGAATTGTTTACAAGCGGATCTTGACCGCTCCAACATGGCGGACGCGCAGACGTATCGCCTCACATAGAGAACAGCAGACAGCGCGGCATCCAGGTGTGTATATCTGTGCCACTGTACAGGTTACAGTCAGGACGCCAGGCTGTACTGTTTAAGGTGGAGCCGCTGGTTCAGCCCCTAAATTACTACATCAACGCGCTCGGATGTAATGTTTATAGTTATCTGAGTTTCCGCCATTTTCTAAGTCTCGCGCGGCTGTATCGTAGCAACGCTGTCAGCACCTCTCATTGGTCGAGAGTCACGCTCTCTGTTTGGGTCCTGAATATAACATGACAGACAGGCTGAGGGGGAGCTACGACGGCGTTTCAGGGCCGCTGTTACAAACAAAAATAGTAGAGTTTGAGAATAAGGTCGTAATATTTTGAGAAAAAAGTCGCAGTATTTCTAGAAAAAAGTCGCAATATTTCGAGAAAAAAGTCGTACTATCTAGAGAAAAAAGTCGTACTATTTCGAGAAAAAAGCCGCAATATTTCGAGAAAAAAGTCGCAATATTTCGAGAAAAAAACTCGTACTATCTAGAGAAAAAAGTCGTACTATTTCGAGAAAAAAGCCGCAATATTTCGAGAAAAAACTCGTACTATCTAGAGAAAAAAGTCGTACTATTTCGAGAAAAAAGCCGCAATATTTCGAGAAAAAAGTCGCAATATTTCGAGAAAAAAAGTACTATTTCCAGAAAAAAGTCGCAATACTTCGAGAAAAAGTCGTACTATTTCGAGAAAAAAAGTCGCAATATTTCTAGAAAAAAGCACTATTTCGAGAAAAAAGCCGCAATACTTCGAGAAAAAGTCGTACTATTTCGAGAAAAAAAGTCGCAATATTTCTAGAAAAAAGCACTATTTCGAGAAAAAAGCCGCAATATTTCGAGAAAAAAGTCATAATAATTAAAAAAAAACATTTTTGAGAAAAAAAGTCGTAGAATTCCGACATTAAAGTGGCATTAATACCAAGAAAAGGTCGCAATATTGTGGCCAAAGGCTTTGCGAAGGGACGCAGCACCTCCTCGTGTTAAATGAGGGGCGGTGAGTTGGTGGAGTTCTACTTTCATATCGATTCACCCATAAAGAAACACTCAGTCTCCCTGTCTCTCCTGCACATCAGCACCAGCCTGTTATTAGTGTAAGAGTCGGCTGAAACGGCTGAGCCGTATCTCGAAATATTACGACGTTATCCTCAACATATTACGACTTTATCCTCGAAATATTACTACTTTATACTCGAAATATTACTTTTTCCTCTAAGTCCACTATTTTTATCTTTATTAACAGTGGCCCTAAAACGCCGCCGTGGAGAGCAGCGGGGTTTCCTTCTGTCCGCCCTGTCTGAACAGTCTGACCTGTAATATTTCTCTCCTATAGATTTGCACAGAACTGATTCTCAAAACAAAGCGCGTCCTTATCTGTTCACTTTTAGTTTCTAACTAAGGGAGGATTCCGTATTTAACGGGACGGTTGGCGACTCTATCTGGCTATTATACTTAGCTAGCTAACCTGGCTATGCTGGCTGAAACATCATTTACAGTAGCTAACGCTAACACTGCCACAGCTATACACAACAACTTTCTTAATACTCAACCGACTTTCACCACATCTGTTTAGTTATAATCCTCAGACACAGATTAATCCAGCCTGCTCGGATCTGCTCTCGGTGGCTTTTATTACTTTAATAACTGATCGTGATAATTATCCGTCAGGACCAGACACATCGGCAAATCCATCAATGTGTGAATCACTTCTAATCTTAATACACGTAAAAATAAAATAAAACTTTGACTTGACTTTAAACCCACAAAGACAGTAAGAAGGATGAAGCTAAAATTGGCTTCCTATTCTCCAGCTTCTTTCTGGTGCCTGAAGCTGCACCATTTAAGGTGGAACGGGAAAATTCGAACAAGAAGCTGGCAAATAAGCTGACTTCAGCTTCGTGTAAGAACGCTAATCTATTATGAATATCTACACAGATTAATGCTATAATTCACTGAGCTACAAAGCTTTAACCATCACTGTAAATAAATAACTACTACATAAAGTTAAGATCCTGAATAGACTATTAAATGAAATGAGCTTAATATAAAACCAGAGGAAAAACAATCACATCAACAGGTTCTCTGAGCTTCATTAACCACACGGCCATATCTACACAAACACCACACAAACAATACACATCACACAGACATGAGTGTGGATCACTGCGTTCCCTCCGTTATATAATCCTATCCCTCTTTCTGAGTGTGATATTCCTGAAATAGTGTAATTTCGGACAGTATCTTTCTTAAACTGCCGCTCTGTAATGGTACTGAATGCAGTCCAGCAGCGATGCTGACCGCCCCAAAATGGCGGTGTCGTTGACGTGCCTGGCTGGACCCAACGCGGCGTCTAGGTCTGTATATCTATGAACGCTGCCCACAAACACCTTAGCCTTCACTGTTTTTACCAGCTGGATAATATAAAGCAGCTTTCTGTTTTAAACAGAGCTTCTATATGTAGAGTGAATTTATTAATATATTAACATTGAGCTCCTTTACGTTTAAATAAGGTAGTTAGATCATTCTAGGCTACAGACGCTAAACTGTTTTATTCGTCCACTTTGGCTTACTAATGCTAGCTGCTCAGTACGTCAATAATATTCATCAAATACACACTACATATAAAATTTCTGCTTTATTTTTAAAATATTAATTCTCACCATCACAGCAGGAGCTAGACATCTATTAGCATTGAGCAAAAGGTGCTAAATAAAGATGATGATTATTATTATGATAATTATTATTTGGGTCATTCTACAGAAACGTCCACTTTTCTGTCTCTCCATAGGAGTCACTGGTGTTACTGATCCCCACTGGTGTTCCACATAATAAAGGAACACCAGAGACATTTTTAATGAATAATGCAGTTTACAGAATAACTGCTACAGAGCATCAAACCACATGTTGTCAATCATGGAATATCCACTAAAATATGGAATTTAATCCATTTGTATTCTATTTTTTCACAGTTACCTCAGAATAAAGTGGGTCACACCAGTGACTTCAGCTAAAAGCTTCATATGAAATCATGAGCTAAATGAGAAAATCTCTGATAACTGAAAGACTCAGTGGACTCACCATGAGCTTTTCTTCATAGATCCTCAGAAAACAGGTAAAAGGAAGTCAAGTGATGTCATCAGTGTGACTTTTATTTTAAAATAAGAGATTTTTTGATACGCAGTAACACCAGTGACACGACTCCTGGGGACAACTTTCATTATATATTTGTAATTATATATTTATTTGGCTTTTATTTTTTTTATGTCATTTAATTCATATATTCCATAGTCATGTATAGATTATTGTAGTTAAAATTGCAGAAAAACATGTTTTTTACCTCAAAATATGGCCTCAGCCTTCACACATGACTGTGAGGACGAGCTCTTCTGTGGTGTTTGGATTCTATGATTTTTAAATGATTGATTTAAAAACTAATATTGCTAAATTGAGGCTCAAGAAGGTGTAATTTTTGAAATAACTTATTGTTTTATTTTAAAATATAAATAAATTGTAACCCTAACATGTTTTTGAAGTGTAATATATCTGTAAACACTAGGGACACAATAATGGACATTTCTGTAGAATGACTTATTTACTATTATTAATCAGACACAGTGCACACATGGTGATGTGAACTTCTGAGTACAGAAACCACTCATACACGACTCAATGGTTCTAGATATGTTTTTATTGGGCCATTTCAGTGGGAAATCTCATTCACTCACTCCTTCACTCACATTCATTCTTTCAGGGTCTTCTTCATTTCTTTCTCCACAGTCTCCTCCAGAAGCTCCTCTTTCCTGAGCTGCTTTCCTCCTGCGGCTCCCTCTCCTCCTCCTCCTCCTTCATCTGCTTTTTCAGCTCCTTCTCCTTCTTTTTCTCCTCCTTCTTCCTTTCTTTCTCCTCTGCTTTCCTTTCTTTCTCCCTTTCAAGCTCCAAATCCCTCACCCTCTTCTCCTCCTCCCTCATCTGCTTTTTCAGTTCCTTATCCTTCTTTTTCTGCTCCTTCTTACTTTCTTTCTCCTCTGCTTTCCTTTCTTTCTCCCTTTCACGCTCCAAATCCCTCACCCTCTTCTCCTCCTCCCTCATCTGCTTTTTCAGCTCCTTATCCCGCTTTTTCTGCTCCTTCTTACTTTCCTTGGATTCTTTCTCATCTCCTCTCTCTTCTGTTCTACTGTCTCTTTCTCTCTCCAGGTCTCTCACCTTCTGCTCCATCGTGGAACAGTAGCTGCAGATGAACTGCATGAACTCCTGTGTTGTCCTCATCATCTCCTCCTTTTCTGCTCTCCACGCCTCTCGTTCCTCCTGCATCTCCATCTCCACCCTGGACAGTCTGTCTTTCAGCTGGAGGTTTTCACTCTCCAGGTCCTGGTGGTTTATCAGGGGGTCCTTCGGCTCCATTGAGGCCCTGTTGCCGGACGTTTCCTCCATGAGCTCCGCTGATCTCCTCAATATCTCCTCCTTTTCAGCTCTCCACGTCTCTCGCCTCTCCTGCATCTCCATCTCCACCCTGGACAGTCTGTCTTTCAGCTGGAGGTTTTCTCTCTCCAGGTCCAGGTGGTTTATCAGGAAGTCGACTTTTGCTCCTCGTCCGGCCTCCTCGTGCTTCTGTCCCTGCGCTGCTGCCAGCTCCTCCAGATGTGCCATCAGGCAGTGGTGCACGGCCACGATCTGGTCCCTCACCACATTCTGAGCGATCTCCAGCTGCTTCCTCTCCTGGGTCACTTCCTCCTGGACCTTCTCCAATTTGTCCTGGGCTTGTCTGTAAGTTGCACGGCAGGTCTGCACTACATGAACTGTGTTCTGTAGCGCATGATCAATAGCAGCTTTCAGGTCTTTTAAATAACCTGTATCCATTTTTCTGGACGCTGCTCTGAAACTGGCTTGGTAAACTCCAACTGGTTCCAGTGAATCACCAAACAAACTGCTTTCAGTTCTCACAGAGATCTGAACACAGAACTCACGGCGCTGCACTGCTGAAGTGCAAACAGTGAAAAGTGGCCGTTTTTTCACCCCTATATATACACTTTCGGAGCGGCGCGATGACGTCACAATGCAGCGTCCCCAATATATATACCGATTATGACGTCATCAATAACTCGGAAAAAAATCCACGCGTGATTCCAGCCAGCACACTATGGGGAGCTGCTGTGGGCCGTACGTGGAGTTAATTTTGTGCCAAACTTTTTAAGATAAAACAAAAAAGAACCCGAAAAGTATTAAGCTCGTAAATGTAAACACAAAGTCGCTCATTTAAATAATGAGAACTGAATAAAACCCAGTTTCTCTAAAGAGAGCCGGTGCAGTTCCTCGGCCAAACGCTAGATAGCGATTCCCGCACTGACAGCGCTGGAGAGTTCAGTTCATTTCACTGATTCGGTTCTTGCGAACGAACGGTTCGGTTCAATGAATCGAACATCCGATGATTCGTTTTCCTCCAAGGAGCGGAGTCTCTGCTGATGCAGCCCCTGTCCACTTTATTAGAAACTCCTGCGCCCACTCGCTGCTCGCTGTGCTGCAGTGGGGAACCTCCAGCGCTCCAGGTCTGATGATTTATTTGAAATGATAAAAATAATTGATCTGAATCTGGAATCTTGTGGTTTCCAGTTTATCTTTATTCAGTTGAATTCACCACTGCATTCAGATTCTGCACACATTGTAGTAAAGCTCGTGTTTCGATCTTAAGTTTTGGTTGGAAACGAGAAAGTTAAAGGGGGAAACTGTCCAGTGAGGATGTTTTTATCTGCAGTGTCTTGATTTGTTTAAATTAAAATAAATAAAATAAAATAAAAATAAATAAATAAAATAATTGTAAAAATAAAAATCAGTTTATATCACAATACCTACATTTAGAGTCAGTTATTCATTCAGCCTAATGAGAAACTGTAGAACAGACTCAGTTTATATCACAATACCTACATTTAGAGTCAGTTATTCATTCAGCCTAATGAGAAACTGTAGAACAGACTCAGTTTATATCACAATACCTACATTTAGAGTCGGTTATTCATTCAGCCTAATGAGAAACTGTAGAACAGACTTAGTTCTATACAACTAATGGCTGTGGCCCTGATCTGGCCCGTATACTGTAAAGCGTGCATGTTTAAAAGCTGTGGTCCTGATCCGGCCTGTATACTGTAAAGTGTGCATGTTTAAAAGCTGTGGTCCTGATCCGGCCTGTATACTGTAAAGTGTGCATGTTTAAAAGCTGTTGTCCAGGTCTGGCTCATGTAAGGCACACAGTTATGGCTGAGTACCCACGTTGGTCCCTGGCCCACTCATTTACTGCAGAGCATACAAATTATTTGTTATATTTCTTCTTAATAATCAATAGGTGTGAAAAGCCATTTCAGAATGAAAACTCCATGTTGATTTTAGTTGAATAAATAAAAACAGTAAATGAATGAAGAAAAAAAGGCTTCATCTCTGTGAGAGGTCACTGTCTGTAATTTGTGTGCCTATCTTTAAGAACATACGCAGCCGGCCATTCCACAGACTGTATACCTCAAATCAAACCGTACTGTGTTTTTCACATTCATAAATATATTTTTTCACAATATTTCTGCACAAATTTTAAACCATGGCAGATGAAAAACTCTTGAATGAAGAGGAGGGGCCACTGAAATGCAGGCTAAATCTGACATCTCCCTTAAAGCACTGCTCAAGGGCGTTTAGAATATGACTTTTAAAAGATTTCATTTTAAATCACAAATGACAAAAATGTTGTGTCACATTTCTGAAGTAAAGGTGTCAATTCACTATTTAACCTGATAAACAGTTACGGTTCTGACTCACATATAAACATTCCTAAAATTCTACATCAATCAAACCCACCTGTCCACTTCCTGATGCCAGAGGAAAGAGGAAAAGTTCTCAGCTGTCATTTACTTCTTTAACTGATCTCCAGATAACAGTTTTTGTGTCAAACTGTTCAACAAACCGCTTTACCTGACAATCTGGAATAACACAACTCGGTCACTTTGGAAGTCGTTCTTCTGTAAACAGTCACAGAACTCCAATAACAGCTGGTCTGATGGGTTTTACTTCAGAAACTGAATAATGAGGCCAGAACTCCTCAACTGCAAACTCTGAACAACAAAAATGTTTTTGTTCTAACAAACATTAAGAAACTCATAATCAGAATTAAGCTTACAGGTCAAACTAATGTAGCTTAAGCACTGACAATGAACCCTCGTACGAACCAGGAAATATTGGGTGTGTATACATGCACTCAATAATCCGATCATAATCGGATTTCTGCAGTTATCCGATTATTCAAATGGTCATGTAAACACCATACTCCAATAAAGAGGCTGGATTTTAGCTCAGTAATCAGATTTCTCAGTGCATGTAAACTCTTACTCTGATTTCTATCTGATTTTTCAGTCTGCGCATGGTGAGATCAGACGGTGGATGTTGCAAAACACCATTGGAGCGGCGCTGAAACCAAACACAAAATAAAGGATTTAAATATTCTATATTATATTATATATATATATATATATATATATATATATATATATATATATATATATATATATTATATATATATATATAAAATATTCTATATTTTATATATGTAAAAAAAAACAGCATAAAGTTTGAGTTTTATATTATGTTTACGTCACGTCTTCTTCTGTGAGTCTA
The DNA here is from genome assembly GCF_904425465.1 of Colossoma macropomum. NCBI lineage: Eukaryota > Metazoa > Chordata > Actinopteri > Characiformes > Serrasalmidae > Colossoma > Colossoma macropomum. The sequence continues at coordinate 35,649,121 of NW_023494798.1, forward strand.
TTGGCTGGTTGCAAAGCAGAAATCTGATTACTGCCTGACTCATATAGACCCAGAGTTTTTCCATTATCTGATTACTCAATTGCATGTAAATTTTTTGATCGGATTACTGACAAAATCTGATTTTCTGCAGTTATCGGATTATTGAGTGCATGTTTTCTAGGTTCACTGACTTACACAGAAGAGTGATGTGAATACAGACATGCTACTGCTGTCACAAGACAACGCGCTAGCATAGAGCTAACTAGGCCCGAGCTAACACGCTAGGATAGAGCTAACTAGGCCCGAGCTAACACGCTAGGATAGAGCTAACTAGGCCCGAGCTAACACGCTAGCATCGAGCTAACTAGGCCTGAGCTAACACGCTAGCTCCGAGCTAACGTGCTAACCGCGAACTGTACCATTATGGCTAAACACTTGAAAAGCATAGCCTATTCCACTGAAATGCTCAGAGTAGTCAGCTAACGTTAGCTCGCGGTTAGCGCTTTAGCTCGGAGCTTTTTAGCGCATTAGCTCAGGTTGGCAAGGTTAACGTTAGCTCCGAGCTAACGCGCTAACCACAAGCTAACGTTAGCTAACTAGCTACTCTATATATTTAAAAGGAATAAGTTAACATTAACCACAATGAATCAGCCATGAAGGGTAACTAAACTAAACCGTGAACTGATTTCCAGCCTGTGCTTTTCAAGTGCCACAATGCTATAATAGCTATAACGCTTTATTTTCCATACTGGAACTTTATAATTTGAAATAGTTAATCTCACTAAACTTACACATCACAAATCATGTTAATGTAAGTGTGCTTTTTAAAGCACTTTACTTTCCTTCTAAATGCCCTCTTCCATTCGTCATCTTTTCAGTCCTGGCTGTTGGCTTGTCCATTTGAAAATGATGACCTTGGGTGGGAAAATTTGTTAAATTAGGGGTTTTAACCCTTAAATAGCGAGTGTCGGCTCTTTTCCGTAACTTCAGTAATTCACTTATGTCAGGCCAGACTTGGGCCAAAAGTACTGAGGTGTAAATCAACCAAGCATTGATCTGCCGCAGCATTAGCCCTCTCCCTTCATCTACACTGTCAGGCCACAACATTCACGCCAGAATTGGCCCTTAAACGTAAATATGAGTCAAAACCTTACACAGCTGTCCAGCATCTGGCCCAATTCTGACTCACATGCCTAAAATCTATCCTGAAGTCAACCAACACTCGCAGATGTGAGCCTGAATTGGCCCAGAACTGTCTGCTATCTGTTTGGGACACTTTTTAACATGCCCAATGCCAGACTTCGGCCAAAAGTACTGAGGTGTAAATCAACCAAGCACAAATCTGCCACAACTTAATTGTGCTGTGGTCCTTTTCCTTCATCCACAATGTTGAGCCACAACATTCACGCCAGAATTGGCCCTTAAAATAAATATGAGTCAAAAACCTTACACAGCTGTCCAGCATCTGGCCTAATTCTGGCCAACATGCCTAATATCTGTAAGTCAAACAGTACTCGCAGATGTAAACCAGAATCGGCCCAAGCCTGTCTGCTATCTGAGTATGGCAAAAGACAGATGACACTTGAAATGTCAACTTTGTTAATTAATTAAATAATAGGTTTTATGATGGATACTGTGTAAACTAATTTGATTAACAACAAATACTAGTGGTAGTAGTTGTTGTTAATGTAGCGTTATTGTGACAGTAATAATAATAATCTAAACAAAGTGAAAGTATTCAACGTCTAAATGATAAATCCAGTTATTAGACATTACAGAACAGATCTGGTGTGGCTGGAGCTGCAGAATTCAAACTCACACAAACTCGTCTCCAGCAAGACGCTAAAAATGCCTATGATTGCTTGTAATGCTAATGCTAGCTGGTAAGTGAACAACATTATGATTTTATGGTGAAAATCTAATTGAATAATATTTTTGGGGCAGTATGCTAAAGGAGTGCCCTTTACACCCCCAATAGGCAGATCAACTGACCACAAAAAGTGTCTAGGAGAATAAATTGCAGGAATGCAGTGAGCAGATTTAATCAGAGCAGAGCCGTTCAGTAACTGTGCTGTGATTAGATTAGACCTCAGCATTAGATCAGGAGAGGAGTGGACGTCTTATACCAGGTTACCTTGCATTAGAAAATATCACAACACTGTTAACTACATTAGTGAAAGCTAATGGTCTAAACAATCACAATACTGTAAACTAAAGCTGGTTCTACATAGAACTTTTTGAAGAGGGTTCTATACAGCACCCCAAAAGGGTTTTTCTATTGTTACAATGTCAAGCTTGCATATAATAGAAGAACCCTTTAGGGTGTAGTATAGAACAAGTCCTACATAGAATACAGCCAGTGGTGGACAGTAACGAAGTAAATGTAATTCATTACTATACTTAAGTAGTTTTTTGTGTATCTGTACTTTACTGAAGTTTTTCCATTTTGGGCGACTTTTTCCTTTCACTCCACTACATTTCAAAGTCAAATATCTCACTTTTTACTCTGCTACATTATGAGAAATCTGTCCTTCCCTTTGGTTTATGTGTGCATAAAAACATAACATGTCAAAACTAAAGAAGCGCAAAGCAACACCAATCAGGGCACAGCGGTCACTTTGTTTTGAGCTTGTTTTGACCTGTTGGTCATACCGACCCAGTGCAGCACACGGTTCAACATCAGTGCAGCAGCGTAAAATTTTGGGAGAGTCTATTCAACATAAATGATGAACTAACCTAACTTTGTGTAAACAGACCACAATATAGAAATATGTACTCATATGCAGTTGTGACTGACGTGTCTTTTTTCTGAATTTATACAAACACTATTTCATTTTATAGTAAATTAGTTTTGGCTAGTTTATGTTTATGAACAGAGACCTACAGATGCAGTTTAGCAAAGGAAACTCATTTGTGAATCTGAGTTTAAAGTTTTTATTAAACTTAAACTTGTAACTAAGTTCAAATAAATCTTAAACTGAAACTTTACTTGTTCGTAAAAAGTGATTTCAGAGCCACTCAGTTCTACCTGATGGAAACTGTTTGCCTTCAGTGTTTTGTGCTTTTGATCATTTTAATAGACATCAGCGTCACTAATTAATGACCTTCTATTAAAAGACTGATCTACCAAGAGAGACACTGGAGTATTTTCACCTAAAATGAGTTAATGAAGCGAGTCTTGTTACAAAAATGATAATAGGACATCAGAGTCATAATTAATCTTTTAGTACTTTTATTTTTGATACTTAAGTACATTTGAAGGCAAATACTCTCAAGTGGAGGTCTAAAGGGAGGAACTTCTGTTTTTACTGGAATAATATTTTACCTTGGGTATCTCTATTTTAACTCAAGTACATGATGTGTGTACTTCGTCCACCACTGAATACAGCACATTCTCAATCAGTCTAAAGAACCATGTCACCATGCAAAGAACCCTTTAATCACGCAAAGGGTTCTTTGAGTGTTCATGGTTCTACATGGAACCATTTTCTTCCCTAAAGGACCCTTGAAGAACCATCTTTTTTAACACTGTAGGCTACGTTCACAGGAGTGTAGACTACATTACCCAGAAGCACCCTCGTGTTGTTTCCGTGTAGAGCTTGAATCGCGGGCGGGAAAGCGACTTGCGGTGAATCAGTAAATCAGTTCGGTCGGTCTGCGCGGCGCTCCGCGGATTCTTTACTATTTACAGACTTTAACAAGCACTTTAGTTCGTTTAGTGGATCCCTGAGGACGCATACAACCCGGACAGGTGAGTGACAGAAGCCGGTGTGTGTTTTTTACCGTTCTAGATAGCTGGAACGTCAGCTCTGTGTAAGAGGTTAGAGCGGTAAAGATGGTGCTAACGCTAACTTAGCTAACTAAACAACACCAAGATCAGACCCGACTTGTAAAGTCTAACTTTCTGCAGTGCTGCGACGCTGTAATAATATTTTTAAAGTGGTCCGGGGTTCATATATGCAGTTTAGTGTGGCAACAATGCCTCCAACAACTTTACAATGAAGTAGGTAAAAGTTTACTGATGTGTTTAAGGTAAGTTAAGCTTTAAGATACATTTATTACCTCAAAATACACAAACTGTTATAGCCAGCCAGCTAACTTAACGCCTTTTCACCGTGTTTAACCTCTTTAACGCCTTCCCTTTTCCCTCCTTTGCCCCCTCTAGTTCCCTCCAATAAAAGGGGGACTCCACCGATTTTTCAAAAATTCTAGCTAATTAATTGGTTAAGATGTAAACAGAGCGGTTCAGAGTGGTTTGGTGTGAAACGCTCCGTTCTAGATAAACTTACCGAGTCAGATTTGTTCACAGTGGTGGTGATAGGAACCAGACGTCCACCTCTAAAAGCTCCTCACAGAAAGTTCCTACATGAAATGGTTATGAATTCACTGCCTGATGACTGAGACACTGTTTTATGATAGTTTAGAGATAAACTCAGAAGACTCGTGTAGGTTCACTGGTGGTTCTGGATAGTAAATAAAATGTCTATATCTGTGTTGTAGTCATGGCGACCCCTGGTTCCCATCACCACCACTGTAAAGACATCTGAACCATTTCACACCAAACCACTCTGAATCACTCTGATTACATTACACTGATTGAACTATGCAGATTTATTTCAATTCCCCTTTAACTATGAGAGACAGTGTTCAGTGTAAATCATCTTTGTGCTAAGATGCTTTTGGGAAACTCATAAGCAGTCAGCACAAAAAATCCTGAACTAACATAAACACCAACACTGGCCTAAAGAGTCAAACTGTGTTAAAATGTATACTGGCATTAAAAGTTATGCTGGGCTAGAAAGTTATACTGGATTAAAGAATCATACTGGGAGAGTCGTATATCACAGTATAGATTTTTTTTAGCCTAATATGACTCTTTATGCTTGCAAGTGTCTTTATGATAGTGGTTTATGTGCTATATCCTGTTAGAAACAATACTAGCTTTAAGAAACGTGCTTACATTGTCATATTCCCTGCTAGAAAAACCATCATAGACCAGCCTATGTTGTGTTTTGAATGCTGGTATGCTGGTCAACCAGTAGTCATGGTGACCTCTGGTTCCTATCGCCACCACTGTAAGGAAATCTGAATCATTACACACCAAACCACTCTGAATCACTCTGTTTACATCTCGCACACTGAATTATGGAGGACTTTTTGTTTTTCACTGTGTTTTTTTTGGAACATGGACGAGGAAAGCATTGGAGGTTAAACTGACCACTATATACGCACCAAAAACTACTTCATCAATTTGCTTTCTAAGCAGCCAGCAAATTCAACTCTTTTTAACCTTTTGAGGCTCTTCAAGTCCTGCTATGCTTTTCGTTTCTTCCTACCATGCTGTGCCTTGTGATATTAACAGATGTATTGTTTCCTCACAGAGTGACGGACTGATGGGGGCGCGGGGGCTGAAGCGTAAGCTCCATGAGAATGACGAGAGTGGAAGCCCCGTCTGGGAGAGTCAGCTGCAGTCCGTTTTGGACATCTCCTGGGACAAGTTCCAGCGTGACCAGGCCCTGGTGGAGCCCAGCTTACTACGTTCCGTTCTCATCAATAACACGCTACGCCAGGTCCAGTCGGAGGTCAGAACCTCTTTGTCTGGAATCGGCGGCCCTCGGAAACTACATACTCCTCCAAGGGTGCTGCCTGAGCTCCGTTCCCAGCAAGAGTGCACTCCTGCTGGGCTCAGTGCCTCCGTTTGCTCCCAGGGGGTGGAAGACGTGGAGGACGACTTCATGGCCTGGTCCACCGATGAGGACTTCTCCTTGTCTTCAGCCATTTCTGCCATCCTGAAAAATCTTGATGCCGCTCTAGATGGCGGGCCATCTGTTCCTCAGTGCTCTCCGTTAGCGTCTATTGAGAACATCCCGGGAGATGGAAGATACAAGCAGAGTCTGACCTTCAACCACAAGATTGAGAGCTGCAGAACGTCTGAACTTGGAGCACCAGCCAGCATGTCTGGTTTCCTCCAGGATGCCACCATCGATGACCTTCTGTTGGACATTGACACATCGGTGTTCGACGGAGAAGTGAACGGTTTCGGTTCACGTACCTTCTCCTTTCCTGCTGACGAGCTCGTGAGATATCTACCATCTCTGTCCAGCTCTCCATCTGCACCGTCCTCTTCAGGTTCAAGAGAAATGCACGAGCTGGAGCACATTATGGACATACTCGTACGAACCTAATAGCTTCATAGTAAAAGCAAAATGGTTCTGCGGTTGGTGAAGTTGCGCAAACATTCGTTACGGAGTGATAAAAGCCATAAAGTTCTAGAGATGGCAGTTGGCAGACTGAAAACTGGTGAATCTGTTAGAATATTTTACTTATTTTGTTTTCTTGGAGAATATAAAATACGTAATTTAAAGTAGTCTGAAACAGGCAGCGTTTATAATGTTTGCTCCACTACCTCGCTCAGGCGCTTTACAGTCCTTAGTGGTTAAACTTGATCATTGTTTCCCATCGGTGCTTTCATTAATGCCTGATTAACAGATTAAACGGATACAAAAAGATCCTGACAAATGAAATCATCTTAGTTCTAGTCAATATAGCTAAAATCTTTTATTATGAGATTATACGAATATTAAAGTAGTTCAGTCTATTTGACAACACTTTCCTTGTTTTAAAGGGTCTATATAATCGAAAACTGGATTTTCATCCATTTTCCAGGTTCTAAAATGTACGTTTCCCTCCCCCGTCCAGACTGGCTATATATGCACTTTCGGGTTCTGAAAAGTTCTCTGAATTCATCACAAAAAACAAATTATTTGCATATATCTGTTGCGATTCAGCCTGAAGCAGCTTAGCCCTGCCCACTAACGGTGAAGTTATAAGGCATGTTTCAGCCTGTAGTGGTTTTAGTTTAATTCTAAGGGTACAGAAAGGTTGGAAAAATGAATTATGACTGTTTTTGGTGGACACAAATACCAATTTGTGGCACAAATGTCGTAAAAGAACCCCAGAGAACACAATAAAACACATAATAATGTAGGATACGGGTCTTAAAAATTTAAAACCTTAAATTTTATACATTATTTCACAAAGCAAGTAAAATTAACTATGGGTGAGTAAGTTAGCCGCTAGCCACAAATACTTAAAGCAATAAAAATGTGTAGAAATTAGTGCTGCGATATGGATATTGTTACAGATTTTTTTATGTATTTGCCAATACGGATCCATAAACGTTTAAAAATGTGAAAATTGGGAGTAAATCTGCAGGTATTAGCATTATAGAAATTAATTAGAGGATTATTTTTAGAGGATTTGCAGTAATATCAATAAAACCCAGTGTCACATTATCATCAGATATTGGTCCAATCTAAACCTCTGATAATTTCAAAGCAAATATCTGCCAATACCAATAAGTTCCCGAAATCATCGTGCATCCCTTGAGTAAACTGAAATATTCTTACAGCAGCCACATTCTCATAATGAGAAATATATTATGTTGATGATATATTAGAGATTATAATGAATCTCATATTACGTAGACTATATCTTAGAGGTGGGCGATATTGTAAAAACATTATATCACGATACTTAAAGACGTTTTCACGCTACACGATATGCATCACAGTATTTTGTTTTTCTGAGATTTAATAAGTTGGAACACAAAATAGGACCTGTAGTGCTTTATACTACACATATTACTAAAAATACAGTAATAAACCTACAATCTTTTGTTCAATTATGCTCACTTTGTAGTGAAACATTCAGTTGTTGTCCTTTAAGTACAGACTATATTCACGATATGCTCCGAAAAGCACACTGACACTGTTTATCATGATAACGAAAAAAATATCATTTTTCCCACCCCTGTGATTAAATATTGACCAGATTTGAGATGATTTCACTTGACGTACTTGAGTATATCGTTTTGCAGTGTTCCTGCTAATATTTCTGTGGCTGATTAGGTTCAATACAAACGTGTCCAGATCTAGAAGGTTCTGAGAGTTTAGAGAAGTATTTTATACACATTATTGTGTTTTTCCTTCTATTATTTGTATTTACAAGGTGTTTAATTTACTATAAATCATTTTGGGTTTTATGTTCTGTTCGAGTGCGTAAGGTGTTCTAGCAGGTTCTTCCCTAAACGTTACGGAAATGCACTTTCTTTTGAGTTCAGGCCTCTAAATCGGTGCTAAAATGCCTCGAACTAATTGATGGTTCCACTGAAAGGTGGTCTGGCAGACTGTTTACCTGTCTGTTGGGTCCCCTGTTGTAGTTGTTATGCAACCTGAGCACGATTAAGAGAACCGAGCTGTTAAAACCTCGTCTGTTGTCGTGAATCAGACGGATCGTAACAGGTCTAGTTTAAGTAAACACATTGAAGTGTGGGACTGTAAGTGTTAAGTACTGTCTGTGTGCTGTGAAGTGTTCGTTCTGGTCATCACCTCCACACTGTGCCGTCTGTCTGAGGCATTATGGGTCAGTTGTGCTGTTCTAGAAGGGAAATGTTGACGCCTATGCAAATGTTCAAATATTACTGTTACTTTACACTTTTTGTAATAAACAAAACACTAACTGATTAAAGTCTGTTTCGCAGTTATTTTAAACACAGGCCATAAATATTGATGTTTTCCAAGAATCTCATCCATTTAACTCCTTAATTTCCATATTCGTCACCATATTCATAACAATACATTGGAAGAAAAAACACTTATCTTGTAATGGAAGTTAATGTAACGAGAGCATTTCTGTTGAACAAAAAGTAAATGCATAAGTTTTAAAGCAGTTTTAATAAATCTAATTTTTTATTATGAGATCATAATATTAAGACCTATTTAACCTATTTGACAACAATTTGCTTGTTTTAAAGGGTCTATATAATCGAAAACTGAATTTTCATCAATTTTTCAGGTTCTAAAATGTAGTTCATTTCGCAGTCCATACAGTCTAAATATGCTAATTCAGGTTCTAAAAAGTTGTCTGATATCACTGTTTTTGTAACACGACAAATCCAACTTATTTACACCGATCAGGCATAACGTTATGAGCACCTCCTTGTTTCTACGCTCATTGTCCATTTTATCAGCTCCACTTACTATATAGGTGCACTTTGTAGTTCTACAGTTACAGACTGTAGTCCATCTGTTTCTCTGATACTTTGTTAGCCCCCTTTTACCCTGTTCTTCAGTGGTCAGGACCCCCATGGACCCTCACAGAGCAGGTACTATTTGGGTGGTGGATAATTCTCAGCACTGCAGTAACACTGACGTGGTGGTGGTGTGTGTGTGTGTGTTGTGCTGGTCCGAGTGGATCAGACACAGCAGTGCTGCTGGAGTTCTTAAACACGTCAGTGTCACTGCTGGACTGAGAATAGTCCACCAACCAAAAATATCCAGCCAACAGCATCCTGTGGGCAGCGTCCTGTGACCACTGATGAAGGACTAGAGGATGACCAACACAAACTGTGCAGCAGCAGATGAGCTATCGTCTCTGACTTTACATCTACAAGGTGGACTGACGAGGTAGGAGTGTCTAATAGAGTGGACAGTGAGTGGACACAGTGTTTAAAAACTCCAGCAGCACTGCTGTGTCTGATCCACTCGTACCAGCACAACACATACTAACACACCACCACCACATCAGTGTTACTGCAGTGCGGAGAATGACCCAACAACATTAACACGGAGTGTTAATGGTTCTATATAGAAGCAGTCTTTATGAAAGAACCCTTGAAGAACAATCTTTTTTAAGAGAGTGTACCACACTTAAGTTCAGTAGTACAGTTGAGTACATATATTTGTGATTTCTATTGATATCTAGACCATCTTAGGCTCTGTGAATAAAATGGATTCTGACACTGATATACTGAAGTAACACCATTTTGAAAGTGGTTCTCTATACCACTTTCAAAATCATATACCACTTTATATATATCTATATAGGGTTCTTCTATTGTCACAAGCTTGACACCGTAACAAAAGAACCATTTCAAAAAGGTTCTATATAGAACTGTCTATAGCACATTCATGCAGGTTTTCCATCAATCCAAAGAACCCTTTCATGATGCAAGCAACCCTTTAAACATGCAAAAGGTTATTTGACTGTTCATGGTTCTCTGTAGAACCATTTTCTTTACTGAAGAACCATCTTTTAAAGAGTGTAGTGCAGCTTTAAGATTATTAAGCCTATTTCTGTGCAGCTTGTCTGGGTTACACACAGCAAAGTCACACGTAAACAACACGCTAGTTATTAAGTGTCTCTTATCAGGAGTACAGTAATACTCATTTTCAGGGTTGTATAAATTTAAGATTTAAAGGTTCTACAACCTTCTAAACATTAACGTAACAGCAAACAGCTGTTTTCTACGACGGCGTTTTAGGGCCACTGTTAATAAAAATAAGAATAGTAGACTTTGAGAATAAAGTCGTAATATTTCGAAAAAAAGTCGTAATATTTCGAGAGTAAAGTCAAAAAGTCGTTATATTTGGAGGATAAAGTGGGCTAACTGTAGGGGGGCTGCCATAACGCGTTGGGGTCTCGGTTGCTGTACTGTAGGGGGGGCTGCCATAACGCGTTGGGGTCTCGGTTGCTGTACTGTAGGGGGGCTGCCATAACGCGTTGGGGTCTCGGTTGCTGTATTGTGGGGGGGCTGCCATAACGCGTTGGGGTCTCGGTCGCTGTACTGTAGGGGGGCTGCCATAACGCGTTGGGGTCTCGGTTGCTGTACTGTAGGGGGGCTGCCATAACGCGTTGGGGTCTCGGTTGCTGTACTGTAGGGGGGCTGCCATAACGCGTTGGGGTCTCGGTTGCTGTCCTGGCGCCGGAGCTCCACTCACTCCTGTCTCTCTGTGGATCGTTCATTGATCATCATTCTCACTGTCTGTGGAACTTCATGCCCTCTTTGAATGGTGTGGAGATGCAGCCCCGATGATAAATTGATAAAATGATTTTGCTCAAATGCTCCATCTTTACCCATTCATTTTGGATTCGCTCAGGAGCGCCCTCTAGTGTTTGAGAAACCTGGAAGATGTTATGGAGTGACAATTCTCATCTCCACAAGTTCTCTCTTGTAATCTTAGCTCCTCTGTTTTTCGTTTTCATAGCCGGTCCGGCTGCATGTATGTTAGTCCTGCCCTGTGAAAACGTTGCCCTCCCCATGTTTTGTTTTGCCCTCCCCAGACAGTGACCACCCACACAGCGCTGGGTATACAGGATGGCGCAGTGCAGCAGGAAACGTTCAGGTGAAAGAAACCTTCCGAATATTCCTCTACTGGATATCCTTGAAGGTGACGAGGCTGAAGTTGGCTTCCTATTCGCATTTTCCTGTTCCACCTTAAATCAATTCTGCACCTGAATGTAACTCCTGCACCATTTAAGCTGGAACGGGAAAATTCAAACGAAGCTGAGGCACCTAAATACATCCTTACTGCTGCGCCATTTAAGGTGGAACAGGAAAATTCAAACGAAGTTGAGGCCCCTAAATACATCCTTACTGCTGCACCATTTAAGGTGGAATGGGAAAGTTCAAATGAGAAGCTAAGGCACCTAATTATAGCCTAATTGCCGCACCATTTAAGGTGGAACGGGAAAATTCGAACAAAGCTGAGGCACTGGAATGTAGCTTAACTGCTGATCCATTTAAGGTGGAACTGGAAAACAAATTAAAATATTATGGTATTTGTCTGTACAGTGTTTGCAAAGTGTTTTATGGCAGTGAAGATCTAAAAAAAACACGTTTGCTAGCCCAGTGTCATTCGCCCTGGCAATGCACGTCCAAAAACTTGGGGGGGGTGGAGCTTCTGAAGGAGCACTGCAGGGAGGGGTACTTGTTCTGCTGTTGAGTTCAAACATCAATCTTTCTCCAGAATCGTACACTACACCCTGATATTTACTGTCTGGAAAGCAGCAGCCACACCCTTAGACAAGACATTTAAACACAGCTGTACAAGACGAGTAACGTTTTTATTCTTTTCTGTGCTCAAACATTTCCTTTGTTTTTCCATCTTTGTTCATTCAAAGGCCCTTTTTGTTCCCTACCAGTCTGATCTTAATACAGATATAAGAATGAAGCATCACACTGACAACAACCCCCCCCCTCCCCCTCCAGGTCCAATCAGTCATTACAGAGTCAGTCAGGTTACACAGGTACAACAGAGACCATCACTGTGTTACTGTATTCTACTCATTCCTTTACTCAGACATGAGACATGATCTGTCCATCATAACTGACTGATAGATATGAGAAAGTCCACTTTTACTCAGACTGCACTGTTACAGTCGGTCCACTTTGACGTGGGACACCATAAAAAGACAAAAATCAGTGGGAAATTGTTTTGTTCATTCTTGCTGAAGTTCAAAAACAAAACAAATGGTGCAAATTAAGGTCAGGGGGCCGATTTCAATCACTAAGAACCAGTAAGGCACAGTGGGTGGATTCAACCTTCAAGTAGTGATAAACTGATAAAATGCTAATTACTAAGTTTCCTTTGATTTCTTGATTTCTTACATTTCTGCATAGTTCATAAGGCACCAAAAACAGTTCTGTAGGTCTCAGAGATCAAAGTTTGTCCCCCCCCCCAATCCAACAGATGGCGCCAAAGAGTAAGAAAAAAAACCCCCCAAAAAAACCGAAAAACTAACAGATAAAAATAAAACCTACACATATTAGTCACAGTTTGCTTCTGTTTTGTTTGGGGGTACATGTGCTAGACCACCATTCAAACCCAAACCAATGATGTTTAAATGTCTTTTAAACACCTTAACGTGTTGCATAGTTCATAAAGCACCACTAAACTGCTCTAGAGCACAACCAGCAGATGGCGCCAAAGTACAAAAAACAAAAGCAAGATACAGCAAAAAACAAAAAACCCAAAGTAAACCTCAAGAATTTGTTAATCTGCTGCACAGATCAAAATCCAAAAGAAGCTTCTGAGCCTCAATAAACCACAAACAGCAGATGGAGAAAAGCTGAAGGATTTAAAAAAAAAATCGTACGTATATCGTACATATATATATATATATATATTAAATAATAAATGTATATATTGAATAAATCAGTAAAGAGATGCAGAGTAAACGTCTAAGAACTTCAATTTTTGCATAGTTGATGAGACTCTTAAAAAAAAGTCTCAAATATCAAATTTCATCAACACAAAAGAAAACAAAAAACAGACTCTCTTAAATGGTTGGGTGGGCAACTTCACTCAACAAGAACCTTGAATAAGGCACAAATACGTACCTGTGGTAGATCAGTGCTCACCAGCTCTGCTTCTGGAGATCCACCCTCCTGCAGACTTCAGCTCCAACTCTAAACCACCCCACCTGATCAGTCTAATTACTGCCTTCAGGACTCCTGTAAGCTGAATGAGGTGCATTAGATTTGGGTTGGAGGTGGAACCTGCAGGAGTGCTGATCACCAGGAGAAGTGCCGGTGATCTCTGTGGTAGAGTGACCATTCAAACCTCATTTAAGAAACGCTTCTGAATTTTATGTTCTGAAAGTTTTATAATCCACAAGGCACCAAAAAAGTCCGCTAGACCTCAGAGACCAAAACCCCCCCACAAAAAGACAAAATCTCCCAAAAATGTCCTTTTTTTGCACAACCCACAAGACACTCGGACAGAGAAGAGTGGTTAAAAAAAAGCAAAAAAACAAAAACACAACATGTAATAAATTGTTGGGGGGCCAACTTCGGTTGCCAGAAAGGCACAAATGGATGCACGTTATAGAATCACCCTTCAAACCCTGTGTAAAAATGCTAAAATGCTTTTTAATTTTAATTTAAGTGTTGTGTAGTTTACTAAGCACCAACAGTCCAGCTGCAAAAAACAACCAATAGATGGCACCAAAAGAGAAAAAAACACAAACAAGAAAACAAAAACAAAAAAACCTCCAAATAACTTTGGCATATGAAACAGTCCTTACAGTCCCCCACATTTATTCATCAGGACCAGTACTGCTCTGGGTGCTGCTCACCTGAGACAGGTAACCCCCCCTTCCCCACCTCACGCTGTTATAAAGTCCACATACTGAACAGACGCTCACTGTTCACAGTCAGTGACGAGCTCTCGCGCTCATACTGCGCGAGCCCTAAAGTGACGACTACAGGAGAGAGTGGTGAAGGTGGAGGTGGAGGTGAGATGTTTATTTGATGATAGAGTTGTAGGAGACGTGTGATCCGGGGTCCAGGGGCTTGATGGCGGCCGTTTCCTCTGCCCGCGGGTTTTCGTTCACGGCTTCCACTATCGGCTCCTTGTCCTCCTCGCCTTCGTCGTCACAGTTGGGCAGGTGGAAGAAGGCCGTCCAGCCCTGCACGTCCGCCAGCTTGTGGAACGTACGAAGAACCAGGTACATCACCATCAGCCCCACGAACAGGTACACTGAGAGAGAATACACAGAGGAGGAGGGGTTAGCAGGAGGAGGAGGGGTTAGCAGGAGGAAATACGTCAGGTAGAATTAATACATTAATTCACTACTCGGGGCTGAATGTGTGCCGGAACAAGCAGATCCGGATCTGGAAGCTGGCAGACTGAATCAAACACCTATTTTAACGGATCCGGCACCTTGTTCACATACTAAATACATTTATTCAGACGTTATTAGGAAAACCACAGTATTTTCTGCAAACAACTAACATCAAATATGAAAAACTAAGGTTAAAAGTCGTCTCACTATCAGCTCCTGTTTGGTAATAAACCAACACTGATGCTGTTTATCACTCGCGAATGCGCCACGACTGCTGTGACTGTTCATTCCTCAGAAAAGCTGAGTTACACTGAACTAAAACGCTGGATTCGGTTTATTAATAAAGCATTCGGAGCTGGATCACTACTCATGTGTCAAACACAAGGCCCGTGGGCCAGATCAGGGCTGTGACACGGTCTTATCTGGCCCGCAAAGGTATTTATTTTCTATTAATGTTAGCTCATTTTACAATACACTGCACTACAGTCCCCAGCATGCACTGCAACGTAATGTGCGCTCCCCAACAACAATCTATGGGACAGTGGTTACACCTCAATTTTACACAATTCCACACCAGTCACATCACCAAACTGCAGTCCAGCCAATATAAACACTGGACGTCAGCTCAGCAGCTCAGAAACGGAGCCCAAGCATTAATGAACCTGCAGCAGAGAAAGGACGCCGGGGGTCTAGAGCAATCAAATAGGCAGATTTAATAGACCCAGCACCTGGGGACATTTACATTTTTAATATATCAAGTATTTATATAATATTTCAAGATCCACTATAAGTGCTTATAGTTTACTGCTGAGGTTTTTGGGTATTTTGAATAGACAATGGTCATTCAGTCTATAGCAAAACGTTAATTAAAACTGAAATAAAACAGATTGGTTGAGATTCTTTAATACGGCCCTTTTAGGACCTCAACAATTACAAATGAAGCCCAGCGTAACACCAATCTATTTAATATTTCATAATAATATTTGTAATACTTCGTTATACTTCAAATCTATCATATCAGACTGAATCTAGTTAAACGCAACAAAAAGGTAGAGCGGGTGGGGCCAAACTGCTGTGGGCAGAGTAGGCGGGGCCAACCTGCTGTAGGCTGAATGGGCGGGGCCAAAGTGCTGTAGGCTGAATGCCAATTTATGTGTGTGACCTCACAAGCATGAACACCACAAAATGCACTGTTTTTGTAGGTTCTCTTGTATGGACTGTGTACACACAATACATTAACAGTGTTTACACACTCCATTAGACTCAAAAAGTAAGAAAACAGAATCATGATATGGGCCCTTTAAATCAGAGGTGGCACGGAGAGTAAAGTTTTAGTTTTAAATCCATTTGTGTCGGCCAATAACGCAGGAACACAGAGGAGTGGACAGCAACTATTAAAAAGGAAGGAGAGTCTAAATCTACTGGAGCTGCTTCAACAAACCTTCTTTAAACCGTTTTATAGAATCTGAATCGTTTATGGCTGCATGATTTTCCTTAGCAGGATCTTATCAGAGCACTGACATATAATTAAACCAACAGAGGAGCTGAATTTATCTGTATCTGGATCTATAGTCGCCTCCACAGACGTGTGTATAAATACACTGTAGAGAAACATTCTCTCACTTCAGTTAACAGAGAGGAAGTGGTTTATCTCTGTATCGTCACAGTGCAGAATCTGAAGATAACATCCTGCGTCCTCACTGTTCACGCTACACTCCTCTGTGCACTCTTTGTCTCTAAGTACTGTATTGTTTTGTATTTGTTTACTATTCATGCATCACTTTTACCAGGACAGTTTCCTTGTACATGCACAGCTTAGCTAATAGTGCTTTTTAAAAAGGGGAACTCCACCGGTTTTTCAAAATTTCTGCATACTTAACTGTATGTCAGAACTGTTCACAGTGGTGGTGGTAGGAACCAGACGTCCACCTCTAAAAGCTCCCTCACAGAAAGTTCCTACATGAAATGGTTATGAATTCACTGCCTGATGACTGAGACACTGTTTTATGATAGTTTAGAGAACTTAAACTCCATTCATGGTGGAGGGATACATGCAGGGCGCTGTGAGGCAAAACAGTCCCCAAAGAAAACTTATTATTTCAGATTTTCCACTATTTTCCATCAACATTCCATATAAACTCAGAAGACTCGTGTAGGTTCACTGGTGGTTCTGGATAGTAAATAAAATGTCTATTTGTGTTGTAGTCATGGCGACCCCTGGTTCCTATCACCACCACTGTAAAGACATCTAAACCGTTTCACACCAAACCGCTCTGAACCACTGATTATATCTTAAACGCTGAATTATGGGGGAATTTTGAAAAATTAGCAGAACTCCCCTTTAAGCTGTGTTTTTACCTCACCTGCACTGAGCTAAGTGAACTTAGGGCCCAATTCCTTCTATTTCTTCCCCACGGAGGTCCACTTGTGATTTCTGTGGGTTTATATACCAAAAACAGACGAAATTCATTTCTACAGCGAACTTAGTGTGATGTATGTAAATGAGCTCTGTTCTGATTGGCTGCCCTGTATTGTGCCTCACTCAAAAAACAGTCTAGACTAAACTTAATGAGTGGGTGGGACTAAACTGCTATAAGCTGAACTGGTGGATGTATGTAAATGTGCTGGTTTTTATGATATCACAAAAACAGCGAATGTAAAACAGTGTGCTGGCAGTTAGGTTCCCATATATGGAATGTATGGACTTAAAGTATCTTCATTAAACACTTATTTAAAATAAAGTGAGGTAAATTAATTTTTCCATGATATAGACTCTTTAAATTCACCTTCACTTCGAGAGAGACGGTGAGAATTAGTTTTAAACCTAAACTGCTGTAGATTCACATAAAGAAGCACGTTATTACTGTACTACTGTACTAATTTAAGCCATTTGTTCATTTGAATCATACAGTCATGATCTGCCAGCTACACAAACTCTCTATTCAGCCAGCACAGCAGCGTCACATGACAGACTCGACCAACACGTTTGACCAACACGTTTGTTTCTAATCCTCTTTACCTCTCCGCTCAGGCTGAGGTGATCACACCAATGACCAAGCAGTTCCTCAGGAGAAGAAAAGCAGCAGAGGAACTGTAGAGCAGCTGAAACACACTCTCTCTCTCTCTCTCAGAGGAACACTGACCACACGGAGGTCACATGACGCAGTTTCCTGCCCTCACATCCCAGAAATTCACCCCTAAACCAACAAGTGGACTGCAGTTCTGGAGCAGGAGGCGTACAGAGGGGAAAAAGCAAGACTATTTTAGATATAAACACAAATGTTCCCACTCACTTTCATCACCAACACAAAACACCACTCATTTACACCAACACCCTTATCGTTTTCTTCTGCTTTTAGGATAAAACGTTTTGGTTAAAGGGCCCATACTGTGAATTTTCCCTGCTTTTCTGAAATAAGACTTTGATATGATATATATGATCTACACCGATCAGGCATAACATTAATATAGGTGCACTTTGTAGTTCTACAGTTACAGACTGTAGTCCATCTGTTTCTCTGATACTTTGTTAGCCCCCTTTTACCCTGTTCTTCAGTGGTCAGGACCCCCATGGACCCTCACAGAGCAGGTACTGTTTGGGTGGTGGATCATTCTCAGCACTGCAGTAACACTGACGTGGTGGTGGTGTGTTAGTGTGTGTTGTGCTGGTACGAGTGGATCAGACACAGCAGTGCTGCTGGAGTTTTTAAACACATCAGTGTCACTGCTGGACTGAGAATAGTCCACCAACCAAAAATATCCAGCCAACAGCATCCTGTGGGCAGCGTCCTGTGACCACTGATGAAGGACACTGAAGAGGATGACCAACACAGACTGTGCAGCAGCAGATGAGCTATGACTTTACATCTACAAGGTGGACTGACAAGGTAGGAGTGTCTAATAGAGTGGACAGTGAGTGGACACAGTTTAAAAACTCCAGCAGCACTGCTGTGTCTGATCCACTCGTACCAGCACAACACACACTAACACACCACCACCACGTCAGTGTTACTGCAGTGCTGAGAATGATCCACCACCCAAATAGTACCTGCTCTGTGAGGGTCCATGGGGGTCCTGACCACTGAAGAACAGGGTAAAAGGGGGCTAACAAAGTATCAGAGAAACAGATGGACTACAGTCTGTAACTGTAGAACTACAAAGTGCACCTATATAGTAAGTGGAGCTGATAAAATGGACAATGAGCGTAGAAACAAGGAGGTGGTCAGAATGTTACGCCTGATCGGTCTGTGTTCAATTTAACTGTTCACTCTACACTGCATACAGTCCATATATGGAAACTAAGCCCACCTGTTTTGTGAAAAAACAACACATTTACATATCTGCCTATTTAGCCTACAGCAGTTTAGCCCCTCCCACTCATGCTGAAGTTATAAGGAGTGTTTCAACTTTCTGAACAAGGCACAACCAATAAGAACAGAGCTCATTTACATAGTTGTATGCAAAAGTTTGGGCACTCTTGGTCAAATTCCATATTGTTGTGGATTAAATAAGTTACACATCTACAGGACACCTCTGCACATTTTAATACACACTGACTATTTACTGAATTTAAACACACTTGAGGGGGCATAATAATCAAAAAAAATAAATAAATAAAAAAAATCAGTTATGAAACTTATCTATGTTTTTTTCCACTATTAAATTCAGCAAATAAATAGAAACTGTGTATTAAAATGTGCAGAAGTGTGTTCTCTGTAGAAGATGTGTTAATTTATTTTTAATTTTATTAACTTTTTAATTTATACAGATTCCTCTCATCCAGCAAACCATCTTTTCCAACCACCAGCCGTTTCAGGTACAGCTAATTTCCTATTGTGATAAGGTTACCGAACTCTTCTGAGTAGCATTCATCATTACCGTCTAAGGTTTCCATACCTTGATGAAATAAATTAGTTCCCCTATACTAAATGTTTTATACTGTAATTGTTCACTGTTTGTGTTACCATGTGTTTGTGTGTTTGCGCTGCTACAGAGCTATATTACATCATGACACACCAAAAATAATCACCACAGACGTGTGCGGCAACGAAAGAATCAATCAGTCTTAGCATGTTTTCACACTAGAGTTTCCTGGACCCAGAACCACCTGCTCTGCGAGTTCAGTACGCTCGGTTGAGCGTGAAGCTGTTTTCGAGCCCGAGAGCGGAACAGAGAACCGACCTCCAAAATCAGCTCAGACTGAGTTATGGAGATCAGAGCTGTGAGTGAAAGACGTAATGAAGTTTCAGCTCCTGAATGAGGTGCAGAAACTCTCCGTTCACCTTTCGCTTCTCCAAAGTGGACGGCGTCCTGCACACAGTCACGGTTTACCTGTTTCATAAGAAGCAACTTATACCCTGTTGGTGGATCTACTGCACATCTGTTCTGCTGCGGTGTGAACGACAAATATCATTCAGTGTGCAGTGTGAATAGTTTTACTGCCAAAAAATCTGAATATTTCATATTTTATATCATTTACTTAATTTTTGGGATACTACAAGAGTTATCTAGAACTCTGGTGGGGTCTAAAGAGTTCACAAAAGGAAAAAAAATAATAATAAATAAATTATTTTTTTTAATTTCTGAATACAAATAAGGAACAAATAACAACATAAACATATACTCAAGTTTTCAAATTATTATGGACTAATTTATTTACTAGTTTTTAAATCTTTTAATAGAACAGCAGCTTCTTAGATCTCTGAATCGCGTTTGTTTTATTCTTTTTCTGTTTTTAGTTCACAGAAAAGCACTTTAAGCTGTATTTTAAATGTCTGAATGAGCTACATAAATGTATTATTATTATTATTATTATTATTATTATTACTACTACTGAGCCAGCACGTGCAGGTATGAAGAGTGCTGCATGAGTAAATCTGTCTGTATGATGGACTCTGGGTGTCATTTCTCTCACTGAAGGTGTAAATGTAGCTTCACTCTGTAAAGAGCAGCTCCAATCACAGCTCACACAAACACACTGAGCTGATAATGAGCCGGGCTGAGGGGCAGTGCGCTGCAGACTGTCCACGTACACGTAACCTGAAACCACAAAGGGACACAAACAAGGATACAAAACTGTGCAAATCACATTGAATCCTAGTTTTAGGCCTTTGACGTTAACAAAATTGCATGTTTTCAAAACTGTGATTGACAAAATACTTTAAACTACAGCTCTAACAACAAGAAACAAAGCCTGATTTTTGTCACTGTTAATATATAAATCTCATTTCTCCAAAATTATAATCATTACGCAGGAGAAGCCCAAAACAAACTTCACTTTTAATGCAAGTCAATGTAACCAGACTTTTCTCCGAGTAATTTTAGACCATTTGTTTTGGTTCATTCATCATAAAATGTACAGATGATGTAAAGGGCAACTGGTGTGTTAGAAAAAAGTAATAAATAAATGAGAAAACTGGAAATGAGGTGTTGGTCTGATAGTGATCATGAAAAGGCTCTGAATGGCTACTGTTCAGTCAGGTTTTATTACCTGACGTTTTAAAAAGTGATTTCTCGATTGTCTGGACAATACGCGATTACTAAAACAGTCAATCGCTACAGCTCTTCAGCATGTTGTTTATTGTGTACTAACACAGGCCTGGCTTAAACAAACCCTGTTACACATACCAGAGAGTTTTCCATCCATCTCTCAGGTGAATTTTAAAAACATGCATAAAAATATGGATAGAAAAGCCTAAATCACAAAAAGGGTTTTTATATTTTGAGGTAGAAAGGTTAAATCTGGGTGCCCCCCTGCCTGAAAACTTTGGGTAGTCGAGGGCTGGAGGTTAGGGAACCAGCCCTGTGACTGGAAGGTCGCTGGTTCGATCCCCTGAGCTGACAGTATGTGACTGAGGTGCCCTTGAGCAAGACACCTAACCCCCAACTGCTCCCCGGGCGCTGTGGATAGGGCTGCCCACTGCTCCGGGCAAGTGCGCTCACTGCCCCCTAGTGTGTGTCCTCACTGCACTGATGGGTTAAATGCGGAGGTGAAATTTCCCAGTTGCGGGACTAATAAGGGTCACTTCATCAAAAAAAACTTAAGTTTCATGATAAGAAGAATTAATTTACTACAACAACAACAACAACAACAACAACAACAACAACAACAAATTCTGTCTCTAACTAGATACATCAGTGTGTTCAGTGTGAGACAACACATTTTGTACTACTCTTAACACAGAATGTGTTTAATCCAAAAACAATATGACACAAAAGGCGTTAAACAGGTAACACAAGTAGGTGTGTTTCTGTTTAACTCATCAATTTTAGGTGTAGAGATGTTACTTCAGGCATTAAATTAAAAGAAAATCTAATTTACCCTTACGCACTTACACGATCACCCAAGACGTCTGGTGTCTAAAGTTTGTTTCTCTAGTTTCTAGCTTATCGCTTATATGGAAGCTTTTGCTAACCACATGCCTAAATCATCAAACTGTGTGGAGGTGTTTAGTCTCTCTAATAGACTTGATTCTGTGGTTTCTGACTCTGTATGACTCACTGTTACCTATAAACATGGGCTAAAATACATTAGCAGTCGTTCCAAACAGTGTGTATAAAAGTATTTCCACAGGTTTATTCATTTAACATGGAGATCCACCAGTGCGGCCCACTAGCAGCAGCACTGTTAGCCTCATTAGCTTTGCCGGGCTGAGTGCCAGTTTTACCCAAAGCACCAACAAAAGCATTCCTCACGCAGAATAAGCTTCTCGCTTCAGAGAATAAATAATTAGATCTGCACCGCTAAGCCGTCTCATATGAGAATCAGTAACTCGATAACTAACCGGCAGCAACCGGTAACACATTACACAGCAAATCAGCAGAAAACAGTTACACTCAAACTGAATTAAGACCACAGAGGCCCTCACTGCTTTCCACAGGGGGACAGTGGAGAACTACACCGTCTTGGACTGCAGGACCTACAGCAGATTGTAAGAACAGCTCAGAAGGTCATCGGGAGGTCGCTAGGCCGCCAGCATTGTGGACGACCACGCTCATGGACTCCTCACCTTCTTGCCACCTGGCAGAAAGTACCGGAGCATCCATGGAGAATAAATGTCATTCTTCAGAGAAACAGATCTGCACCACTAAGCCGTCCCATATCAGAATTAGTAAAAATCCTAACTGATGTTGCAAACATGACATCACACACACACACACACACACACACACACACACACACACACACACACACACAGCCATTTTTCGTGGATTAATTTGACCTTGATCATTATTTGTCATCAAAGTCCCCAAACCACACAACCTGCCCTGAATAAAACGTCACACGGTTTCAGATTATGCAAGCGAACAAGAGTCGTCAGGGCCCGAATTTCAGTGTGGGATTGCGGGTATTGCACATATTGCGCATAGTTTCATCGATTCCCACAAATCTAACACTTACAATGTGGGAAATTCCTGCAGACGTTTACAGCAATGTTTATAACGTTCAGCCAACGTTTGCACAAGCGTGGAATGCAAGACAACTGGCTGAACGGACCAATTTCCACTCTGGACAACACACTTGGCGCTTTCTCTCCTTCCATCTTTGAGCCTACAAGCTCCCTCTGCTGCTGCAGCACCTCTCACTAACATTTACAGACAGGTTTCAATGATGTGGACTTGAAGGCCTGCAAACATGGACCGCTGGCTAAAACAGATCTACATCATCTGAAGTGGAACCCGAAAGGGCGCAAACAGCAGTGCTAGTGATGTCAGTGTTAACAATGTAAACCCTCAGTCAGGTAACAGCAACATTATTGAGGCGAAGCCACAGTCCGAAGACAAGTTTCAAACTAACTGGCTCAGAATATCTCTGTGGCTCAAATCTAACACCGGTGAAATGAGCTGCTCGATTTGTAAAATGTACGGTGCTGCGCCTTTTACCAGCCAGTGTTACAAAATGTCAACTTTAAGGCGCCACTCAGACGTTGTTTCTCATACCGCAGCCTTAAAAAGAAGGAGTGAGGCAGATTCAGCAAAGAATGTGATGGCTAACGCTATTGAAGTTGCACAGCTACGAAACGAAAGTGCTTCCCAAAACCACCTACTTTATAGCAGAAAATTAACTGGCTAATTCAGAATTTGGATCTGGTTAAATTTTAAACTGGTTAAATTCATGAAAGAGATGGAGCGTCCTCCTTTCAAAAAGCTTTCAAAAAGAACGGGACAAAGTAAGACCTGCAGTTAAGCTCACAGGTACATTTACGGTATTTAGCAGACGCTCTTCTCCAGAGAGACTTACAATTTCAACATTTTACACAGGTGGGTGATGGTGGTGTTAGGAGTCTTGACCAAGGACTCTTACTGGTATAGTGTAGGGTGCTTACCCAGGTGGGGATTGAACCCCAGTCTACAGCGGAAGAGGCAGAGGTGTTACCCACTACACTATACCAACCACAGTATAGTCAACCAAGTAGTACCCCCCGCCAAGTGTATAAATCCCCCCCATGTGAAACATTTAAGGGGGAGAACCCCACCCCCTTTATGCTTCTTGAGTATCAGGATTATATCTGGAGGCCAAACCACATAAGAACGTGACTGTAAACGCAGCCGAGATGCATTTAAAACAGATACAAATCTGATCACTGAAACCACTTCAGGAGGTTGACTGAGACACATTGAGTCTCCCTTGAGTTTCCTTCACATCCGTCTCTCCAAGACACATTCAACAACCAAAATCCTCCCAGTACAACCAAAACTTCTCAGAGTACAACACACCCCTCTCAGTACAAGCGAAACCCCTCCCAGTGCAAGCGAAACCCCTCCCCATGCAGTATGTCAATACTGTGCAAAACAAACTGCACATGAAGAGGCTGAATAGATAAACAGTTGTAATTGGTTGCTGCGTAACGAGCGGATTTGCATATTCCATCCCGCATAGCAATCAGATTAACTGACTAACCAGAGACGTATTTGACTACTAAGAGTAAATGCATGAGGCTAAAATCTTACCGCTAATTAATTAATTGAGCCCTAATTGGTTGGTGAGCTCATCAGTGAAGCGGTTCACACTCATTTTCATCACAAATGTACGATGCATAACAATTATTAAGCATTTACAAACTATGATTTTGCACAAAAGCTCCATAGGAGTCCATTCATTTTGGACTCGCTTTGGAGCGCCCTCTAGTGTCTGACACACCCAGAAGACATTAGTGAGTGGTACCTCTTGAGCAAAACCGCTGCGTCTTGCTGACCAGCTGACCAACACTAATGTTCCGCATGTTGGTATTGACTGGAAATCCCAACAATAATGACAATAAAACTGTTTTGTCTCTTTAAATATTATATAACAATAAATAAATAAATAAATAAATAAATCAATCAATCAATCAATCACGCTGATGCTTTGGGGCAAAGGCTGTCAGAGAAAGAGCTATACAAATAAAACTGAAGTGAATTAGTGTCTCAGTCTCACCCATAACAGAGAGTTTGTAGAGCGGCCTCAGTCTCTGGTTGGGCTGCTCCCCCGGAACAAAGTCCCCCAGCCCGATAGTGCAGAGAGAGATGAAGCAGAAGTAGAACGCCTCCAGGAACGACCACGAGTCCTCTATAGAACTGAAGATGACCGCCGGCAGCACGAAGAAGGCCACGACCACCACAGTGAGCAGGACGACAAAGTGTCCGGCGGCAACCGTTTGGGGCTGCCAGCCTGACCACTGCTGCCACAGTGCGATCGGCCTGTAGGTCAGCGGCCGCATCAACCGCTGCACGCACGCGGTCAGCACCAGCATGGTAAAGGGGACGCCGAACAGAGCGTAGACAATGGAGAAGGCTTTACCCGCGTCCGACAGAGGGGTCGTGTGGCCATAACCTGGGGAGAGAAGAGGATTAAAGGGATACACTCTTAAAAAAGATGTTTTTTCAAGGGTTCTTTAGTGAAGGGTTATGGTTCTATATAGAACCATGAGTTCTACATAGAACCATTTGCATGATTAAAGGGTTCTTTACATACTGAAAGCGTTTTTCAGATTGATGGAGAATGTGTTGTATATGGTTCTGTATAAAATCTTTTTTAAAAAAGGGTTCTTCTCTTGTTACGATGTCAAGCTTGTATACAATAGCAGAACACTTTTTGGTGCTACATAGAACCCTTTTCAAAAAGATTCTATACAGATCCATCTACAGCACATTCTCCGTCAATCTGAACAACACTTTCAGTATGTAAAGAACCCTTTAATCATGCAAATGGTTCTTTGAGTGTTCATGGTTCTATGTAGAATCATCTATTGCTATGATGTCACAATACAAGAACGCTGTTTGGTGCGATACAGAACCATATGCAACACATTCTGCATTAATCTGAAGAACCATTTCAGCATGCAAAGAACCTTTTAAGCATGCAAATGGTTCTACATAGAGTCGGTCACTGGTGTGACCAACTTTATTCTGAGGTAACTGTGAAAAAATACAATACAAATGGATTAAATTCCATATTTTAGTGGATATTCCATGATTGACAACATGTGGTTTGATGTTCTGTAGCAGCCATTCTGTAAAATGCATTATTCATTAAAAATGTCTCTGGTGTTTCCTTTATTATGTGGAACACCAGTGAGGATCAGTAACACCAGTGACTCCTATGGAGAGACAGAAAAGTGGACGTTTCTGTAGAATGACCCAACTGCTTAACTAAAATAGAAAAATAAATAAAAAGCCAGGAGTGCTCTTAAAAATTATAGCTGCAGTAATTATGCTCCCCAGCTGAAGGTACTGAAGAGGACACGAGTTGAGTTTTGAGTGACAGCAATTGTACGCTGAAATAAGGCTGGGCAATATGACAATATGTTATCGTTACCGTGATCATTTATGCCACAATACTCTTTCCTGAGCATCTCGTGGATATTGTTGGTTCTCTAACTGCAGGTTTCATTACAGAGTGAGCATAATTAGGCCTGTTTAATTGGATTTAGTGCAGCACAGTTTGTAAAACAATAAAAAAAAATTGCTATTTGTAAGTTTATGATTATTATTATACTTTTTATATGTGGCACAATTTTGTCTGTTACAACTTATTAAATCTCAGAAAACCAAATATTGTATGTGTATCATGATAAAAAAAACAAAAAAAATCAAGCATGTATGGGCTGATCGACTATATTTAGGGCATTATTTTAGCTGAACTACCACTTTAAGCTCTATTTTGACTCGGATGACTGGGTGCAGTGCTCCACACCCACAGGCGTTTCCTGAGCAGCACTGAGCTGACAGTCTAAAAGTTATGCTTGACCAAATATCCAACTACAAACTGCAGGATTTCAGTGATAAAGTGACCATTCAGGACTGTTTTCCCCTCCTAGCCCACATGTAATCAATCAGCCGGGTCATGTTCTTTAGCTTTAGCACTGGAGCTACAAGGCTAATGTAGCTAACAAGTAATGGAAGATTATACCCCACCAGCTAGCATGGGTGCCTAAATCATCACGAGCTGTCCAGTAATATTTACACTTGATTGTGGTTTACGATGCTGTATCTCACACTTATCTACAAACACGGGCTGAAGTCCAGGCATCAAGATTATGCTACTGTTTTTAGCCATGCTGACACACTTGTGTGCAGTTTGACCTGCTAACAGTGTCATAAAGTGCCAAACTGTGAGAACCTGGATTTTTCTGGTTAACTGTTCTTTTAAAATCAAACAGGTTCAGGTGAGTCAAACACAGAAACAGAGGAAGCCTGGATTGTTTCTGGAGTCCAGCAGGTCATGTCCAGCGTAAACTCCCACTGAGGCCTTTGTAGGAAAACAAAGCTGACACTGTGTCCTATTTTAGAGCACATGCTGAACTCTGACTGCCAAAAAACCAGAACTCTGTTTCCCAGAAAGCCCTTCAGACATGTGAATGCTCTGTGAACAGACGGACACTGAAAAATGTGCGTGTGAACTGCTGAAGCGTTTAGAGCACTGAAGATCAGAGAGCTCAGTAAGCACGAAAGCCCTGCACTACCATCTGAACACCAAGCATATAAACATGTTTAAAGAGCCCATAGCCTACATTTGTCTAATATTTTACTTGTCACTAATGATGTTTGTGTGGATTTATGTACCAAAAAGAGTCATAATTCATTTATTTATGACTATTTTACAACTTATCTTTACCTCTTAGAATCAAACAGGCTGTTTTTGTTACTGCGCCTTTAAGACTGATGTATGTAAATGAGCTCTGTTCTGATTGGCTGGCCTGTTTTGCACCTCATTCAAAAAGCACTCTTGTCTGAAGCACTCCTTATACCTTCAGTGTGAGCAGGTGGAGCTAAACAGCTGTAGGCTGAATATGAGGATGTGTGTAAATGTGTAGGTTTTTGTGACATCACAAAAACAGTGATTTCAAAACAGGTTGTTTTCGCAACATATGTGGGAAGAGAGTAGCATGTTGTGTTTACATAATCTAATTTTTAAAAAAAGAAAATTAGCCTTTTTTATGACAATGGCCCTTTAAAGCCTACGCAAGGTCATTTAGAGATGTAATTATTAGTGACAGTGCTACTTAGGGAATAAAGCCAGAGGCCACGCCCACTTTATCTCCTTCTTGTCATCAGCTCTCAAACCTTTCAGGTGTTTAAAGCACCTTTGGACCAGGAGAGTTCCAGTATGAGCTTTTAGCAGTAGTCTGTAGAAGAGAACTGTTCCTGCTCGTGTTAAAGGGACGGTGTGGAGGGCGAATCTGACAGAACTTTACTCTGTTTATCCATAACGTCTATAAAGAGTGATTATCTGTACTGTGTCCTGGTTCAAAAAGCAGTCTGGGCTGAAACACTCCTTATATCTTCAGTGTGAGTGGGTGGGGCTAAATTGAGCTAAGCTAGATAGACTGTGTAAATGCATTTTTTGTGACATCACAGAAACAATTCAAAACAGGCTAAAGTTGAACAGAAATTCACATTTTTTGCAGCTTAGTTTCCATATGTGGACTGTATGGACTAACAATGTACAATTTACACGACACTCATTTTCTAATAAACAAAATATTTTTTTTTTCCCCATGATACTGGCGCTTTAATTATCAATGATTTCAATACAGCATTGAACAGGTATGTTTAAAAAACCAATAGCAAGGACAAATATAAATATGTATGTGGAATAACTGTGATAAGGAATTAAAAATGTGTTTAAAAAAAGGCGGTAAAAACTGAAGAACGATCATTATGATGTATGAAATGTTCTGAAATGTTGATTTTCTCTCTGTTTGGATATTACTCTATTGTTTAAAAGCAGGATTGTATATGATTTATAAAGGGGAGTCAAAATAAACTACAGCTTCAGACGACACCTTTTCGGTCAGTACTTGTTTTTGTATTGATTATTATGTGCATGAATTTTATACCTATAGTTTTCCCTTTTATTTTAGTGCTACCTATTTTTTTTTCTCTTATTTTTATGGGTGTAAACAAACACCTTGATAACAAAATAAACTTCAGTTAAAAAAAAGTTTATAAGCCTGCCATTTAGCACAAGGAAATAAAACGTGTATTCCGAGTCAACCAGCCTGAGCTCTATAGAATAAATACATTTTAAAACAGAAAATATAAAATAACAAAAATAAATAACTCAATCAAAAACCGTTCAAGCTTTAAAATAAACACATCAAGCGATTGAGCTGGTCCTCAACTACACTCCTAAAAATAAAGGTGCCCCAGAATGACACCACAGAAGAACATCTACTTCTGGTTCCCTAAAGAAGTCTTTCAACAGACGGTTCTCCACAGAAACATTCTTGTGAATGAGACGTGGACGTGAAGAACCTTCTTTAAAGAACATCCACATAATATAAAGGTTCTGTCTGAGTTAAAGGTTTTCCGGTCTAAGCCAGGAACCGTTTAGGAGCCTTTATTTTCACACAGCACAGCTGAAGGCTGAGGAACCCGAATGCTGAGCTCCAGCAAACAGAAGGAAGCGCTGCGGCTCTGAACTTCACCTCCATCTGATAAGAACGAGTGCAGCGCAAACATGCAGGTCACGGTAGTGAAAACAAAAGAAAACCTTCGAACATGTAAACACAAGCCAAGTTCCACATCCAGCACCTCGACCTGAGAGAGAAAACGCAGAGGTGGACACTATCACAGTGGATACGATGGGCAAGACTTAAAGGGCACATTTCACTGAGAACACATCATTCTCCCTTTTTAAACAGGAGAGTTTGATAAAACCAAGACGTGCTCTGTACTGTACCTCAGAAAACTCACACTCCTTAATGCCTGGAGTGGGCGGGGCCAAACCGCTGTAGGCTGAATAGGCAAATATCTCACTGCTGTCAGAACAAAACCTCGTATCTCCAAAATGGTAACTTTACAGGAGACGGAAAAACATGCTTAACTTTTAATGCAAGTCAATGGAACCAGAATTTTTTTCCTAGAAATTTTGAATCGTTTCTTTTGGTCCATTCATTATGAAATTTACACACCATGTAAGAAATAACAGGCATTTTCAAAATATGCCAAAAACTGAAAAATGGAGATACAAGGTTTTGTTCTGCACTGGTTTTTGTGAATCCAAAAGGTTTTTATGGAACCAAAAGTGCTTCTCCTATGGTGTCGCTTTAGAGAACCCTTTATGGAACCTTTATTTTTAAGAGTGTAATTGAGAAGAAGCTTCATTGCTCAGCATAATTAATAGGGGTGTAAAGATCCACACATCAGAACTGAACTGCAAAAACAGCCAAAGGAAGTTTTTGCTTCAAAAAGTTTGCCTTTGTATTTTATGGAAACACAAATTCTCTGTAACATTTGACCAAATTTCTGTTCAACTTTAGTGGAATAATTGTTCATCGATACCTCACTCTTAAAATGACGGTGCTTCAAGGGTTCTTTGGTAAAGAAAATGGTTCTATATAGAACCATGAACACTCAAAGAACCCTTGCATAATTAAAGGGTTCTTTGCATCATGAAAGGGTTCTTCAGATTGATGGAGAATGTGTTGTAGACGGTTCTACAGCACATTCGGTATATAAGTCCCAAATGAGTTTCAGCTCTGGCTTTGAACCAGTACAGTAGAGTTTGTTTACTTGAGACGGGTTTAAGAGACTTTACTCTCCTCTGTTTAGGCTTTGGGGGATTATTTCCCAATCAAATTATGCTTCATGACCAAAGATGCCTGCAGAAAATCTTAATGAAGTCAAAGTTTAATCACTATATCCATTAACATTCAGTATTCATTCTGAATCTGGCTCTATGATTGGTCACAATACATGACTCAACTCACATTTACATTCACACATTTACAACTCCATACACACACACACACACACACACACACACACATACACATACACATACACATACATATATATATATATATATATATATATATATATATATATATATATATATATATATATATATATATATATATATCGCTGCTGTCGGAGGAAAACCTCATATCTCTATCTACAGTTTGCCTGACTTACATTAAAGGTGGAGAAGTTTTTTCCTTCTCCTGTAAAGTTACCAATTTGGAGTTTTTTTTCCCGAAAACAGCGATATATATATAATAACTTTAACCTTCTTCAGTTCTTGAAAATGGTTCTAATTAAAAAAAGGATAAATATAGAACCGCCTACAGCGCACTAATGCACATTTTCCATTAATCCGAAGAACACTTTCTTAATGCAAGGATCCGTTTAATCACTTTGAGTGTTCATGGTTCTATATAGAACCATTTTCTTTAATAAAGAACCCTTGAAGCACACCCTTTTTTTAAGACTGTACTTTTTTCGAGGGGAAATAACACATTAATGCATACAGTTTGTATCATGTGATACATTTCGCTCATATGTCTTTTGTGATGTCCATAACGTAAAGGGCTCAGATCTTTGGAGTGGGCGGGGCTGAACTGCTGTAGGCTGAATTTGTGCAGGTATTGTGACATCACAAAAACATTCAAAAGGGGCTGTTTTTGCAGCAGGGTTTCCATATATGGACTGTATGGACGGTACGGAGAACTTGTTTACATGTTACATAAAAGTCTTACTTAAAAACCCCTCAGTTTTCCATGATATGGGCCCTTTAACAGCATTACAACACTCAGTAAATAAGACAGGCTAATGAGTGTTGACTCAGCTCAGCAGAGGGAGGTTTGTTTAAGGGAGCCTGAGGCTTCTGTATGAAAAATAAATTAAAAATGATGTAGTTGGGCAGGTTTGGGGGAAAGTATATACTGATGTGCACGTCTGACTTGCAGGTTCACTCAGCAGACCATGAGAAAGTCCATAAAGTCTGACCACGCCAGCCAACTTTACTGCACGGCTGCATTTGTCATCAAACAATAAAAGAACTTCAAACAAGGAAACCAGCCCACACAATAAACACGCATGCAGAAGATTAAACTGCGTGTGCTGTATTTAACCTACTGTACGCTGCTTTTAGGTACAGTATACGAATGAAAACTGAGTTGAATCATGTACTGTGACTAATTATAGAGTCAGATGGATGTTGATGGATATAGTGATTAAATTCTGACTTCGTTAAGCTTCTGTGGGAATTTGTGGTCATATCTAGGGGCAATATTGACCACCTATCTGACTTTATTGCTTTATTTATGAAGCCATAGCTAGTTCGGTATAAATGTTTAATATCCTTTGGTAATTTAATTCCCACGTATTTAAATAAGTAGTATCCCATTAAATGTACATTTTTCCTTAATGTCTTCTGCAGGTTGACAATTATACGTGAGGATCTGTGTTTTCTTTATGTTCAACTTGTATCCTGAGAAGGATTCAAACTGTCCTAGAAGTAAAAAAAAGTTCTGTAATACTGGAGGAATTTTATAATCTTCCCTTCCAGTTACTTTCCTCTTAGTTTTAGTGTTTTCCCTCACAGCCTGAGGCAAAGGTTCTGTAAAAAGAGAAAAACAAAGCTGGAGACAGCTGGCACCCTTGGCACGTTCCCCTCTTCAACTTAACTGTTTTCATTAGATGGCCATTAACCCTCATTCTGGCAGTAGTTGACGTATATAAAGATCTAAATCACTGTATGCCTTTGTCATTAAATCTCATTCCAGCAAGGGTTAAATATAAGTCCTCCTATCTAACTGAATCAAATGCTTTTTCTGCATCCAAACAAATTCAAGCGGAGCTGATTTGTTCTTTTTGTATGTAACTTATTTACACCGATCAGGCGTAACATTATCCTCCTTGTTTCTACGCTCATTGTCCATTTTATCAGCTCCACTTACTCTATAGGTGCACTTTGTAGTTCTACAGTTACAGACTGTAGTCCATCTGTTTCTCTGATACTTTGTTAGCCCCCTTTTACCCTGTTCTTCAGT
Source organism: Colossoma macropomum (assembly GCF_904425465.1). Lineage (NCBI taxonomy): Eukaryota > Metazoa > Chordata > Actinopteri > Characiformes > Serrasalmidae > Colossoma > Colossoma macropomum. The sequence goes on from NW_023494798.1 coordinate 35,681,769, forward strand.
GGTCAGGACCCCCATGGACCCTCACAGAGCAGGTACTATTTGGGTGGTGGGTCATTCTCAGCACTGCAGTAACACTGACGTGGTGGTGGTGTGTTAGTGTGTGCTGCGCAGGTCTGAGTGGATCAGACACAGCAGTGCTGCTGGAGTTTTTAAACACCTCAGTGTCACTGCTGGACTGAGAATAGTCCACCAACCAAAAATATCCGGCCAACAGCGTCCTGTGGGCAGCGTCCTGTGACCACTGATGAAGGACTAGAGGATGACCAACACAAACTGTGCAGCAGCAGATGAGCTGTCGTCTCTGACTTTACATCTACAAGTGTGGACCAACAACGCAGGTGCATCCAGTAGCGTGGACAGTGAGTGGACACAGTGTTTAAAAACTCCAGCAGCACTGCTGTGTCTGATCCACTCGTACCAGCACAACACACACTAACACAACACCACCACGTCACTGAGAATGACCAGAATGTGTTACTGAGAATGACCCACCACCCAAATAGTACCTGCTCTGTGAGGGTCCATGGGGGTCCTGACCACTGAAGAACAGGGTAAAAGGGGGCTAACAAAGTATCAGAGAAACAGATGGACTACAGTCTGTAACTGTAGAACTACAAAGTGCACCTATATAGTAAGTGGAGCCGATAAAATGGACAATGAGGTGGTCATAATGTTATGCCTGATCGTTTTAAGTATCCTTCAGACTAAAATCCTTTTGCTCTGAGTGACCCTACACCTTAATGATGTTACAAGCCAAATAACACAAAGGTGAGAACAGTTCTGCGCTTTAAGAACACGTCATGGATCTGATGCAGACTTTTTCTTAGGACCTTTCTCGAGAAAACACCTAAGAACAAACTCAGGAAGATACTGGAGAATGAGGCCCAAAGTCTTTACTAAAGAACCCTTGAAGAACCACCTTTTAAGAGTGTAGCTTTTAACTCATTGGTGACTAAAGAGGAGACATCCTCGACATCGATTGGTCAGTTGTAGACAGGGATGCAGGAAGTGGGGGCGATCTTAGGACTCCAACTTTCGATAATAATAAAAGTCCTAAATGTTATAATAATTTAAGTTTAGTAAAAATTCTTGTGTGGAGTTTGTATTGTATGCTGGCTGCTTTGCGGCCGTGTCGCTTAAACACAGGCAGTTTCAGGTGCAAAGAGAGAAAGTCTATACAGCTCTGATTCCCAAAGCAGCTTAATATTGTTTTTCAAAGTAAAAAAAATCTTCTAAATGACAACATTTTATCGGCCGTTACATCTACCACTCTGTGAGCGCTCCAGTGCTAAACCTCACTGCGAGACTGTGGCCATCACACAATCAATTATCTGATTGCTCTGACTGGTCACCACACAGTTAATCTGCATACATTTTGTCCAGAGAGCAAAGGGATGATGTGCGTCAGAGGTTTGTTATGCCAGTTACTTCGCTGCGTTATAGCACCGGCACATTCTGATGAAATTAGCAAAACAATCTCATTTAAAATGGCAAAATCATTTTGCATGACGCCATCGTTCACATCACATATACGCTGCTTAAAATTCCAGCACCCCCAACTTAAAACCCGCCTCCCTGGCCTGGTTGTAGAAGACGTACGCTATTTTTTTGGGATTCTCAGCAAAAAGACTGACATTTTTTCAAATTAAAATGTGTAAAAATCACACATCTTTTTTAAAAAGTATTTTAACATAATAATCTATTTTAAAAAGTAATAATCTTTTAAAATAATAATAAGTTTTAAACTCTGCCAAAAGAATCAGTCATAAAAATGAATGGTTGGTATGTTTACGGTTGTCTCTGCAACGTAGCTAAAAAGTGCACACTTAAAGATGGTTCTTCAAGGGTTCTTTAGTAAAGAAAATAGTTCTATATAGAACCATGAACGCTCAAAGAACCCTTTGCGTGATGAAAGTGTTCTTCAGGCTGATGGAGAATGTGGTGTATATGGTTCTATATAGCCCAAAAAAGTGTTCTTCTATTGTATACAAGCTTGACATAGTAACAACAGAAGAACGCTTTTTGGACCCATACAGAAACCTTTTCAAAAACGTTCTATACAGAACCATCTACAGAACGTTCTCAATCATTCTAAAAACAATTTCACCATGCAAAGAACAGTTTAAGCATGCAAAGGCTGAGTGCGTATGGTTCTATGTAGAATCATTTTCTTCACTAAAGCACCCTTGAAGAACCATCATTTTTATGATGTGTACTCTCTAAAAACACAACTTAAGTGGAAGGATAATAAAGCAGCTCTACTTAAGTGAGCGCAATGTCTAGAACTGCAGTGGAACTTCTTAGAACATCCAGGATCTATCAGCACCAGAACTACGGGTCTGAAATGAGCTTCTTATTGCAGTTTTAGCTCAAGTGCAGTTTAGGGCAGAGTGCAACATTTAAGGTGGACTGGAAACTTCTGGCGAATAAGAATCTGTATTCAAATTTTAGGAAGTTTGGGAGTTTTTGCACTTGTTCTTCTCTTTCTGGATGCTTTTGGTCTAAAATAAAACGCTGAAGCTCCACAATGAGAGATGCAAAGCAGAACAGGAGCTGAACCAACAAGGTGGAATGAACTTAACCCCCCAAAAAAGAGAATTAGGAACCGAATGCTAATCACGAATCCTGATCCTCAGTTCTCCTTCACTTTGCTCACTCACATATGGGAGCAGGCTATTAGTGAATAGCATCAGAATTTAGAACAGAGGCCTAAACCCAAGCTCAAACAAGAGCACTGTTCCTGTAAGTCAATAACGGCTCAAATAAAAGTAAAATAACCTGATTTAAACAACTTTAATTATTTCTACACAATTCAGTGGTTGAGATGTAAACAGAGCGGTTTGGTGGAGGTGGACGTCTGGTTCCCATCACCACCACTGTGAACACCTCTGACTTTCTCTAGAACGGAGCGTTTCACACCAAACCACTCGGAATGACTCTGTTTACATCTTAACCAGTTCATTATGCAGTCATTTTGAAAAGTGGGTGGACTTCCCCTTTAAGCAGAGTGAAACTTCTTCTCAGTGGTCTAAAATGAAACGATGAAGCTCCAGAATCAGAGCAGATCAATGATTTTCCTCACAAATACATCTTTTTACACGACACCGAGTGAAAGGAACTCGTTTCTGCTGAGTTCTAAGAGGTTCCTCACCTACTGTGGTGACCAGCGTGTTGGCGAAGAACAGAGAAGAGGCCAGGTCCCAGTTGGAGCTGACCGAGGAGTTCCTGAGCGCTGAAACTCCGTACTTGTTGGCTCTCAGCACCTTCTCCAGAAAGTCCTCCAGCGTGGAGGCGTTGATGCAGCTGAGCTGCAGGATCTGCGCTTTGAGGGCGCTCAGCTCGGAGTGCAGGTCCTCCTCCACAGGCCGCTCGATGGCCGAGAACACCAGCGCTCCCAGCAGCAGGTAAACCACGTAGGCCAGGACTAAACCCCCCAGCAGCAGGCAGGACCTGAGGAAAGTGGACATGGTGGCCTGCAGAAGCTGTACGAAGCGGTTGAGACTCGGTTCATCCAGGCCACGTCTGCAGGAAACCCGCCTGACCTCAGCCGCCTCTGCTTTAAGGCTGCGAGGCTGAGCTGAGCTGAGGAACTCCTCCCTCTTCTGCTCGGGGCCCGTCCTGAAACCGGAGCTCCTCCGCAGCGCGTTCAGCCCTTTTCCTGCTCGTTTACTCTCATTTAACCTCAGAGAGAAGCGGCAGCGCTCCCCTGCACACACACTCTCAGAGAACACGGTTCCTCAGGGGTTCTTTAGTAAAGTTCTCAGAGGACAAGATTTAGTTATATTGTCTCAAAGTTTCTCCTGAACCTCCTCAGAGACCAACATCAGCACTTCACTGTGAGAAGTTCTGGTGATGAATGAGGAAAGCATGAGTTCTCCTTCTGCACTGCACTCTTAAAAAGACGGTTCTTTAAGGGTTCTTTAGTGATGAAAATGGCTCTATATAGAACCATGAACACTCAAAGAACCATTTGCATGCCTAAAGGTTTCTCTGCATGGTGAAATGGTTCTTCAGACTGATGGTGAATGTGGTGTCTATGGTTCTATGTAGCACCAAAAAGCGTTCTTCTATTGTTATGATGTCAAGCTTGCAAAGAAACTGGTTCTACATAGAACCATGGACACTTTGCATGACTAAAGTGTTCTTTACATCATGAAAGGGTTCTTTAGATTGATGGAGAATGTGCTGTAGATGATTCTAAATAGAACTTTTTTGAAAATGGTTCTATATAGCACCAAACTGGGTTCTGCTATTGTATACAAGCTTGACATAGTAACAATAGAAGAACACTTTTTGGTACTATATAGAACCCTTTTCAAAACAGCTTTTATACAGAACCACGTACAGCACATTCTCCATCAATCTGAAGAAACATTTTACAATGCAAAGAACCCTTTATTCATGCAAGTGGTTATTTAAGTGTTCGTGGTTCTATATAGAACCATTTTGTTTACTAAAGAACCCTTTGCATGCTTAAATGGTTCTCTGCATGGTGAAATGGTTCGCTGTATATGGTTCTATGTAGCACCAAAAAAGGTTCTTATATTGTTATGATGCTGAGCTTATATAAACACTTTAAAAAGATGGTTCTTCAAGGGTTCTTTAGAAAAGTGTTCTATATAGAACCATGAACACCCAAATAACCCTTTGCATGACTGAAGGGTTCTTTGCATCATGAAAGGGTTCTTTAGATTGATGGAGAATGTGCTGTAGATAGTTCTATGTAGCACTAATCTGAAGAACCATTTCACCATTCAAAGGGTTATTTGAGTGTTCGTTGTTCTATATAGAATCATTTTCTCTTTATTAAAGAACCCCTAAAGAACCACCTTTTTTAAGAGTGTGACAGACTGCTGAAAGGGTTGAACAGTCTCTGATTCCAAACAGGACTTGACCATGTCTGAGAGAAGAACCTGAGATCAAGAGAAGGTCTCATTTAGAACATTTCTTTCCTCTGGGTTTATACTCAAAGAACCATTTGCGTAGTAACCAAAAGGATTCTTCTATTGTTATGATGTCGAGCTTGTATGAACTCTTAAAAAAGAAACTGGTTCTATATAGAACCATGAACACTTAAAGAACCATTCGCATGAATAAAGGGTTATTTACATTGTAAAATTGTTCTTCAGATTGACAGAGAATGTGCTATAGATGGTTTTATATAGAATCTTTTTGAAAAGGGTTCTATATATCTTCTATAGTCTACAAGCTTGACATGGTAACAATAGAAGAACACTTTTCGGTGCTATATAGAACTTTTTTCAAAAAGCTTCTGCACAGAACCATGTACAGCACATTCTCCTTCAATCTGAAGAACCATTTTACAATGCAAATAACCCTTTATTCATGCAAAGGGTTCTGTAAGTGTTCATGGTTCTATATAGAACCATTGTCTTTACTAAAGAACCCTTGAAGAACCATCTTTTTTGAGAGTGTAGGGTCATTTAAACTATAACTTACAAAAATATACATAGGGCTACTGCATTGTTTTATATGTTTTTATATTTTAGATATATTTTTTTAATTATGATCCCTTTGAAATCCAGTTATAATACAGTATAATACATACTTATGGTGGGGGTGGGAGATAATTTGATGATATTGATTAGAAATATCTTACAGAACAAAGGTTTGATAATTATAATTATAATATTATAATATTATAATAGTATTAGACCAGCATGCTTCAGTTTTAGTGCTTTCCTCTTCTAGAATTTACATTTTAAGCTCATGAAAGCCTTAATAACTTTAATTATTCATACTTCAATTTTTTTGAAGTTAAAATGAGGATTTAAAGCAGGAAAACCCTTAAATGTGCAGTGCAGGGTCTGAATTAGAAAACACTGCTAGGCAGTAACTTTACCACAGGAATCTCTCACTGCACTGCAACTAATGAGTTCTAGGCGCCTCCTTCTCCTGCTGCACCTTAACGTGATTTAATTTACACAGCAGTGAACTTATTACTGGCACAGTAACTGTGAGCAGTGCGGACGGGTCACCTGCCGTAGCAATAGGGATTAATTGAAGCTTTTTCTATGGGCGGTGGGGACATTTCATTTGTTTTGCACTGGAGCCTTTTCTGCTTATTACACTGCACAGATGATGCACTATATAGACTATATAAAGCAGCACTTGCACACTTTCCTTATCAGCTCTTGCGGTTTAGCCTGCTCATATTTGGTCTGGATGTGTTTAAAATAGCATTAGAGAGCACTCAGCTTCTCCTCCGCAACAACATACAGACTTCAAGTGTTTCGCATCCCTTTTTTGAGAGATTTTCCACAAAGAATAGAAGCCCTAATGCAACAGCTCCGCGAGTCACATGCTGTTCTGACTGCAGGCTCTCTTCATTGACCTCCTTTTATCAGCTGCACAGAGAAACACTGACTTTGGCCTCAGTTAGAAGGCCGAGTGAGGACCGTCCGGCAGCAGCGGGGAATAATGTGCTGTTGTCTGCTTCAAAAAAGCAAAAGATTTGACTGGGCAGCTTTTATAATTAAATAATTCTGGCTGCTGTTTACATAAGTGTTCAGTTGAGGAGCTATTTTTGTTCCAGATGGAGCTTTGGAGCTTCTTGTTTTGCGAAAAAGACACACCAGATGACAGACATGAGACTGTTCAGCATGCAAACAGGCCTCGGAGTCTAGAGGTCAGCCACAGTGAATTCTGTCACAGCTGCTTGTGAAGAAGTAACCAGTGTCAGAAGCCAAAGTTCAAATCCATTGGTTCCTTTTTTTATTATATCAATCAACGTGAGTGTTTTACAGGAGTGTCTAAAACTGTGAACACCGATGTTAAAACTGAGAAAATACGGTCTTTATTTATTGTTCGGGATTTCACAATTTGGTAAAAATGTCACTACGTTTTTAAATGTTCAGGGTTTAAAGCACATTAACGGAATAAAATAAAAAAAAAGAAAATGATTCTTTTTCCTCTTGAATCGACTGCTATTGGCCAAAATATCAGAAACAGCTTCCATGTAAGAAAAGGGCAGGCTGTTTCCGATATTATGGCCAAGTCTTCAGCCGCCATATACTGGACAACACTAATTGCTTAAGGTGAAAGAAAAGCAACCATAATGGGATAAACATGAGCCGCAACAACAAGTCGTACACAATATTGCATTTTCGACACTCTTTCCTCTCGAGAGAATATAAATAAAAAAGCCTAAATCAGCTTCCTGGCATTTTGAAGAGCAACATTTCCTCCTGCACAGTATTTAAAAGTCCGATCATGTTGTTTTGGCACAGGGACTGAGAGTTTGACACACAGTCGTACAATTAAATCAGTAAAAAAAAAGTCCTTATTTCACCCAATCAGCTTCACTGATGTTAAAGGAATACTCCGGCACTTCTTCAGCCTAGTCTCCATCTGCTGTGTCTGTAGCGCACGGTCGAACAGCACAGACAGCAGCTTCAACACATTTTCCTGAACTTAGAAAAGAGCAAAACTCCAAATACAAAGCTCTAAAATAATAGAAGTCAATGGGCAGATGCTTCACATGTGTTAGAGCAGGAAAAAAAAACACTAAAACAAAAAACTGACTTGTAAGAGCGATTTACATAAACGGACAACACATAACATAAATACTAAACAAATAAATACACAGTAATTAAAAAATAACACAAAATACACATATCCACAGTATATAAACAAAATGTGCAGCGTATTCATAACAATGTAGATCAACAACATATGATTTATGATACAGTCGTATGCAAATGTTTGTACGCACATCAAATATGGGATCTTTTAGCAGATTTTAGTGCACAGTTTCTATTTATTTTAACATATTGCAAGAAAAAAAGCACATAAAACATAAAAAGGGCTATAAATTTTGCACTGGCCACATTTTATGTTTTATTTTTCCTCCCCAGTGTGTTAAATTCAGCAAATAAACAGTCATTGTGTATTAAAATGTGCATAAGTGTGTCTCTGTATAGGATGTGTAACTTATTTACACACGTTATTTGACAGGGCGCACAAACTTTTGCACACAATTGTATAGAACATCATTTACAAGATTCCAGTGTCTGTGTTTAAACTAGAACGGCCAAAAAATGTTCATGTGAATCGCTGTTAGCTTAGCGCTAATGTACTACTAGAATCCCACAGGGATGCTAACACAAGTTAGCATTAATTATCATAGAGATGATTTTTTACTTGTTTTTTAAAGTGAGTTTTGACACTTCTGGCCCGAACTGAAGGCCTAACTCTGATAAACATGCTTTGCCACTGATTTCTGCACAGTTTTGCTGTTTTTTTTGTCTTTTATTAACAGTAAATAAGGGGGCAGGTGGGGGGCTGAGGGCCTTTATTTCATTTATTAAGTCAGTACATATTCAATGGCTCTGATTTTTCTATCTACAGTGGACTGGCCCCAGGTTTTGAGCCCCCTCAAGACCCCACCAGGCCCCTGGCGATCAGAGGCTCCTGGCTACTGGGCCGGTCAGTCATCCATCCCTGAATACTGAGTGCAGTCAGCATCTGCCCACTGGCTTCCACTATAAAGCCAGTGTATTTTGAGCGAGCTGGTTTTCTGATATGTTTAAGTTGAGGGAAACACTTATGAGATGTTATTATCCTCAGTGATCAACTGTGATTCCGGCTGCATCAATGAATCCAGTTCATGTCTGTTATGTTCTGAGTTAAAAACCTTTTCTGTATTTTTATGTGGATAAACTGTAGTGTATCTTTTTGAAAGTGTCGGCCTCATAAACACGGATTTGTGGGCTTGTTATTGAACCATCTTGCTGAGTTGCAAAAGAGCTGTTAGATATCAATTATTATACAGCTGTCAATTACAGTTTAAAACTATAATTAAATCCAAAATTTGTTTTGTTTAGTTAATGTCAGCAACAATGCAAAGAAAAATCACTGATCTACACTGGAGTCGTTTACTTCTTCATTGAACTATGATCGTTTGTTGACTTATGCCATAACAGTTATTAATTGTCCTTCTTTTTTCTTCTTAATAATCACCATATTTATCATTATTGGCGTATTTTGCTAAAATATTTATAATGCAGATCAGAATTTCAGTGACATAATGGAAAAAATTGTGATAAATAATTGAGAAAAACAAAAAAGTAAATAACTTTTAAGTAAGAAACTTTTAACTTGAAATGTTGAGTTCATTAAACTTAAATTAATAAGTTAACAAATGTAAAACACATTATTCTTTTGTTAACTTAATATTACAAAATTTAAAGTTTTCAAATTTCAAAGTTAACCTGGTTACACAACCCCATTTGCAAAAAAGTTGGGATGCTGTGCAAACTGTAAATAAAAAACAAAGTTAAATAATGAGCAAATCATTTAAATCCTATATTTCATTGAAAATACTACAAAGAAAACATATCAAATGTTGAAACTGAGAAATTTGATTGTTTTTTGAAAAATATATGCATATTTTGAATTTGATGCCAACAACACATTCCAAAAAAGTTGGGACGGGGGCCTGTTTACCACTGTGCTTCATCACCTCTTCTTTAACAACACTCTGTAAGTGTTTGGGAACTGAGGAGACACTGCTGTAGTTCTGAAAGAGAAATGTTTTCCTGTTCTTGATACAGGATTTCAGCTGATCATCAGTTCAGGGTCTCCTTTGTCGTATTTTTCATTTCATAATGCGCCAAATGTTTTCAGTGGTGACAGATCTGGACTGCAGGCAGGTCAGTTTAGCACCTGGACTCTTAATACGGAGCAATGCTGCTGTAATACATGCAGAATGTGGTTTAACATCGTCTTGCTGAAATAATCAAGGCCTTACCTGAAAAAGACGTCGTCTGGATGGCAGCATATGTTGCCAAAACATGTATATATCATTCAGCATTAATGGTGCCTTCACAGATGTGCATGTCACCCATGCCATGTGCACTAATGCTCCCCTACACCATCATGAACACTGGCTTTTGAACTGTGCTCTGATAACAAGCTGAGTGGTCTTTAGTCTGGAGGACACAGTGTCCATGATTTCCAAAAAGAATCTCAAATGTTGATTTGTCAGACCACAGGACACTTTTCCACTTCCCCTCAGTCCATTTTAAATGAGCTCAGGCCCAGAGAAGGTGGCAGCATTTCTGTGTCCTGTTTATATATGGTTTCTTCTTTGCGTTTTACAGTTTTAATTAGCATTTGTGGATGCAGTGATAAACTGTTTTCACAGACAGTGGTTTTCAGAAGTGTGTCTGAGCCCATGCAGTGATTTCCACTACAGAATCTTTTAATGATATTATGTACCGTAGATGATGAAAAGCAGAAGTTCTTTGCTATTTTATGTTGAGAAACGTTCTTCTTGAATTGTTGCACTATTTGATTGTGCAGTCTTTCACAGAGTGGTGAACCCTCCTCATCTTTATTTCTGAAAGACTCCGCCTCTCTGAGACCCTCTCTTTATACCCAATCATGTTACTGACCTGCTGCCAATTAACCACCAGGTGCTTTTTAAGCATTACACAACTTTACCAGCCTTTTGTTGCCCCATCCCAACTTTTTTAGAACGTGTTGTTGGCATCAAATTAAAAATGGGCAAATATTTTTCAAAAAACAATAAAATTTCTCAGTTTCAACACCTGATTTGTTGTCTTTCTACTATTTTCAATGAAATATAGGGTTTAAATGATTTGCACTTCATTGCATTTTGTTTTTATTTACATTTTTCACAGCGTCCCAACTTTTTTGGAAATGGGGCTGTAATTTGAAATTTAAATGCTGCATGTTTGTACTGAATGTTGTACTACATTGTGTACTGAATATGGATGAAACATCCACTATTTGCTTTTGTGTTTTAATATTGACATATAAAGTTTGACATATTGACATGGTGAGGGAACTGTAGGTGTCAACTGTTTGTTTACATAGTTTTACGTTATCATTGTTGTATGAATACTTTAGTCTCCTGGTGCTGTTTCAGTTATGTTGCCAATCATAAAAAATAATCAGTTAAGCTTTTATATCATTAGAAGGAAAAACGGTGAGTTCTTTATGGTTTCTGTACCTCTCTCACCTTTCATGGTCCTGATAAAAGTCCTTTTACTTTTCTGTAAATGTGATTGGAAGATTTATGTTAAAAACACTGCAAAGGCAGCAATAATGCTTGTATTTTCACTTGCTGAATAAATCACTGTGTATAATGTTAATTATTTCATGCTGGTTACTGATTACTGCACTTTTTCTGTTCCTGATGAATCGATTATGGAGTGACCGTTAGCCGCAGCTCTGGACCGTGCGCTGCAGATGTGGCAGATGGAGATCAGCTGGAAAATCGCTCTAAGTACCTGCCCTGTATCTACTGCGAGAGTGTTTATGTAAGATAAGCTGTTGGGAAAAATACATAACAAATAAACCAAGTGAGAGAACAGAATGAGAGCGCACAGACTTCTGGGACAAAAAGAAAACAAACTACAGCTGTCGTCATCTTCTCGCTTCGTCTCCAGTTTTGAAGGGTAGCACAGATGCGAGCGGTTTCGCTAATTAGCGTAGACGCTAGGTCATGATGTTCCTGTTGATGTCATAAGACAGCCGTCGTTTAGCGTTAGCCGCTAGCTGCTGGTTGGACGAGGGCAGGTTGGGTGAGAACCTGGCGGTGGCCTGCTTACGGCCACTTGCACGCTCCTAAAGGCACAGAACGACAATGACAACAACAATAATGATAATAATAATAATAATAATAATAATAGTAATAATAATATTAATTTCACATACAGCACTGTGCACAAGTCAGAGAGCACCTTCATTCAATTTCCAGTGAAAATAGCCATAAGTAGAACCACAAGTTCTACAAAAAAGCATTTCATGCTTAAAGGGCTCTTTGCATGGTGAAATGGTTCTTCAGACTGATGGAGAATGTGCTGTATATGGGTTTATATAGATCAGGCATAACATTATGACCACCCCCTTGTTTCTACACTCCACTTACTATATAGGTGCACTTTGTAGTTCTACAGTTACAGACTGTAGTCCATCTGTTTCTCTGATACTTTGTTAGCCCCCTTTTACCCTGTTCTTCAGTGGTCAGGACCCCCATGGACCCTCACAGAGCAGGTACTATTTGGGTGGTGGGTCATTCTCAGCACTGCAGTAACACTGACGTGGTGGTGGTGTGTTAGTGTCTGTTGCGCTGGTACGAGTGGATCAGACACAGCAGTGCTGCTGGAGTTTTTAAACACCTCACTGTCGCTGCTGGACTGAGAATAGTCCACCAACCAAAAATATCCAGCCAACAGCGTCCTGTGGGCAGCGTCCTGTGGGCAGCGTCCTGTGGGCACTGATGAAGAACTATAGGATGATTAGCTCATACTGTGCAGCAGCAGATGAGCTATCGTCTCTGACTTTACATCTACAAGGTGGACTGACAAGGTAGGAGTGTCTAATACAGTGGACAGTGAGTGGACACAGTGTTTAAAAACTCCAACAGCACTGCTGTGACTGCTGCTAACAAAGTATCAGAGAAACAGATGGACTACAGTAACTGTAGAACTACAAAGTGCACCTATATAGTAAGTGGAGCTGATAAAATGGACAATGAGCGTAGAAACAAGGTCATAATGTTATGCCTGATCGGTGTATACAACACATTCTCCATCAATCTGAAGAACAATTGCACCATGCACCACCTACATAGAACCACTGACTTTACAAAATAACCTTTGAAGAACCCTTATTTTAAATGATTGTAGAATTACAGTATAATTTTTTTTGACAGTTTAAAGTGTTAAAATATTAAAAACAGTAGATAATCGTACTAAATTCTAGTTATTTTGTTTGAAAAATATGTCTCAGTATCTCAGAGCACATTAATAAACATCAGGCCCGTATCAAAGCCAGTATCTGTATGATGTAATGGATGTAATGTAACTCTGAGCTATTAATGCAGTTTAGTTTCATTAATCATATTTGCTCTTTCAAAAGTAAACAACTTACAGAGCTGACTGCGCCCAAGTGCAGTGACTGGAGGAGGAGCTTACGGCTCAGAGACTCCGCCCGCTTATATTTCACATCAATCATCCGGTCCAGATCCTGAAGGCCGTCCAATAAGTTCTGGCTCCTTTAAGCGAAACGCAATGATTGACACTGAGAGCGTGTAACTGCTGGACAAAGACTCACTTCACCACTGAATCAACACTGACCGATGGGTGAAACAGTGAATTTAATGGAGCTCCTCTGAGCTTCAAGACAGCCAAATCATTGTTCTCACGCACAGTCACCTGATACAAAGCTGCAATCTCATACATTACCACAAGAGGGCAGTATAAGATCAGCAGGGTGAAACCTGTCTAAAATGTGCTTTTAAAGGGAAATTTCACCCATTTTTTAAAATTATTCCTCCATAACTCACTGTGTGAGATGTAATCAGAGTGATTCAGAGTGGTTTGGTGTGAAATGGTTCAGATGTCTCTACAGTGGTGGTGATAGGAACCAGGGGTCGCCATGACTACAACACAAATATAGACATTTTATTTACTATCCAGAACCACCAGTGGAGTATGGAGCCCTGAAGGGACAAAAATTATGTTTTTTTTCGTAATGGGTAAAAAAATAACCTACTGCTTGTGAAACGACCTGAGATTTATTTTGAGATAACTTTCTTCGGATAATTGTCTGGACATTTCCTTTTTGGCACGTAGGTTATTCTCTAAACACTTTGCATTGCATGCATCCACCTGTAGCAATAAACTGCAGCTTTATTCTTGAATAAAAACCAATACCTTGGATATGTTTGTGTATCTCTGCATTTTAAAACACGTTTCAAACGGCCCTCTGATAGAATATAATGAGATATATAATGATGTCTGTTGGCGAGCACTGAAACCATGTCTTTGTATTTGAAACAAAGTTTAAAATAAAGTGATATATAGTGGTTCATTTACATTAGAATAGCTCCAATCATGGATACACAACTTCCAGCACCCCTGAAAAATGGACAGTGGACTTAGGGAGATAATGATATGTTGCCTGAATGGCATATTGGTGCCATCTACAGGGCAGAGTGAGTATTGCGCTTGAGTTTTCCTTACATATCTCAAGAAAATTATTCCAAAAAAAAATATTTTGAGGTAAATATCTTGTGGTAATTATACAGAGAAAACTATACTGAGAAAATCTTGAAATATTAACTAAGTTGAGAAAAAAAGAAAATCTCAGGTCTTTTAACAGGCAAAAAATCTTTTACCTATTATAGCAAAACGTCATTTTGTTTCCATGTCCTTTCAGGGGCTCTGTAGCGACGTCACATGTGTCTTCTGAGTTTTTATATGGAATATTGATTCTAAAATAGTGGCAAAAAAATATAAATAAATCAGTTTTCTTATTTTAAAATAAGACTATTTTGCCCCTGCATGTATCCCTCCACCATGAATGGAGTTTAAGTTCTCTAAACTATCATAAAACAGTGTCTCAGTCATCAGGCAGTGAATTCATAACCATTTCATGTAGTAACTTTCTGTGAGGGAGCTTTTAGAGGTGGACGTCTGGTTCCTATCACCACCACTGTGAACAGTTCTGACTCTGTAAGTTTATCTAGAACAGAGCGTTTCGCACCAAACCACTCTGAACCGCTCTGAACCGCTCTGATTACATCTTAACCACTTAATTATGCAGAAAGTTTGGTGGAAGCTTCCATTTACTGTTTAGCTCTGTTCGCCTCGTAGCTCCAGTGCTAAAACCAAAGAGGCAAACTTCAGACACCAAACACATCTTGGCATTTTGGCAGATCAACTACATTTGAGGGAGGTTGTGGGTGAATTCGATTTTTTTTGCCAAACCTTTGCTGTAAGCGCTAAACCAAGGTAATATACAGAATGTGGGGGGACGTACTGAGGTTTTGCGGCTCTGTTGTTTTCAGCAGGTCTCTGCAGAAGCTCCTTCAGTGTTGGAACACAGTCAGTTTCTCCACAGGTGGAGTCCACGGAGGGGAACGCCTCTAAAAACACTCGGGACTGCACACAAACACAGATATAACACGTCATCCATCTCCAAAGTGGTCAACAATAAACAAGAAATAATTAGCTAGCATGTAAACTCTTAAAAATAAAGGTGCCACAAAGGGTTCTTTGTGCCGGAGGGGAACCCTCAGGTTTATGTAGAACTCCAGAAATTCCCTAATGAATTCTGTGAAATAAAAAAAAACATCTGTAATTTTTAGACTTTAACTTTAACTCATATTTAAACTCTGTAAGCACTGTAGTAATACTCTTATTTCATTGTTATATTTTGGTTGGAAACAAAAGGGTTACAATGTTGAAATGCCCAATGGAAAATTATCCAATCAGGATTGTTTTTTCTGTATCTAGGTAGATACAGCTGAGCAAGCTCTCCTATTGGTTAGGACCTCTGGAGCTGGACTGAAGGCCTTACATGTTAGATTAACTACCGACATAATTAGTGACAAAGGAACCAACTAATTGTGTTTTGATTGACAATTTTGAGCGTAAAAATGTCATTCTAGGCTTTCTGAAAGTTCTAGATACGTCACTGAATATAGAATGTAGTCTAAGCAGGTTCCGGTTAGTTGTTAGGAATGGAAAACAGTGGCGGCAGCTCTGTGCCAGAACTCTTTACTGAAAGAGTGACTGTAAAACTGATACATACAAGCTCAGATATATGATAATGTCTTTTACAATCTACGAATATCTGTGCTTAATCAAACCAAATGTATATGTGCACCAGCATTAGCTTAGTGCTAACATACTAGGGTCATTCTACATTCTACGTCCATTTTTGTGTCCATAGCATTTGCAGATATATTACACTTGAAAAACATGTTAGGGTTACAATTTATTTATATTTTAAAATAAAACAATAAGTTATTTTAACAATTACACCTTCTTGAGCCTCAATTTTGCAATATTGGTTTTTAAATCAATCATCTAGAATTCCAGGCAGTACAGAGGAGCTCGTCCCCACAGTCATGTGTAAAGGCTGAGGCCATATTCTGAAGAAAAAAACATGTCTTTCTGAAATTTTAACTACAATAATCTATACATGACTATGGAATATATGATTTAAATTAAATAAAGAAAATAAATGACAAATAAATATTATAAAATATATAATGAAAGTTGTCCCCAGGAGTCGTGTCACTGGTGTTACTGCGTAACAAAAAATCTCTTATTTTGAAATAAAAGTCACACTGATGACATCACTCGACTTCCTTTTACCTGTTTTCTGAGGATCTATGAAGAAAAGCTCATGGTGAGTCCACTGTGTCTTTCAGTTATCAGAGATTTTCTCATTTAGCTCATGATTTCATATAAAGCTTTTAGCTGAAGTCACTGGTGTGACCGACTTTATTCTGAGGTAACTGTGAAAAAATAGAATACAAATGGATTAAATTCCATATTTTAGTGGATATTCCATGATTGACAACATGTGGTTTGATGCTCTGTAGCAGCCGTTTTGTAAAATGCATTGTTCATTAAAATGTCTCTGGTGTTCCTTTATTATGTGGAACACCAATGAGAATCAGTAACACCAGTGACTCCTATGGAGAGACAGGAAAGTGGACGTTTCTGTAGAATGAACCATTATTAAAATCCCTTAGGGGCGCTAGCGAGAATCAGCATTATTGTAGAGTTTTGTTTTTTTTTTGCTAGTTTCCCAAGACAATACTGTCACTAATACTATCATACTGCCGTATGATACTGTTTTACTTCTAAATAAACCTAATTAGCTTTAATATGACAAATAATAATAATTAATAATCATAATAATAATCTGACATAGAAAACATGTTGAAAAGCTGGGTGTTTTCATGTTTTCAGTCATACCACATTATTCAGAGACGACAGTGTGAGGTCTGAGTTCTCCACTGCGGTCGAGCTCCACCATTGGCCGGCTGGCGCTATCTCTGACTCCGCCCCTCTGCTGTCATCCTCCTGCTTAAAGGTGGCCCACGAGTCATCTGATTGGTGGAACGACTGGACTCCAGTCCAATCAGACGTCCAGGACATGGGCTCATTTGCATCAGTAGAGGTTCTATGTCCTGTTGGTATCAACACAGTTTTTTTTTTTCTAAAAATTTAATACACTAAAGGAACAGTTCCACATAAAACCCCTAAATATAGATCAGCCAAGGCATGTTTGATGCTTCTTTAGTTTTAGGCAAGGCAAGTTTATTTATAGAGCACCTTTCAAACACCGCTGTCATTCAAAGTGCTTTATAGATGAGAAAATACAGAGTCAGAGTTGTTTTAAAAAAGTAAACGCGAAAAGAAAAACATTATTAAAAACAACATTAAAAACAATTAAAACATGATTAAAGCAATGAATTTAAAAGAGAAAATCATTAAATTAAAAATCAAATTAGACATTCAATTAGGATAGTTAAATAATCAAATTAAAAACTAAAAGTTAGATTAGGATTACAAAAAAGTGCCGTTACAGAGGAAAAGGGTCTAGAAACACTAACAGTGTTTAAACTGAGCTGAAAGCTGCTCAAACAGGATCGTTTTCAGGCTGGTTTAAAGTGTCCAGTGTCGGCTCTTCTAATGCTCTCTGTCCACTGGGTCCACTTAAGAGCAGCATAGTATCTAAACGCTGCTTCTCCATGTTTAGTTTTCACCTTCAGCAGAACTGACTGACCAGTTCCTAATGATCTGAGAGTTCTGCTCGGCTCATATCGCTGCAGCAGGTCAGATAAATACACTGCTCCTGACCATTAAGACGTTTATAGAGCAGTAACAGCTCCATAAAGCCTATTCTGAACAGACTGGTAACCAGTGTAAGGGTTTAAGAATGGGGGGTGTTCCTTCTCTTAGGACTGTCTTTTTTGGGAGTCCAGTTTAGCACTGGAGCTATGAGGCTTATGCAGCTAACAAGCGATGGAGGTCTACAGCCCTCCAATTAGCATAGTGCTAACTGCATGTCTAAATCATCAGACCATGTGGAGGTGTTCATTAATATCTAATAAACTTGATTATGTGGTTTCTGATGACTCACTCTTATACAACTCCATCTCCAAAAAAGTTGGGACGCTGGGCAAAATGTAAATAAAAATAGAATACAATAATATGCAAATCATGTAAATCATATTTTTAAAGGAAAATAGTACAAAGACAACAAATCAAATGTTGAAACTGAGAAATTGTTTTTTGAAAAAATGTATGCCCATGTTGAATTTGATGCTAACAACATGATCCAAAAAAGTTGGGACGGGGGCCTGTTTACCACTGAGTTTCATCACCTCTTCTTTTAACAACACTCTGTAAGTGTTTGGGAACTGAGGAGACACTGCTGTAGATTAGAAAGTGAAATGTTTCCTGTTCTTGTTTGATACAGGATTTCAGCTGCTCAACAGTGCATTTGTTGTATTTTTCATTTGATAATGTGCAAAATGTAATCAGTGGTGACAGGTCTGGACTGCAGGCATGTCAGTTTAGCGTACAGGACACTTTTCCACTTCGCCTCAGTCCATTTTGAATAAGCTTGGGCCCAGAGAAGGCGGCAGCGTTTATGGTTTCCTCTTTGCATTTTACAGTTTTAACTTGCATTTGTGGACGCAGTGATGAACTGTTTTCACAGCCAGTGGTTTTCAGAAGTGCTTCTGAGCCCATGCAGTGATTTCCACTACAGAATCATGTCTGTTTTTAATGCAGTGCTGCCTGAGGGCCCAAAGATCACAGCCAGCAAATACTGGTTTTTGGCCTTGTCCCTTACATACAGAGATTTCTCCAGATTCTCTGAATCCTTTAATGATATTCTGTACCGTAGATGATGAAAAGCAGAAGTTCTTTGCTATTTTATGTTGAGAAACGTTATTCTTGAATTGTTGCACTATTTGATGGTGCAGTCTTTCAGAGTGGAGGTTTTGATCTGAAACGTATTTTTAAAATTCATCCATTCATGGTGGAGGGATATATGCAGGGTGTATTGGGGCAAAATAGTCCCAGAAGAAAACTTATTTCAGATTTTCCACTATTTTCCATCATCAACATTCCATATAGACTCAGAAGACTCGTGTAGGTTCACTGGTGATTTTGGATAGTAAATAAAATGTTTATATTTGTGTTGTAGTCATGGCGACCCCTGGTTCCTGTCACCACCACTGTAAAGAAATTTTTGTTTGAAAAATCATCAATCAATTCCCCTGTAAAGCTTTCATCTTTGAGATTGTCTGGGATTACCAGAATTGTAAAGAAGCAGAAAATGTTAAACCAGCTTCTGAGACTGAACTTTGGAGGTGTGTCTGCAGATTCTTTGAGGAACTGAAAGTGAGTCTCCTGAAAAGAATGGAGGCTGGAATAAAGGTAAAGAGTGACTCACTGACTCAGACAGCTGAGATTAGAGTTAGCTGTTGAGGCTTCTGTGTCATTTTCTGTTAAATATAAATTCTGATTATTTATGAAATTAAATAAAATGGCATCTAACTTGTGCACAGTACTGCAAGTGCAATTATTATTATTATTGGTATTATTATTGTTGCTGTTATTATTACTATCGTTGTTGTTGCTCTGTCCCTCAGGAGTGTGTGAGCGGCTGTAACTAGGCCACTGCCAGGTACTTCATGGCTTTTTTTGACTGAAAATTAAATAAATGAAGGGACTTTTGCTCAGGAATGTATGTACACATTCAACATTCGACCTCTTCAGATCAAACATACTGCACTGTCTTTAATGATCTGTATTTTCATAATTTTATAAACAGCTGTTTGCATGTTATAATGGTTCTGCTTTGATGTCCATCATCATAAATAAAGTATGAAATGGTTTCTGCCAGCGTCCCATTTTCATTAATGATCTACTTTGATGACCTGATTTCAAAAGTGAGCAAAAACAGGCTGTTTTTGTTTACTACCTGCTCGCGCTACCTGCATTACTGCTAATCCCGGATTAACACAAAGTGGAATTCAGCGGATTACGAAATCTGCGGCTAAACGAGCAATAAAAACAACCGCAGAAATAAAGAACGAGCTGAGAAGCAGCTCTGAGCCTGATGTGTTTAGGACTGTGGAGGAAACGGTTAGTCACTCTGCCCACCTGTTACCTTTCAGATGAGTCAGCTCTGCTTGTGGACCGTTTATAATGACCTGTTAATATTGTAGGACCAAGAAAAAAGAAAAAAAGTGCCTCCACCAACTACAGATGAAGTGCAACCAATAACGTAATAGTAGTAAAGACATTTTGTCACTAGGGTTGCCAGAGTTGTGGCAAAACAGACATTATTCTTATATTTAATGTTTTCCCTGGGGTCCAGTTATAACACTTGTGTGATTTCATGTACCAACACAGTCATAATTCATATTTCATGACCGTTTTCCAAGCTCTGTATATCCCTTACAATTACACAGGCTGTTTCTGTTACTGTGCCTTTAAGACTGATAAATGTAAATGAGCTCTGATAGGCTGTGCCTTGTTCTAAGAGCTGCCCAGGCTGAAACGCTCCTTATAACTTCAGCATAAATGGGTGGGGCTAACTGGTGTAGGCTGAATGGGTGGATATACTTAAATGTGTTGGTTTTTGTGACATCACAAAAATACTGGATTAAAACCTGCTTTCTTTTTGCAGCTTAGTTTATATACAGTATCACTGCTGTCACGAAAAAAAAAACTTGTATCTCCATTTTTGTCATTTTTCAGTTTTTCACATAATTTGAAAGCACCTGTGGTCCTTTACATTGTGGATAAATTTCATGATGAACGGACCAAAAGAAATGACCCAAAATTACTTGGAAAAAGATCTGGTTCCATTGACTTACATTAAAAGTAGAGTATGTTTTTTGTGCCTCCTGTAAAGTTACCGTTTTGGAGGTTTTGATCCGACATGTACTAGGTGTCACGCATCCCTCTGACCCAGTTTTCGCTAAGAACTCGATTTCCCAGAATCCTCTGGAAGAGCACATAACTGGCAGACCTCACTCCTCCATGGACTCAATCTCCCAGGACTCCCTGGACCTGACAGTCACACCACCAGCGCCAACCAATCACTGCTCTTCCTCGCCTGAGTATTGATGTGTAGCACCTGTGTCTGAGTATAGTTACCTGTTTAGTTAGTATATAATCCTGGGCTTTTATCTTAGTTCATTGTGGAGTGTTCTTTTAATAGAGCTACTGAGCGGTACTTCTTGTTTTGTTCTATCGTGTACCGAAACTGCTTCCAGTATTTTTGAACTGTGCCTTTTGTCTTTGCCCTTTCGGATTGTTTGCTTGGATTATCTCTGTTTTATTTATTCTGGTTTTGACCTTGGCCTGTTTTTCGACTATGCCTCTCTTGGACCCCAGTAAAGTTTATTTTAATTACACTGAATACTTGAATGATTCAAAAATAATTTTACATAAAAACAAACTGTTTCATAGAAAACAACAGACCACATTAGCTGCAGATCACTGTTAAACCTCTTTAAATGCCCCCGATGTCCCTGATAGCAAGAGGACAGTGGGCGACTGTCGGCCCGCTGATGACAAAGCTGGTGGTCCACCGGCATTTTGCTCAGTGTTTTCCGGGTGCTCCACCAGTGGTTAAGCAGAGTATTAGACAAAATTCCACTGATCATCTCTCATTTTCCACTCACAGTCCAGTTTACTGATTTTTCCTTCCTTCTTTTCTTCAGTTGTACTTTGTAAATTAGTTTAGTAAATAATTTTAATCCAGCTCAGTTTCAGCAACAACATTTTTCTATAAAATTAGTCTTTATCAGGCCTAGTCAATATTTATTTCTGTTAGTTGTTTATAATATTTGTCTTAGTTTAATTTCTAAAATAAAAGTCTCTGTGCATTTAAAATCTGTTTGAGGAGATTAAAAATGTGTTATGCAGGACAGTAATCTGGGTGGTCCGAGGGGGAACTAGCAGTGGCAAACAGTCAGTGGGCTGCCGACCTTATCAAGCCAGTGGACTGATATATGCTCGCTGTCTGGTGTACGGTAGGTCTTTTAAAATTGCCCATTCGCTTGAATTGGACACCTGGCTTTTTTATTGTGGCACTGTCCCACTAATTACTGTTGGGGAGGGGGTGGGAGCACACATTATGTTGCGGTGCATGCTGGGAACTGTAGTGCAGCTCATGGTGAAATGGGCTAATATTAATAGAACATTAAAATAATTTTGCGGGTCGAATAGGATTGTGCCACGAGTCTGACTCGGCCCGCTGGCCTTGTGTTTGACACATGGGGAGTGAACAGTCCTATTTGAATCTTCACAATGTTTACATCAAACTACATAAAAACTACATCAAACTCTTTTATTTAAAAAAGTTAGGAAAATTGGATTTTGCAGGACACAGACCCTTTAAACTGCAAAGTAATAGCAGAAACTACAACATTTGAAGCTGAAATCCACCCATATATAAACAACTGCTTCAGAATACACTCTTAAAAACATGGTTCTTCAAGTGTTCTTTAGTAAACACAACGGTTCTATTTAGAACCATTTGCATGCTTAAATGGTTCTTCATGTGTTGGTTCTATATAGCAACAAAGTCTCCTATTGTTATGATGTCATGGTTGTATACAATAAAAGATCCATTTTGGTGCTATATAGAACCATATACAGCACACTCCCCATCAATATGAAGAACGATTTCACCGTGTAGAGAACCATTTAAGCATGCAAATAG
Organism: Colossoma macropomum; assembly: GCF_904425465.1. Classification (NCBI taxonomy): domain Eukaryota; kingdom Metazoa; phylum Chordata; class Actinopteri; order Characiformes; family Serrasalmidae; genus Colossoma; species Colossoma macropomum. The sequence continues at coordinate 35,704,320 of NW_023494798.1, forward strand.
TTCTTTGAGTGTTCATGGTTGTATATAGAACCGTTGTCTTTACTAAAGAACCCTAAAAAAACACCTCTTTTAAGAGAGTAGATGGTTCCTTAAAGAATCTTTTTGAAAAGTGTTCTATATAGCACCAAAAATGGTTCTGCTATTGTTACGATGTCAAGCTTTTATACAATAAAAGAACCATTTTTGGTGCTATATAGAACCACATACAGCACATTCTCCATCAGTCTGAAGAACCATTTCACCATGCAAGAACCATTTTAGTATGCAAATAGTTCTTTGAGTGTGTGTATCGAACCACTGTCTTTACTACAGACATTTTAATGTCTGGTCAACAGTACCAACCGGACACCACAGCCTATAACCGGACTGTGTGGTCCAAAACCGAACACCTGGCAACCCTAACTGCCCCTCAGTAGGCTCTGAGGTCTCACCTGTTTCAGGTGAAAATGAAGAGAGAACCTGAGTGAGAGACTCGGACTGACGGAGCCGCTGGAAACTCTGTGAAATGTAAAATGAAGCGCTTTGCTCGTTTACTCTGAACATGATCGACTGTGTTCGCCCTGAATAAGAGTAAAGCCGTGGCTTCAGGCGGCACCGTGACGCTGGTCATCCCAGGACACGTTACTATGGAGATAACAAGGCAAGACCCCCCCCACATCATCCACACTATCCTCAGCCTCTTTAGCACTGCACCTAGCCTGAGGCTAACGGGCTGGTAGAGAGAGAGAGAGAGAGAGAGAGAGAGAGAGAGAGAGAGAGAGAGAGAGAGAGAGACAGAGAAGGAGAAAGAGAGACAGAGGGATGGAGAAAGATATCTAAAGACAGACAAGAAAAGAGAGGAGGGGGAGGAGAGAGTAAGAGACAGAGAAAGAGAGAAGAAAGGAGAAAGAGAGACATGTGGAGAGACAGCAAAAGAGAGAGGAATGGTGAAAGAGGGAAAGAGATGGAGATGGGCAAAGAAAGAGAGAGCTGAAGAGAGAAATGCTTGGAAAAAGATGGATATGGAAAGACATGAGAGTGAGAGAGATAGAGAAAGAGAGAGATGAGAGAGAGAGAGAGATATGGAAAAAGAACAAAGAAATATGGAAAGAGAGGGGAGCAAGTGAGAGCGATTGGGAGATAGAGAGAGGAGATAGAGAACGCAAGAGAAGAGAAAAAGAGAGAGACAGTGATAGAGATAGGGAGAGAGAGAAAGGGATATGGAAAGAAGGTGATAGATAAAGAGAGGAGGAAAGAGGAGAATGAAAAGATGAAGAGAGAGGGAGAGAGATGGGAAAGGGAAGTGGGGGAGATGGGGAAAAAAGAAAGAGAAAAACAGAAAGAGAAGTGAAGAGAGAGATGAGAAAAAAGTGAGTGAGAGTGACAGAGACAGAGACTGGGAAAGAGAGAGAGAGAGAGATATGGAAAAGAAAAAAGAGGGACAGAGACTGGGAAAGAGTGGAAGAATCAGAGGAAAGAGAGAGAGGGGGAGGGAAAGAGATGGAGGGAGAGATAGGGAAAAATAGAGCAAGAGAAAAGTGGAAGGAGAGAGATAGAAGAGAGAGAGGGAGATGAAAGAGAGAGAGACAGGGAGAAAGAGAGAGAAAGAGAGAGAGAGACAGAGAGAGAGAAAGAGAGAGAGGGAGAGAGACAGAGAGAGAGAGAGAGAGAAAGAGAGAGAGAGAGACAGAGAGAGAAAGAGAGAGTGAGAGTAAGAGAGAGAGAGAGAGAGAGAGAGACACAGAGAGAAAGAGAGAGAGAGAGAGAGCTGTATTTCCAGTGGCGTTTTAATAACGAGTACCTTCACGCGAGTTTGTTAGACTGTGTGAATCCAGGTCAGTTCAGACAGGCTGATTAATACAAGGCTCGGTGGGAGACGCGTCTGTCTGTCTGTCTGCTGCTGCTGAACTCCAAACAAAGGAAACACTCGTTCTCGGGCAGGAGTTACTGATACTGACCGACTTACTTCCTCTGAACATTCAGCCCAGATAACGGCTCTTTATAGACGTTAAGGAAAAACAGACTAAAGTTCTGTCAGATTCGCCCTCCACACCGTCCCTTTAACACGAGCAGGAACAGTTCTCTTCTACAAACTACTGCTAAAAGCTCATACTGGAACTGTTCTGGTCCAAAGGTGCTTTAAACACCTGAAAGGTTTGAGAGCTGATAACAACAAGGAGATAAAGTGGGCGTGGCCTCTGGCTATGTCTAAATGAACGTGTGTAGGCTTTCAATCACCATGCAAAGAACCTTTTAAGCATGCAAAAAGTTCTTTGTGTGTTCATGGTTCTGTATAGAACCACTGTCTTTACTAAAGAAACCTTGAAGAACCCTTCTCCTCTTTTTTTAAAATAAAAGAGTATGTAAACAAAACATACAATTCTCTTTCCAGTTCATATATTTAGCAAAAACAACCTGTTTTGAAATCACTGTTTTTGTGATGTCACAAAAACCTACACATTTACATATATCTGCATATTCAGCCTACAGCAGTTTAGCTCCACCCACTCACACTGACATGGCAAGGAGTGCTTCAGGCAAGACTGCTTATTGAAATTATGTGCAAAACAGACCAGCCAATCAAAACAGAGCTCATTTTCATATATCAGTCTTAAAGGCGCAGTAACAAAAACAGCCAGTTTGATTCTAAGGGATAAATAGAGGTTAGAAAATGGTCATGAAAAATGAATTATGACAGTGTTTGGAACATAAAACCATGTGTACATTATAAAAGTACAAAAAACAGGATGTACTTTACTCACCAATGCCATCGTGCATCCCAGAAGGCACTTGTTGGAGCTCGTTGAACTCTTCTGTCCATATCTGCTCCTCCCCGGCCTGCATGAAGACCCCAAACTCATCCTCCTCTTCGTCACCCACCTCCACAGGCCTTTCGTTCGTGGCCACTTTGCTCCAGCCCTGGCCTCTCTCCTGCTCTGACAGAAGCTGGGATTCCGGCTGAGGCCTTAAGCTCCTAAAGCCAGCCCCCACCTCCTCCTGCCTGCTGAGGGCTGGGGGGGCTGTTGCTATGGCTGTGGTGGAGTTGGAGGTGCTAGTGAAGGCTGGATTAAGTAGGCAGGCAGTGGCAACAACAGCAGAGGCTTTGGGAGAACCTTGTGATGGAGATTTAGTAAACCATTGTTCTTCACAAACACTGTTTACTTCCGTCTGCTGAGGAGGACAGCATTCCTCCAGTGGTCCTACATGACCCTGACAAGGATCCTCCCGAGGACTTCTGGCGTTGGCAATGTCCAAGGCTTCATCTTTCTCCATTTCTTCCGTGTAGATGACCACCTTAGACTGGCTTTTCTCGCTTTTAAGTGAGTCTTTGTCCATCCTGGCCTTGGATACATTCTCCACTCCTGCAGGATCATGACCTTGACAAGAATCCTCCTCTTGACTCTTGGTCCTAACTGCGTCCAAGGATTCATCACCATCTTTCTCCGTTTGAAGAGAATGGATGACCACCTCAGCCTGGCTATTCTCATTTTCCACTCCTGCAGGATTATGACCCTGACCAGGATCCTCTACTGGACTCCTGGTGCTGGTCATGTCCAAGGATTCATCACCATCTTTCTCCATTTCCTTAGACCGTATGACCACCTCAGGCTGGTTCTTCTCAATTTTAAGTGAGTCTTTGACTATTATGGCCTTGGATCCATTGTCCATTCCTGCAAGGTTTTGACCCTGACCAACATCCTCCACTGGACTATCGGTGCTGGCCATGCTCAAGGCTTCCTCTTTCTCTGTTTGATAAGAATGGATGACGACCTCAGACTGGATATTCTCACTTTTAATAGAGTCTTTGTCCATCCTTGCAAGGTCATGACCCTGATCAGGATCTTCCAGTGCACCCTTGGCACTGGCCATGTTAAAGGATTCACCTTTCTCCATTCTATTATTGTAGATGACCACATCAAACTGGTCAGTCTCACTTTTAAGTGAGTCTTTTTCCTTCCTGGCCTTGATTCCAGTCTCCATTTCTGCAAGGTCATGACCCTGACCAGGATCCTTCACTGAACTACTGGTGCTAGCCATGCTCAAGGCTTCCTCCTTCTCCATTTGAAGAAAATGGATGACCACCTCAGACTGGCCAATCTCACTTTTATGTAAGTCTTTGTCCATCTTGGCCTTGAATCCAGTCTCCATCACTGCTGGGTCATGACCCTGACAGGGATCTTCCACTGGACTACTGGCACTGGCCATCTCCAAGTCTTCAACGTTCTCCATTTCCTTACAATGGATGACCACTTCAGACTGGTTCTTCTCATTCTTAAGTGAGTCTTTATCCACTGTGGCCTTGGATCCACTCTCCACTCCTGCAAGGTCATAATCATGACTGGCATTCCCCAAAGGACTCTTGGCACCAGCCACGTCCAGGGCTCCTTCTTCATTTTTTTCTATTTCTTCAGACCGTATGACCATCTCAGGCTGGTTCTTCTCATTGTTAAGTGAGTCTTCATCCATCGTGGCCTTGGGTCCATTCTCCATTCCTAAGAGCTCAAGACCCTGACCAGGATCCTTCTGTGGACTCTTGGTGCTAGCCACATCCAAGCCTTCATCTTTTTCCATGTCCTCAGACCATTTGACCTCCTCAGTCTGGTTCTTCTTGTTCTCGTCTTTGTTCATCCCGGTCATGGATCCAGACTCTTCTCCTGCAAGGTCATGACCCTGACCAAGATCCTTCTTTGGACTGTTGGTGCTAGCTATGTTCAAGGCTTCATCTTTTTCCATTTGTTCAGACTGTATGACCACCTCAGGCTCGTTCTTCTCATTGTTAAGAGAGTCTTTGCCCATTGTGGCCATGGATACATTCTCCATTCCTGCAAGGTCATGACCCTGACCAGGATCCTCCAAAGGACTCTTGGTGCTGGTCATGTCCAAGCCTTCATCTTTCTCCATTTCTTCAGAATGGATGACCAGCTTTGGCAGGCCATTCTCACTTTTGAAGGAGTCTTTGTCCATCTTGGCCTTAGATCCATTCTCCACTCTTGCAAATTCATGATCATGACCAGGATCCTCCAAGACACTCCTAGTGCTGGCCATGTCAAGGCCTTCAACTTCCTCCATTTCTTCAGAATGGATGACCACCTCATTGTTACTTTTAGACGAGTCTTTGTCTATTCTGGACCCCTCAGTGTCATCTGAGGGAGTTCTGGATACAATAACTATGTTAGCTATGTCTATATCTTCACAGCTATGGCTAATGTTAGCATTTCTGTTAATGGTGACTTGCATAAGTTCCTCTGGACTGAACTCTTTGGGTTTTGGCACATCACTGACAAAATGCATGCCCTTGGTTTTTGCAGTGTGGTTCAGGTTTACATCTGCTACAAGGTCACCCTTTTGTTTAATGCTAGCTGTGGCCTCCTCTGTGCTGTCTTTGCAAGGTCTGGGCTCTTCCTGACCCACATAAACCTCAGAACTGCCAGATGCACTGGAACTAGCTTCGGCAGAGGTGTCTGGTTCGCACCTGTGCAGGTGAGTCTTGTCATCATTAACCTTCTCGATGCCAGCAGTGTTCTTGTTTACAGTTCCTGGCTGTGTGCTGCTAGCTGCATGCTTGTGTTTAGCCTTTAGGCATGCTGTTATGGCACAGTCTGAAGTTTTTAATGCATCGATCTGTGAGGTGAAATCCCTTTTAGCCCCTTGTCCTGGTTCATCTCTACTCTCAGCTGCTGAGCTTTTCTCTGAGGATTTCACCACTTTGCTCGACTTTCTCCACTTCCGGACGACCGGTGGTTTGACCTCACAAGCTCCGTCATCTTGACTCGCCCGTCTTCCTCGGCCAGAGCCATACGTGTCGCCTGCCGACCCTTCTGCCGAATTCGGATTTATCCGTGGACCTGCAGCTCTGGATCCAGCCGGCCTGCTGTTTCCCACAGTGCAGAGATAACTGCATCCCTCCGCTTTGAGGAACAGGCAGCGGGTCTGGGTCTGCCGGACCCCCTCAGAGCCCTTCAGAGTGGCCACAGTCACCAGGGCACCAGGAGTGCGGAACGTTAGGTTCTCCTTCGTTTTCCTGCAAATAATAACAAAAATAATGAACTTGTAAATTTATATGGACCATTGACCTTATGTATTTTACAATGAAGAGCAAATAAAAAAAACAGGTATTAAAAGCCCATATCATTGAATATTTCTCATTTTTTTAAAATAAAAACAGCTTATTGCTGTATGTACACCCTGATAATAATTGAAATAATAAATAATAATTGAAATAATAAATGAAAATTTAAAAGTATAGTTCACTTCTTAATCAATACAGTCCATACATGAAACTAAACAGCCGGTGTTTGATTAACCGTTTCTGTGATGTCATAAATCCGCCAATGAAAGCCTACAGCAGTTTGGCCCCACCCAGTCATGCTGAAGGTATAAGGAGAGTTTCAACACAGACTACTTTCTGAATGAGGCACAGCAAGTTTGTATATAGCATTTTATACTATAAAAAAAAAAGATGTAGTATGTAAACATTGTTAACATTTCAAATAGTACTATTCAGTACATACATATCTATATATATATCTATATCTATATCTATATATATATATATATATATATATATATATATATATATATAAGCTGCAAAAAAGCTGTTTTTAATCTATTGACTTTGTGATGTCAGAAAAAAACAAAACATTTAAATATATCCAGCCATTCAACCTACACCAGTTCAGCCCCACCCTTTTATGCTGAAGTTCTAAGGGGTGTTTCAGCCTGGACTGCTCTTAGTATTTAGGCACAGCCAATGAGAACAGAGCTCATTAACATATATCATTTTTTAAAGGCACAGTAACAAAAACAGCATGTTTAATTCTAAGGGATAAAGAGAGGTGATGTAGAAATGAATTATTGGTACATAAACCCACACAAGCATCATGCAAGAGAAATATACGATACAGGCCCTTTAAAGAATGAGAGAAAAGTGACAGAAATAAAAATATTGAACAAGGAATGAAATTTTAAAAAATTACACACATAAACAAAAAAGTTTTTTAAATAATAAAAATTTTGAAATAACAATAAAATACTGTTACGATAATAATGATATTTACTATAATAATAATGATAACAATAACAATGAGTTCTATTTCAGCAAAACAATAAATAATTAAATAAATAAATGGCTGAAAAAATAGAAAAGAGATGAAATAAAAAATGTAATAAAAAGGAACAGTTAAAATAACTATAATACTTATAATAATAATGAATAAAACATCATAAGTGAATGATACACTCCTAAAGCACTATTAAATGACATTGTAATAGAAAACCAGGCCTGACCATCCTCTCTGCCTGTCCGTCTGCTGATGGTTCTGATGTTCTGCAGTTTTCCTCCTGTTTCTGGCATTGAAGCCTCCGCTGACGGCCCACGCCCTCAGGCCTTTGATCAGAGGGATCGCTCCGAACCCGATGGCTCCGAAACTGAGGGGGGCGCTGCTTCTCCCGCAGCCCTGCAGCAGCTCCCTGTGGGCCATGTCCAGGCACAGGGAGTTGTTGTTGTTGTTCTGCTGTAGCATTACGGTGGGGGGAGGGGGGTGTACAGGATACCACTAAACACTGTGGAGGGAAACATCAGGTCAGCGAGGTTAGTCAGGCTAAATACACGCGGATCCACCTCAGTGCCTCATACAGTCAGAGCATCTTCTCACGAATAAGTCCAGTGGGATTTAAAGGGCCAAGATCTCCGAAAACTGGAGCTTTCCTCACTTTTTTAAATGACTTTGATGTTGCATGTTAAAACAGTTAAAATTTCCAAAACCCCCATTCAGTCCACATCTGGAAAAACAGCCCATTTCTGTGATGTCACAACGACCAACTCATTTACATATATCCACCTATTCAACCTACAGCAATTTAGTCCCGCCCACTCAGTGCTGAAGTTATAAGGAGTGTTTTGGCTCTGAGTGCTTTCTGAATGAGGCACAGCCAATCAGAACAGAGCTAATTTGCATATATATATATATATATATATATATATATATATATATATATATATATATCAGTCTTAAAGATACAGTAGAAGACACAGCCTGTTTACTCTTAAAAAACATGGTTCTACTTAGAACCCTTTGCTTGCTTAAATGGTTCTTTGCATGGTGAAATGGTTTAGATTGATGGAGAATGTGTTGTATATGGTTCTGTATAGCACAAAAAAGGGTTCTATTGTTACGATGTCAGGCCTGTAACAATAGCAAAACCTTTTCTGGTGCTATAGGGAACCATTTTGAAAAAGGTTTTATATAGGACCATACAAAACATTCTCCATCAATCTGATGAACCATTTCACCATGCAAAGAACCATTTAAGCATCATGGTTCTATATAGAATCAAGAACCCTTGAGGAACCATCTTTTTTAAGTGTAAGGGATGAAGAGAGGTTGTAAAATGGTCATGTAGAAATTAATGATGACTGTTTTTGGTGCGTAAAACCACACAACGTTATTAATGCAAGAAAAATCTAGAATATCGGCCCTTTAAGTGTCTTGTAAGCTAACGATGACGCAAATATAAACAAATGTAAACACAATAACACTCGAAAGTTTGAAACCGCATGCAAGATTAACCGTTTCTGTTATTTTATGTTTACTGTGGATTTCAAAAGTAAAAACTATGAACCAAATGGTCTTTTTTAGCGATTTTATTCAATATTTTAAGTTACTAAACGATAAATAAAATATACTGTAATGATTTATTTTACATTCATTGTTTGTCATCTGCCTTCAGATTTGATCTCCACTTTTGAAATATGGTGAATTCTGGATATTAATGTTACTAGAACTTCGTTCTTGATGTTCTCCAGGGTTCTCAGTCAGTTTAGAATCTTCTATAACTCTGTTCTTCACTCTGGACTCATCTAACATTTCAACATTTCTATTTACAGCTTCATCTTAAAGACCTGAAAGCTGTGCAGGACGAGCAGATTACAGTGATTTATACAGTAATCTGAAACCAGACTGGGTTTATATTATTAAAAACAGTGATTCCAAACTTTTGAACACAATTGTAAAACTATAAAGCTTGATTTAACACAATAAAAGAATCTTCTAACAGGTAAACTTCATGCAGGCAAAGTCTATTGTGAGCTAACAATACTTTGAATATAAGAAACATACATAAACCATACGCAATATTTTACTAAAGTTATAGGCAGCTGAGTAAAATCGAGATATAAAAAGCTGTTTATCTGGGTAGTAAGTGTTTATTTGCTCAGGAAAACACTACCATTAGAATAAATACAGATAGTATTACTACAATAAGTTGTATGTCAGTGTGTTCATTTAACCATTTCCTGCCCTCTCCTCAAGGAAATCCAGTATTATTTGTGGTTATCATTCAATACCTGCTTTATCTAATCAGTATTTACATAACTTAGATAACTTTTTACTGCATTTATGTTTATTTGCATTTATTCTGATGATACATGGTGATTTTGCAAGTAAAAGCACACTCACTGCTCAGATAAATGGATCTAAATGATGTGCTCAAGTGCCTAAAATCAGCTTTAAACATAATCAAAGCAGCTCCACTGGTGTTTATTTTTCTTATAACGCTGTAAACATTACTGTCCCTCTTACTACACTGTCACTGTTGGAACAAAACCTTGTTTCTCCACCGAGTTTGTCTTTTTTTGTGTGTACTCTAAGAAACATCAGCAATTCTTCACACTGTTTGAAGGTTTTCTGATAAACGGAGCTGTAGAAATGATCCAGAATCACCTGGAATCAAGCATCTTTACATTAATGTACATTGAACCTCATTGAGCCTTGTTCTCCAATATCTTCCTAAGTGTGTTCTTGAGAAAGATCCTAAGAATAAGTCTACGTCAGGTTCATGACGTGTTCTTAAAGCACAGAACTGTTCTGACCTTTGTGCTCTTGAGTGTGTAGATTCTGTTCTTACCTAAGAAATAAACCCCAAATAAGAGAACACTGGTGAACGACAGAATCTTCGTCAAAACTGCGTAAGTGGATTTTAAGAAGGAATTTCTTCTTAAGAACGGCTGGAGAACGAGGCCCAATAAACAGTGAGCGTGTTTTCCCTTCTGTAAAGTTACCATTCTGGAGATACGAGGTTTTTCTCTGACAGGGACGATGCGCATATGGTTTGTCCTGCTAATATTTGTTGCTCAGGGATCAATAATGTTTATATCTGTCTACAGTCATATGCTCAGGTTTGAACACCCCAGTATCGCTCACATCACATGCTGTATTTACAAAAAATCACAAGTTGTGTTGATTTTGTAAGTGAAAATAAGTTAACACTCAACAGAGAACACACTTACACACTTACACACTTACACATGACATTTGTCTGCACATTTAATTTTACTTGCTGAATTTAACACAGTGAAAAAATACATAAAATATTATAAAATAAAATAATATAAAATATCGCACAGGCCATGTTTTATGTTTTAGTTTTTCCATAATATGTTAAATAAACAGTAATTGTGTATTAAAATGTGCAGAAGTGAGTCTCTGTAGAGGATGTGTAACTTATTTACACTCAGAAAATCAACAAATACATGGAAACTGAACAGAGGTGCAGAAACTTTTGCCTACAACTGTATATACCTGTAAATCGCTGCTGTCAGAACAAAACCTCGTATCTCCATTTTTGTCATTTTTCAGGTTTTGACATATTCTGAAAACACCAGTTGGCCTTTACAGTATGTATAAATTCCATGATGAATGGGCCAAAATAAACGACCCAAAATGACTTGGAAACAATTCTGGTTCCATTGACTTACATTAAAAGTGCAGTATGTTTTTCCTTCTCCTGTAAAGTTACCATTTTGGAGATTTTGGTCCGACAGCAGCGAAATATCTATTCATTCTCTGTCTAATTTGACAAAAATATATAGAAAATACAAAAACAACACAACACAATATATATATTACATTATATATTATACATTATATATATGTGTGTGTGTGTGTGTGTGTATGATATAAGTCTGTTCAATAATGAACACGAAGTCTTGAAGGGTCTCTAATTATTTATATATATATATATATATATATTTGAATTAAAAGAGTTATAAACAAGACATATACATGTATACATACACATAAGCATACACATGTGCTGTGTATACATATATACACATATACACAATGCTGACACATATACACATATATGTAATACAGAACATCTCAATCAGGCATTAATGTGTGTATATCTGTTGTATATAATATATTATATACATGTTATGTATGTGTGGGTGTATATGTATATACATTCACACACACACGTAAGCTACAGTGGTGGTTGAGGATGTTTGGTGTTCAGCTGCTCCGTGTGAAGCCTCTCAGTGATGATGCTATGTGACCGTGTGATGCTCAGTGAAGATGCTGCACGCGGCGTGATGCGCGCACCTGCGTCAGAAACAGCTCTCACAAACATCCACAGACAGATCAGATCTGATCAGAGGTAATCGATCACCTCAGTGTGTCGGTGTGTGCTGTCTCACCTCACTGCCGTGTCCATCTTCTTTCTCCCTCCTCGCGCACTGAGCTCGTGTCACGAATCCTCTCTGAATCACGCCGAGGAGCGCGAAGCTGCTGCTCCGCCGCGCATGCGCCTTTCAGCACCTCCTCCGCTCGCCATTGCCTTATCGATCACATATCGATGACGTATCGATCGCATAATCTGCTCGAAGTCCCCGGTCGAAGCGTCCTCGAGCCAAACCACAGCAGCACGCGCTGCGGAGGATCAAAGCGCCGCCCCACCGGAAACGAGACGCAAAGCCACCGCAATCCGGCGCGTGCGTGCGCTCTGCTGACCAATGACGGCGGTGCAGTCGCGCCCGTGCGCGCACCGTCGTACTTACGCACGAGGAGGCGCCACGCACACACGCAGACCCACACATCTATCTATCTGTCTGTCTGTCTATCTATCTATCTATCTATCTATCTATCTGTCTGTCTGTCTGCCTGTTTATCTATCAGTCTGTCTGTCTGTCTGCCTGTTTATCTATCTGTCTGTGTCTATCTACCTGTTTGTCTGTCTATCTGCCTGGACTTCTGTCTATGTTTGTCTATCTATGTATCTGTCTGTCCTTCTATCTATCTGTCTATCTATTTATCTGTCTGTCCTTCTATATGTTTATCTATCTATCTATCTATCTATCTATCTATCTATCTATCTATGTCTGTCTCTATATCTCTCTATCTGTCTATCTATCTGTCTATCAACTATCTGTCTGTCTGTCTATCTATGTATCTGTCTATCTATCTGTCTATCTATCTCTCTGTCTGTGTGTCGGTCTGTCTGTCTATTTATGTATCTTTCTATCTGTCTGTCTATGTATCTCTTTATCTCTCTGTCTATCTATCTGTCTGTCTATCTATGTATCTCTCTATCTACCTGTCTGTCTATCTATGTATCTCTCTATCTGTCTGTCTATCTATCTCTGTCTGTGTGTCGGTCTGTCTGTCTATTTATGTATCTTTCTATCTGTCTGTCTATCTGTCTGTCCTTCTATCTATCTATCTGTCTATCCCTCTATCTGTCTATCTATATGTCTCTGTTTATGTATCTTTCTATCTATCTTTGTCTATCTATCTCTCTATCTGTCTATCTGTTTATCTATCTATCTATCTATCTATCTATCTATCTATCTATGTTTATGTCTGTCTATCTATTGTCTATCTGTCTGTCTGTCTATCTGTCTATCTATCTTTCACACAAACAGGAAATATCAATGCTTTATCAAGATTAATGCCTCTCTCTCTCTCTCTCTCTCTCTCTCTCTCTCTCTCTCTCTTTTCTCTCTCTCTCTCTCTCTCTCTCTCTCTCTCTCTCTCTCCTCCTATCTCCATGTTTTTTGCATAGTAATCGTTTGTCTTGTGTTAAAATTTGGATGAATGGACCAACAGAAATGATCCAAAATCACTTCAAAAAACTCGTTTTTACATGAACTTCCATTACAAGTTAAGAATGTTTTTTCCTTCTCCTGTAAAGAGCACCATGAAAATACAAATAGCACTCTGTAGTTCTACAGTTACAGACTGTAGTCCATCTGTTTCTCTGCATACTTTGTTACCCTGTTCTTCAGTGGTCAGGACCCCCACAGGACCCCCATAGAGCAGGTCCTATTTGGGTGGCGGGTCATTCTCAGCACTGCAGTGACTCTGACGTGGTGGTGGTGTGTTTAGCCCTATTGGAGCTGGATAAGTTGCAGCAGAGGAGGTTTGTTTTATTATAATCCTCAGACACAGATTAATCCAGGCTGCTCGAGCTGCTGTCTGTAGCTTTTATTACTTTAATAACTGATCGTGATAATTAGTCACCCAGACCAGCAGGAAAGTATTCAGTCTGCACCTGACGATAAAAACTGAGTTTAACGTGAGAAACACAATCAGACACATCAGCAAATCCATCAATGTGTGAATCACTTCTAATCTTAATACACATAGAAATAAAATAAACCCCCAAACCACAGTAAGAAGGACGGAGCTTAAGTTTTAAGTCACTTTCTGGTACCTGAAGCTGCACCACAGGAAACGGCATATAAGAAGCTGACTTCAGGTTCGTGTAAGAAGGTGCTGAGGTTAATCTATTATGAATATCTACACGGATTAAGGAACTCTATAACTTAATGCTGCAAAGCTTTAACCATCACTGTAAATAAATAACTACTACATAAAGTTAAGATCCTGAATAGACTATTAAATGAAATAAGCTTAATATAAAACTAGAGGAAGAACAATCACATCAACAGGTTCTCTGAGCCTCATTAACCACACGGCCATATCTACACAAACACCACACAAACAATACACATCACACAGACATGAGTGTGGATCACTGCGTTCCCTCCGTTATATAATCCTATCCCACTTTCTGAGAGTGATATTCCTGAAATAGTGTAATTTCGGACAGTATCTTTCTTAAACTGCCGCTCTGTAATGGTACTGAATGCAGTCCAGCAGCGATGCTGACCGCCCCAAAATGGCGGTGCCATTGACGAGCCTGGCTGGACCCAACGTGGCATCTAGGTCTGTATATCTGTGTACCAGAATGAATGGGGTTTTTCGAAAAACACCCTGTGTTAAATAAACATGTCCAGAACCCGATAAGTTCTGTTCTGTGAACATTTTACTCCCGAACACCACTGGATCCTCTGAATTACGAGGTCGTTAAAGAGCCTTAATGCTAATGTAGTTACATGCGAGCTAAAGCTACTGCGCATCAATCTGATGTCACAAAGCTACACGAAACTAAGGCGGGCTGTGCCGCTGCTCTGACGAGCTGTGCTACCTCATCAAAATGTTCTACCGTAGCACATAATTACAGGTAAACCCGTAAATAAAACCTCTAAGTGGGATATTTTAACAGGCTAAAACTCCTTATCAACAATACTACCTGTGTTAAACTACGAGGCTGAATTTAGCTTCTTTTTCGCAGCTTCTTGTTTGAATGTTCCCGTTCCACCTTAAATGGTGCAGCAGTTGCTGTGCTGCTAGAGTTCTACCTGATCTATATCACTTCTCCTCAGACCTGGCAGGTCAGGCCAGGCATTACTGCTACTGAGTGCTGAATGGTTAGCATTAGTGCTAATGAGCACTGATTGGTTGGCATTGCTGCTACTGAGCGCTGATTGGTTGGCATTACTGCTACTGAGCGCTAATTGGTTGGCATTACTGCTACTGAGTGCTGATTGGTTGGCATGAATGCTACTGAGTGCTGATTGGTTAGCATTACTGCTAGTGAGTGCTGACTGGTTAGCATTACTGCTACTGAGTGCTGATTGGTTGGCATTGCTGCTAGTGAGTGCTGACTGGTTAGCATTACTGCTACTGAGCGCTGATAGGTTGGCATTACTGCTACTGAGTTCTGAACATCTTGTAAAACCAGTTTATTTCTGATTACTTAAGCGTTTCAGATGTTCTTCTCTATGTCCTTATAATGTTTTTTTGTGCCGCTGAACTTTTTAGTCTATTAGCACAAGTGCTACATATGCTGCCAAGCAGCCTGAGCTAAAAGTTTGATGGACATAGTAACAGTAACTAAAGGAGGTGGGGTCAGAATTTTCTAAATAGTGAAATTGTGCTGGACTGACCGCAGTTGAGTGTATTTATTAGTAGCTATTTTGAAATGATCATTGAGATTGCACTGTAATTTGAGACTTGACTATGGTGGCAGTTTTACTTATTCTCCAGCTTCAGGATTTATCTATAACAGGATTAAATGATTATACAATATTTAGACAGGAAGGATAATCATAGTAAAAACAAGCTAGCAGCAGTTACCAACTGTTAATATTTTTATTTCTTTTTGTTTTGTCCAACTGACACATTGTGTTTCGAAAGAAAAAAAAATCTGACATGCTCATCAGTACTACAAACTCTTAAAAAAAACCAAAACAAACAAAAACTATACAGTAATATTGCTAGCTGCTCATTTTAAACTAATTTCATCCTCAATGCAGGAGTTAATGAAAAATATGCCAGAGAATTTCACAACAACTCAAAAGATTCCCTTCAACACAGAAATGTTGTCATTGTACAGTATCACATTTTAATGCATTCCTCTTTAATTCTTGAATTAATTTCCACATTCAAACACATCCTCGGCACTACAAATTAATTTTATCAATATATATGTACATTTTGTGTGAATAAGTATGAAAAAAGTCTTGAACAGTCTTTCTACTTTAATAAGGTACAGCCATTATAGAAAAAAGGCATAGAAATTTGCATTCCATTCTGAAACTTGAAAAAAGAGTCGTAAAAACCGCAAATGTACTCAAACTACCTTAAGCGAGATCAAGCTAAATATAACACCTCTGAAAATCATGAGAAATTTTCAAATCCCACCCTTTTGTCTATGTATGTATATTATCTACAGCAACTGTTCTACGTGAAAGTGTAAAGAACTAATATCTTTACAAGTTTACCAACTCTGTAAATGGTAAATATATGAAAATAAAACTCTCCTACAATAAATAGTTTTATTTATGTGCCAAAAAAGCTCTTGATGTGTTCAGAATAAAAATAAATAGATTAAAACTGAATAAAACAACAACACAGTCACATATAAAAACATATATTACTCATCTCCCCTAAATTCACTGACTCCAGTGTGTAGTTGAGCTGCTACTTTTTGATTCAGTCACCATATATTTTGACATTTTAGTTACTACAGTAAGTGTCCCTTCCTTCGTTGTGGTGACCGTATGCTCTGATGAAGATTCCTGGGTGGAGAACTCTATCTTTGGCATTCTCATGTAGAAACCTCCAGAAGCTTCTTCACCGTGGGATCTGCCTTCCTTTGGAGAGCCCTCTGGTGTGATTTGCACAGTGCTGGTGGACTGAGGGCTAAGAGTGACTGCGGGTACTTTAAACCAGGTTGCCTCCTCTGTTTCTTCCCCTTCTTGCCTGCTGCTTCTACCATATCCCTCAGAATCCCTTTCTCTTTGGCCAGAGGTCTTCCCTGAGAGAATACCAGTTGAAACCTTGGGAATCGGGGACTCTGATTCCTCTCGTTCTGCTAACATTTCTGTTCTGGCTTTTGAGGACACTACGATGTTGCTCTCAGTCTCCTCTTCGTACTTTGTTGTTTTCTTCCTGAAGCCTGGAAATGATATCTTTCCTGATTTAGCCTTGGTTCCTTTAGCATCTTTGCCGTCTCCTGAGGTGTCCTTCTTGCCTAGTTTCATGCCCATCTCCAAGTCTCCCTCTTCACTCGCATCTTTGGAGTATGGTGAGGTAAACTCAACTTTGGGAAACTTCAGCTTTCCAAACACTGCTTTGTCATCTTTGTCACCATTAACGGTAGGATCATCTGCATCGTATGCCCCTGTTTTTATTGGGGAAAATTCAACTTTGGGCAACTTGAATTTGCTTGTCTTTGACTTTCCTTCAGTTTCCACGTCCTCTTCGTCACCATTCAAAGCTGTTCCTTTACCTTTGGAATGTGACTTTCCAAAACTTGGCTTCAGTTTGAGCTTTGACCCTTTTCCAGCCTCTGCACTTGCTTCACCAGTTACAGCAGAGCCTTCTGCTTGGGGATTAACCAAAACAAATACTGCTTTCTTTACTTTTGGCATAGGAGGGCCCTCATACTCCACTTCAGCACCCGTGATGACTGAATAGCCCTTGGACTTTGGTGATTTGATGTTGAGTTTGGCTTCAGGTGAACTTATAGAAGGCAGAGCCACGCCAAACTTTGGTATTTTGACTGTGGTACTCGTCTTGGTGTCCTCTTTATCATCATCTGTGTCATCTTGGGCAGTCCCAATATCAAAATCTATTTCTGGAAGCTTTGGTGCTTTTACTTCAATATTAGGCAACGAGAAGCCATGGCCTGAACCAGCATCTTCAACAGTGGGTTGTGTAGATGCTGATTTTCCTTGGCCTTTACTCTTTATGGTAGGACCAGAGATCTCTACTTCAGGCAGTTTGATTTTAGAGAGTTTTGAGGATGAATCCTGACCTCCCTCCATGTCCACAGCAGCCTCTTCTTTAGACTTCTTAATCTTGACTCCTCCGCCAATCCCTGCATCAATTTTTCCTGACTTACTTATATCTGTCTCTAGTCCAGAAAACTTAACTTTTGGCATACCAATGTTGAACTTTGTACCCTTCACTTTTGGCCCCTTTACTTTTCCCTTAGTTGGTGCTGAGCTGAGGTCAATGTCTGGCGGCTCAAGCTTCTTTCTTTCAGTTTCTCCATCCTTTGATAAGCCAATATCTAATTCTAGATGCCCTCTTGGGCCCTCTATATCTATTGTTGGCATTTTCATTTTAAATTTACCTTCCTCTCCCACTTTGGCTTGGACAGGGCTGATATCACTAACAGGACATGATGCATTTGCATTTCCAGACATTCCTTTAGACAACGAGATGTCTACTTTTGGTAATTTAATGTCTGGCATCTTGAATTTACCATCTCCTGTGACTTCTACATCATCTGCTGCTCCTTGAGGTACTGATATATCCACCTTAGGCATTTTAACATCAGGCAATTTAAATTTCCCACCTTTTACATCAATTTCTACTTCTGAAGCATCAAGTGTTCCAGATTTACCTTTTAGTGGTGATATTTCTACTGCTGGCATTGTAATGTTTGGCATCCTGAATTTCCCATCTTGCCCCACAAGCTCCAGTTCGGGGGCATCAATGTCAGCTGTTTTTCCTTTTGGTAGTGAAATATCTACTTGTGGCACTTTAATGTCTGGCCTCCTTAATTTTCCACCTCCCTCAACTTCGAATTCTGGACCACTAATTTCTCCTTTTTTCCCTTTGGGCAGTGATATGTCAACTGTTGGCATTGTAATATTTGGCATCTTAAATTTCCCACCTTCCATTTCCAGATCTGGATTATCAATATCTGCTTTACCATGATGCAATGAAATATCTATTTTAGGCATTTTAACATCAGGCAGCTTGAATTTGCTTGGTCTTCCCTCGGCTTCTGCTTCAGGTGACTGTATTTCTCCTTTTATTCCTTTGGGTAATGAAATATCCACCTCTGGCATCTTGAATTTTCCACCACCTCCAACTTCCAGCTCTCCTGTTTTGCCTGTGGGTACAGATATATCAACGGTTGGCATTGTAATTTTTGGCATGTTGAATTTTCCTCCTTGTCCCTTGACCTCTGGCACATCAATGTTTCCTGTTTTTCCTTCAGGTAGGGATATATCTATTTTTGGCATTTGAATGTTGGGCATTTTGAATGTACCTCCCTGAACTTCGAGTTGTGGTGTATCAGTGTCTTCTGTTTTACCTTTAGGAATATGTAGGTCAACTTTTGGCAACTTGAATGCTCCTGCCTTTCCATCAGCATCCAGTTCTGGAGGACTGAAGTGTCCCGTACGTCCATGGGGCAAAGAAATGTCCACAGTTGGCATTGTGATTTTAGGCATTGTGAACTTTCCACCTTTGGCTTCAGCTTCTACTTTTAGTTCTGGAGCACTAATTCCTTCTTTGTTGCCTTTGGGCAGTGATATATCCACTGTAGGCATTGAAATGTTTGGCATGTTGAATTTGCCACCTTGTCCTTCGGTTTCCAGATCTGGAGTGTCTATGTCTACTTTGCCATGGGGTAGCAAAATATCTATTTTAGGCATTTTAACATCAGGTATCTTGAATTTCCCACCTTTTCCTTCCATTTCCAAGCCTGAAGTATCCACATCTGTTTTTCCATGGGGCAGTGATATGTCCACTGTTGGCATTGTAATTTTTGGCATCTTGAATTTCCCTGTCTTGTTCTTCAGTTTCCATATCTGGAGTACTGATGTCTACTTTACCATGGGGTAATGAAACATCTACTGTAGGTATTTTAACCTTTGGCATCTTGAATTTCCCACCTTTTCCTTTTAATTCCAGTTCTAATGCATCCATATCTCCTGTTTTACCATGTGGTAGTGATATATCCACTGTGGGCATTGTAATTTTTGGCATCTTGAACTTGCCACCTTTGCCCTCTGCCTCCAGTTCTGGTGTGTCAGTGCCACCTGTCCTCCTTTCGGGTAGTGATATGTCTACTTTTGGCATTTTTATATGTGGCATCTTTAGTTTATCAATTTCAATGTTGATAGCTGAAGAACTGGAGTCAACTGACACATCATGTTTCACCTTTGGTAAGGCAACATCCAAATCAACCTTTGGTACAGATATATCAATAGTTGGCATTTTCGGAATTTTTAAGCTACCCTCATAACCCGTGATATCCGCCTCAGACACATCAACCTCGGTTTTTGGTAGCAATGCCTCACGTTCTGGTATATTTGCTGATGGCAAGGATATCTCAACTGATGGCATTTTGACCTTTCCTTTTGTGTCCAAGGATGGAGCCTTGAAGTCACCTTTGATCTCTCTATCCACATTAAGTGAAGCATCCACATTGCCTTCTGGAAGTTTTATTTTAGGTATCTTAAATTTAGGTAGTTTTAGTTTGTATTTAGGTTTGTCTTCAGGGCTTTCCACTTTGATTTCTGATTTTGTAATATCCCCTTCTCCCATTTTCATCTTCATTTCAAACTCTGGTCCACTTACATCTCCATCCTTTTTGGAGATACCAAATGACGGCATTTTGATTTTCGGCTTCTTTACTTTGCCTTTAATTTTTCCATCAGTATCAATCTCTATAGATGGGGAGCATCTCTCCACATCCAAATCAGCAGACAAGCCAGGACTTTCTACTCCTCTACTTTTAAATTTTCCACCAAATTTAGGAAGTGATGTTTTTGGTATTTTTAGAGTCACATCTGGAACTTCAAAACTTGCCCCAGATGATGGTCTACGGCCTTCAGCTTTCAGAAGATGAATATCCTCTCTATCACTGCTTTTTGTTTTTGGAAGGCCAAAGTCAAGGTCAACTCGGGGTGCTGATATGTCAACAGTTGGTAGCTTCACAGTTGGCAGCTTTATATTTCCACCTATGCCTCCACTAACACTGATGTCAGGCATATTTTTACCTTTTATGTCTGGCCCTTCAATTTTCATTTCACCTTCAGGTAATTTCATTTTTGGTAAGGAAATGTCAAGTTTTGGGATTCCAATTATGCCTGCTTTCCCTGAATGACCTTCAATGTCAATGGATGGCAGGCTGAATTTTCCAGTTTTGACATCAGGACCTTCAACTTTAACCTCATCCCTCTGGTAACTTGATTTTTGGGCATGGAAATATCAACTTCAGGAGCTTTGACCTTAGGCAGAGATATATCAAACTTAGGGCATTTCAAACTTTCCTCCTTTCCCAGAATGTCCCTCAATGCCAATTTCTCCTTCGGCCTTTCCTTTTGGTAATGATATGTCAACGGATGGTAAGCTGAATTTTCCAGTTTTGACATCAGGACCTTCAACATTAATCTCACCCTCTGGTAACTTGATTTTTGGCATGGAAATATCCACTTCAGGAGCCTTGACCTTAGGCAGAGATACATCAAATTTTGGTATTTCAAACTTTCCTCCTTTCCCAGAATGTCCAGCATCGAGATCTCCCTCCACTTTACCTTGGGGTAAAGCAAGCTCCACAGATGGCATACCAACTTTTCCCCCTTTAGGCCCCTCGACATTTATATCAATCTTTGGAGATTTCATTTTTGGTAGGGAAAGATCAACTTGGGGCATATGAAACTTGCCCCCTTTACTAGCATCACCTTTAAGCTCAGCACCCCCCTTTACTTTTCCTTTTGGCAATGAGATGTCAATGTCTGGCATATGAAACTTTCCACCTTTGACATCAGGCCCTTCTACATCAACTTTCCCTCCTTCAAGACTGATGTCTCCCTCTATCTTAGGTTTTGGTAAAGAAATATCAACAGATGGCATGTGAAACTTTCCACCCTTGATGTCAGGACCTTCCACATTGATTTCACCTTTAGGTAATTTTATTTTTGGTAAAGAGATATCAAGTTTTGGCATTTCAATTTTTCCACCTTTCCCAGAATGTCCCTCAATGCCAATTTCTCCTTCAGCCTTTCCTGATGGTAATGATATGTCAATGGATGGCAAGCTGAATTTTCCTGTTTTGACATCAGGGCCTTCAATATGAACTTCACCCTCTGGTAACTTCACTTTTGGGATGGAAATATCAACCTCAGGAGCCTTGACCTTAGGCAGAGATATATCAAATTTGGGCATTTCAAACTTTCCTCCTTTCCCAGAATGTCCTTTAATGTCAATTTCTGCTTCAGCCTTTCCTTTTGGTAATGATATGTCAATGGATGGTAAGTTGAATTTTCCAGTTTTGACATCAGGACCTTCAACATTAATCTCACCCTCTGGTAACTTTACTTTTGGCATGGAAATGTCAATTTCAGGAGCTTTGACCTTAGGCAGAGATACATCAAATTTGGGCATTTCAAACTTTCCTCCTTTCCCAGAATGTCCAGCATCGAGATCTCCCTCCACTTTTCCTTGAGGCAAAGCAAGCTCCACAGATGGCATACCAACTTTTCCCCCTTTAGGCCCCTCGACATTTATATCAATCTTTGGAGATTTCATTTTTGGTAGGGAAAGATCAACTTGGGGCATATGAAACTTGCCCCCTTTACCAGCATCACCTTCAAGATCAGCACCTCCCTTTACTTTTCCTTTTGGCAATGAGATGTCAATGTCTGGCATATGAATCTTCCCACCTTTGACATCAGGTCCTTCCACATTGATTTTCCCTCCTTCAACACTGACATCTCCCTCTACTTTAGGCTTTGGTACAGAGATATCAACAGAGGGCATGTGAAACTTTCCACCCTTGATGTCAGGACCTTCCACATTGATTTCACCTTTAGGTAATTTTATTTTTGGTAAGGAGATATCAAGTTTTGGCATTTCAATTTTTCCACCTTTCCCAGAATGTCCCTCAATGCCAATTTCTCCTTCAGCCTTTCCTGATGGTAATGATATGTCAATGGATGGCAAGCTGAATTTTCCACTTTTGACATCAGGGCCTTCAATATGAACCTCACCCTCTGGTAACTTCACTTTTGGCATGGAAATATCAACTTCAGGAGCCTTGACCTTAGGCAGAGATATATCAAATTTGGGCATTTCAAACTTTCCTCCTTTCCCAGAATGTCCTTTAATGTCAATTTCTGCTTCAGCCTTTCCTTTTGGTAATGATATGTCAATGGATGGTAAGTTGAATTTTCCAGTTTTGACATCAGGACCTTCAACATTAATCTCACCCTCTGGTAACTTCATCTTTGGCATGGAAATATCCACTTCAGGAGCCTTGACCTTAGGCAGAGATACACCAAATTTTGGCATTTCAAACTTTCCCCCTTTCCCAGAATGTCCAGCATCAAGATCTCCCTCCACTTTTCCTTGAGGCAAAGCAAGCTCCACAGATGGCATACCAACTTTTCCCCCTTTAGGCCCCTCGACATTTATATCAATCTTTGGAGATTTCATTTTTGGTAGGGAAAGATCAACTTGGGGCATATGAAACTTGCCCCCTTTACCAGCATCACCTTCAAGATCAGCACCTCCCTTTACTTTTCCTTTTGGCAATGAGATGTCAATGTCTGGCATATGAATCTTTCCACCTTTGACATCAGGCCCTTCTACATCAACTTTCCCTCCTTCAAGACTGATGTCTCCCTCTATCGTAGGTTTTGGTAAGAGATATCAACAGAGGGCATGTGAAACTTTCCACCCTTGATGTCAGGACCTTCCACATTGATTTCACCTT
Source organism: Colossoma macropomum (assembly GCF_904425465.1). NCBI lineage: Eukaryota > Metazoa > Chordata > Actinopteri > Characiformes > Serrasalmidae > Colossoma > Colossoma macropomum. The sequence continues at coordinate 35,727,450 of NW_023494798.1, forward strand.
TAGGTAATTTTATTTTTGGTAAGGAGATGTCAAGTTTTGGCATTTCAATTTTTCCACCTTTCCCAGAATGTCCCTCAATGCCAATTTCTCCTTCAGCCTTTCCTGATGGTAATGATATGTCAATGGATGGCAAGCTGAATTTTCCTGTTTTGACATCAGGGCCTTCAATATGAACTTCACCCTCTGGTAACTTCACTTTTGGGATGGAAATATCAACCTCAGGAGCCTTGACCTTAGGCAGAGATATATCAAATTTGGGCATTTCAAACTTTCCTCCTTTCCCAGAATGTCCTTCAATGCCAATTTCTGCTTCAGCCTTTCCTTTTGGTAATGATATGTCAATGGATGGCAGGCTGAATTTTCCAGTTTTGACATCAGGACCTTCAATATTAACCTCACCCTCTGGTAACTTCATCTTTGGCATGGAAATATCGATCTCAGGAGCCTTGACCTTAGGCAGAGATATATCCATTTTTGGCATTTCAAACTTTCCCCCTTTCCCAGAATGCCCAGCATCAAGATCTCCCTCCACTTTTCCTTGAGGCAGAGCAAGCTCTACAGTTGGCAAACCAACTTTTCCACCTTTAGGCCCCTCAATATTTAGATCTACATCTGGGGATTTTATTTTTGGTAGAGAAAAATCAACATGGGGTATATAAAACCTCCCCCCTTTACCAGCATCACCTTCCAGATCAGCACCTCCCTTTACTTTTCCCTTTGGCAATGAGATGTCAATTCTCCCACCTTTGACATCAGGCCCTTCAATACTGATGTCACCTCCTGCTGATTTCATTTGCGGCAAAGAAATGTCAATTTTGGGCATTTTAAACTTTCCTTCCTTTTTGGTTCCTCCTTCAAGACTGACATCTCCCTCTGTCTTAGTCTTTGGAGCAGAAATATCAAGAGAGGGCATGTGAAACTTGCCACCCTTAATATCAGGACCTTCCACACTGATTTCGCCTTTGGGTAATTTCATTTTTGGTAGGGAGATATCGAGTTTTGGCATTTCAAACTGTCCTCCTTTCCCAGAATGTCCTTCAATGCCAATTTCTGCTTCAGCCTTACCTTTTGATAATGATATGTCAATGGATGGCAAGCTGAATTTTCCAGTTTTGACATCAGGACCTTCAACATTAACCTCACCCTCTGGTAACTTGATTTTTGGCATGGAAATATCAACTTCAGGAGCCTTGACCTTAGGCAGAGATACATCAAATTTGGGCATTTCAAACTTTCCTCCTTTCCCAGAATGTCCAGCATCGAGATCTCCCTCCACTTCTCCTTGAGGCAAAGAAAGGTCTATAGTTGGGATACTAACTTTTCCACCTTTAGGCCCCTCAACATTTATATCAATCTTTGGAGATTTCATTTTTGGTAGGGAAAGATCAACTTGGGGCATACGAAACTTGCCCCCTTTACCAGCATCACCTTTAAGCTCAGCGCCCCCCTTTACTTTTCCTTTTGGCAATGAGATGTCAATATCTGGCATATGAATCTTCCCACCTTTGACATCAGGTGCTTCCACGTTGATTTTTGCACCTTCAAGACTGACGTCTCCCTCTACCTTAGATTTTGGTACAGAGATATCAACAGAGGGCATGTGAAACTTGCCACCCTTGATCTCAGGACCTTCAACATTCATTTCACCTTCAGGAAATTTCATTTTTGGTAAGGAAATGTCAAGTTTTGGCATTTGAATTTTTCCACCTTTCCCAGAATGTCCCTCAATGCCAATTTCTCCTTCAGCCTTTCCTGATGGTAATGACATGTCAATGGATGGCAAGGTGAATTTTCCTGTTTTGACATCAGGACCTTCAATATTAACCTCACCCTCTGGTAACTTCATTTTTGGCAAGGAAATATCAATTTCAGGAGCCTTGACCTTAGGCAGAGATATATCAAATTTTGGCATTTCAAACTTTCCTTCTTTCCCAGAATGTCCAACATCGAGATCTCCCTCCACTTTTCCTTGAGGCAGAGAAAGCTCAACAGTTGGCAAACCAACTTTTCTCCCTTTTGGCCCCTCAATATTTAGATCTACCTCTGGGAATTCCATATTTGGTAGGGAAATATCAACATTGGGCATATAAAACTTTCCCCTTTTACCAGCATCACTTTCAAAATCAGCACCTCCCTTTACTTTTCCCTTTGGCAATGAGATATCAACATCTGGCATATGAAACTTCCCACCTTTGATATCGGGTCCTTCAATACTGATGTCTTTTCCTGCTGATTTGAATTGGGGTAAAGACATGTCAATTTTGGGCATTTTAAGCTTAGTGTCTCCTTCAAGACTGATGTCTCCCTCTACCTTAGGTTTTGGTACAGAGATATCAACAGAGGGCATGTGAAACTTGCCACCCTTGATCTCAGGACCTTCCACATTGATTTGACCTTCAGGTAGTTTGATTTTTGGTAAGGAGATATCGAGGTTTGGCATTTCAGACTTTCCTCCTTTTCCAGAATGTCCTTCAATGCCAATTTCTGCTTCAGCCTTACCTTTTGGTAATGATATGTCAATGGATGGCATTTCAAGTTTCCCAGGCTTGACATCAGGTCCTTCAATGCTGATTTCACCACCTGTTGATTTCATTTGGGGCAAACCAATGTTGAATTTGGGCATTTTAAACTTCCCTCCCTTTTTCATGTCACCTTCAAGACTTACATCTTCTTGTAGCTTTCCTTTAGGCAATGATATGTCAACAGATGGCATACTGAATTTTCCACCTTTGATTTCAGGGCCTTCTACATTCACATCAACAGATGGAGCTTGTACTTTCGGTAATGAGAGATCAATCTGAGGCATTTGAAATTTTCCTTTGCCAGCGTTTGCTTCAAAATCAGTGTCTCCCTCAATTTTTCCCTTTGGCAGTGAAATATCAATTGATGGCATACTAAACTTTCCACCTGTAATTTCAGGACTTTTAACATTGATTTCACCCTGGGGTAATTTAAGTTTGGAAACTGACAGATCTATGTCAGGCATTTTAAACTTTCCTCCTTTTCCAGAATGGCCTTCAGTTTTAATGTCGCATTCCACTTTTCCTTTAGGGAGGGACAAATCTACAGAAGGCAAATGAAACTTGCCACCTTTAATGTCAGGTTTCTCAACACTAATTTCACCCTCTGGCAATTTCATTTTTGGCAGAGAGAGATCAATTTGAGGCATGTGGAACTTTCCTCCTTTCCCAGATTGACCTTCCTCAAACTCAGTAGACCCTTCTATTTTTCCTGTTGGTAATGCTATATCAACAGATGGCATACTGAATTTTCCACCTTTTATGTCAGGTCCTTCAACACTAATTTCACCCTGTGGTAATTTGACCGTTGGTAGAGAGACATCTACTCCAGGCATCTTAAATTTTCCTTTCTTCCCAGATGAGCCCTTGGCCTCAACATGTCCTTCCCCTTTTCCCTTTGGCAGTGAAAGGTCAATAGATGGCATATTAAATTTTCCACCTTTAACCTCAGGCCCTTCAATGTTGATTTCACCTTGTGGTAAGTTCATTTTAGGAAGGGAAAGATCCACTTGAGGCATTTGAAACTTGCCACTCTTTTCAGCATCTGCCTCAAGAGAAACATCTCCCTTCAGTTTTCCTTTTGGCAACGATAAGTCAATTGATTGCATGTGAAATTCTTTCCCCCTGACATCAAGCCCTTCAACATTAAATTTGCTCTCAGGAGATGTTATTTTTGGCAAGGAGATGTCTAATTTTGGCATGTCAAATTTTGCCCCTGTACTTGTACATCCTTCAGCATCAGTGTCTTTTCCAGTTATCTTTGGAATGGAGATGTCTATTGATGGGAGACTAATGTCTGATTTCTCAATACTGGGCATTGCAATGCCAAGTTTTGGGATGCCAATGTTGGGGCCTTTAGCCATAGATCCATCGATCTCATCTCCAGATGTTTGTTTTGTGTCTAGGCTTAGTTTTGGTAATGATATGTCAACATCTGGCATGCTGATTTTCATTCCTTTCACATTTGGCTCATGAATATCAATGTCTTTGAAATCAACAGTTTCTGTGGTCTTTGGAATATGTAAATCCACATCCACATTCGGCACACTAATGTCAATTGCTGGCATCTTTAATTTTGCTTCCATTTTTGTGGCAGCCTCCCCATCAACTTCATCTGAGTGATGGGAGAGTCTTAGCTTTGGCAGTTTGATCTTTGGCATCCTCATCTTGGTGTCAGCACCATCTAAATCCCCCTTGGGTACTTTCGCTTCAGGGTCAACCTTCCCCTTAACATCCACTTCGGTTTTAGGCAAACTGAAATCAAATTCCACAGAAGGTGTTTGAAATTTAGCCTCAGGACCTTTCAGTGCAACACTGTCATCCAATGATGAGTCTGTTTTTGATTTTTTTGTCTGAGGAAAATGCATTCCAAACTTTGGCCCTTTTCCTTTGGCTTTAATCTTTGCTCCAGTTATCTCTGTCTCCCCTCCTGGTGTTGAAATTTCTACATCACCTCCTGCAGCGGACTTCGTTTTTGTCCTCGGAAATCTGATCTTTCTTTTCTTCCTTACGCTGGTGACCACTCCTTCTAGTTGCCCTGGTGCCTCTGCAGATGCTTTCCCACGTTTCTTCAGCCTAAACTTTGGGAATGCAAACTCCACATCAACAGGAGTAAAGTCCATTCTAGTTGGTGAACCCTCAATGTCCATTTCTGCTTCAGCTTGTGCTTTCTTGTTCTCTTTCAGTCTTTTCAATCCAAATCTTCCTCCTCTTTTCTTTTTGGCTTTAAACGGTTTAACACTTTTGACACTCTGCAATAAAACATGAAAGTATTCCAAAGTGAAAATCATTACAGGAACATGGTAGCATAAAATGTATGAGAAACATAGCAGATTTTTTTATCATATAATCAATCCAAAGTGTATCTATTTGCAGAATAAGGCTTTACCATTCTTTGCACCTTGGCCTTAGGTCCTCTTAGCTCAACATTTGGTGCACCTGGACGACTGCTGACTTCAATTTGAGGTACAGTCCTCTTCAAGAAGAATGACACTTTGTAAGGTTCTGCACACTGAAGGATCTTCAGAGCATCCTCATATTTCACGTTATCAAAATACACCCTGGCACTAAGCAGCTGATCTCCTATAAAGGCACACAGTGATTCAAAGAGTAACTCATAGTTCCACCAAACTCGCAGACAAACAAAGCTTTCTATGATACGACTTTAGGAATGAACATAAACATGCACTTGAACATTTAATTTCATTACATAAATGAAAATGTGCAGGTTATTTTATTGTCCTTCAAAGAAAGCATGCATTTTAAACAGAAGAACTTCTACAGTAGATAAAATGGCTGAAATCTGCTAAATATTATCCTCTTTTCACCTTTTTGGAGGCTCAGTTGCTTTGCTGCTGGGGAATCTTTCAGAACTTCTTTGACAAAGATGCCCTTCACCCCTCCACCGACAACGCTGTATCCACTGGCTCCTGCTTCAGCCTCTGTCTCCACCACCACTTCCACCAGTTCTGATGCACGGCCTTCTTCCTGCACCCATTAATCATTAATATTGTTAAAAGCATTTTAATTGTTAATGTGATGGTTTGCAGATAAATCCAATATCGATACATTTACACAACTGTGTTGTTTAGTATCTCTAATAGACCTGGCTATGGAGTTTCTACCACTGTATGACACACTGTTATCTATAAACATGGACAAAACTGTCACATAGCTAAAAATCATTGCTGCCATTTTGAAACCAAATTTTTCTGTTTATTGTTTTTGTCCACAACTTGATGCATGTTGAGGCCTGCCCCCTGTAAAAAAGTTAACAATTGTGAAACACAAATTGTGGTTCTATTAATATTAGAAGCTCAGTGAATTCAATACATCAAGTTGCATCATTTTTTTACTTTGCAGTTAGCATAATGTTAATTGGCGGGACTTCTTAGCTACATTAGCACTGTAGCTCCAGTACAAATTTAAGCAAACTTTAGACTCCAGATGTGACTTAGCTGATCGACTACATTGTGGTAGGAGAGGAAATTTTGAATTTTTGATTTTTCACTGAACTATCACTTTACCGCCCAGTCAGTGAAATTACATTCATGTCATTGGAATTCACATCGCTGAAGTCTGGAATGAATAAATTTCATGTCAACTTTGGTGAACTTTGATATGGAAATCCGTGACCAGTAGTGCTACTGCTTAGGCTGTGTTGAACTCTGAACGACTTTGAAGAGCAGCGTTAAAGCAAAACATTTCATCCCCACTGGCTATAAATAAACATATTAAAGAGAGACTGCTTGGTACACACTCAGTCAGAATTATATATTATTATGTTTACTTTTGTGTTGTTATTGTTTATGGTAGGTGAGTTATCAAGCATGCTAACTGCTAGGTTACACCTTAAAATAATAGGATACTGAAGGCACCTTTTTGGGGTTCCTCAGGTTGCCGCATTGGCGGAACCCTTTAGAGAGCTTCCATGAACCTTTTTAAAAAGGGCAGTTCTCTGAGAAACTTAGGAAAATTTACAAGGTTCCTTGAGGGACTGTTTTATCCAGCATGGTGGTCTTAGCTTCTTGGCTAAGTGACTATATGATTGTCTGGCAGGGGTGGCAACAAGTCTCAACTATTCACACTCAAGTCAAGAGTCAAGATAGTCGAGTCTCGATTCAAGTCCCGAGTCAGTGAAGGCGAGTCTCAAGTCAAGTCCCCAGTCAATAGTCCTAATCTTATAGTCCTAAACAAGTCAGTCTGCATTCTTCAGTTAATTTAAAGCCGTAACAGTACTGTAGCCTTTCAATGACAGCACATCAGTAGTGTATGGTTGTATTTTATATTATTATTATTTTTCTACCTTTTCAACTAAAATACAAAATGCTTGGTACACAGATAACCATGACAGGCATACTGATACACACAAACAGTAGTGTACTACATATGAAAAGAATTTTAAAAGTACTGCTGAACTTAATTAAAAAAACCTTTATATTTGAAGATAATTTTTGATGATCTTTGGGAATATTTGGGGCGCACAGGATTACAATAAAATATCTCAGCCAACTAAAAACAACCGCTAGTTTGAATTGAATTTAGACGACAACAGAAACCAAAATGACCGAGCTGAACAATGTTTACAGAAAAGACAGCAAAGATGGTGGGTGAGTTTATCATTTAGCAGAACACGAGCATTACTAGAAGGGAACCTGATGTTAAGCCAAACCCGGTGATCTCTGCACCTCACTGGCTCTTGATGTTCTGTATGATCTGTTGTTGCACTGATGTAATGGTCATGGGTATAAAGAGGATTACCACAGATTCACTCTTCTTCTCCGGAGGATCCATCCCTTCAAGCGCTGAGTGACTCACTCTCAGGTGGCTCCTCTTTTGACTTAGAACCTGCTTTAGTTCTGCATGGAGTTTCTCCTTCTGAACCTGAAACAAAGTTGTGAGATATCTAAATGTCTCTTGTCAACGTGCAGATTTTTTTTTGTACAAACCACAAGAACATTCTTCAAAACACGCAGAATTTTACTGAAATTACTGGTGTCTCACATGCAGCCATTATCTTTGACTTCAAATCTGTCAATAATAATCTTCAGATTGTTTGCCTGTAGCAGCTTTCAACTCTAGTCATGCATAGTTTGGTGTTTCCTGGCCTAAAACACCTCCTCCAACTAATCAACTCGTTAATAAGTGCTGCTAGAGGTGAGTCAGGTATGAGGCGGGGCAATCTAAAATATGCAGAACATGAGTTCTCCAGGTCCAGGGTTGGAAACCACTGGGCTATCTATTGTGATGATGCCATGAGTGCTTCTGTTGAATTGTTCTCTTGTACTATATTGCTGTACTCTATTGCTGGTACAGCCCAGATGAAGGTGGGTTCTCCTTTTGTGTTTTGGTTCCTCTCAGACGTTCCTCATCATGCTCTTATGGAGTTTTTCCTTTTGAGTCTGGGCTCCCTTCGGTGTTTTTTCTCATGATTTTAGTGTTTTTTTTTGGTTTCTCTCACTGTTTCCTCCTCATGCTCAGTATCAGGGAGTTGTTGGTGGTGCTCATATGTGAAGCTGCATCCACACTTCTGGATTAAAGCTGGTTGAAATTGAAATTACAGTTAAAATTGTAATTGGTACTCACAACTCTTTCGGGACTGTCCTGCTCGTCTGGAGAGATGCAGTGGTGCTGGCTGAGCTGAGGGGCAGAGGGAGGCCTGTTTGAGGGAGGGGACCTCTTTTTATCTTTTAACTGCTCAAAGACACACAAATGAAGAAACACAATACAAGATTAGACCAGTTCTGTCTCTGAAGATTACAAGCCAGTCTGTTTTGTTCCAGTTCATGAGCCGTCACATTTGCAGTCTTGCAGCCTTTATTTGTGCATCACTGTGGTGGTCACAGGGCTGTACGATGTCCTGTTTCTCCTTCTGGCAGGAACCACATGGATTCAGCGTTGTACTGTTACCCAATTTTTTAATGATACAAGTAACGGCCAATCAGAGTAGACTGGTTTGTTTACAACTGTTTGCAGAAGAAGATATTTCAGTGTAAACAAAGTGGTTTGATGTGAAATTCTACATTCTAGAGAAACTTAACAAGTCAGATGTCTGAACAGTTTAATGCTTCTAAAAGCTCCCTTGCAGGACGTTATTACATGTTATGAATATGCTGACATTGTTTTATGAAGGTTTACAAAGGTTTTGAAATTAAACAATTTTAAAACAGATTTTATTGTAGAGGGATACATGCAGGGTGTTAAATAGTCCCCAAAGAAAATGTATTATTTCAGATTTTCCACTACTTTCCATCATCAACATTCCATATAAACTCAGAAGACTCGTGTAGGTTCACTGGTGGTTCTGGATAGTAAATAAAATGTCTATATTTGTGTTGTAGTCATGGCGACCCCTGGTTCCTATCACCACCACTGTGAAGACATCTGAACCATTTCACACCAAACCACTCTGAATCACTCTGTGTACATCGTTTACACCTTAATCACTGAATTATGAGGAACATGTTGAAAAATCGGTGGAATTTCCATTTAGAATGTATTTCATTGTTATTGCATGTTGTTGCTGAGCAGCATAATGGTTTTCATATTTGGACCCTTGATACATAAAGTAAATTAGCTAAAAGAAACAGAATGACTGATAACACCTTCACCATTAACCACTACCACCTAACAGTACTGGGAACACAGTGCAAATCGACTGTTGAATGTTAAACACTACCATATTTGAATGTGAATGGGCACTTACAGCTGGACCTTTGGCCTGTGGATGACCATGACTGTCCTCCAATTCTCTCTCTGAGTCTGAAAACACAGCAGGTCATATAATCAATTATGGGCGTCAAATATGATCTAAAATAACAATATAAGTGGAAATAAAGAAAACAGTTATGTAAATAGTATTATCCATGGGTTCAAAGCCATAAGTAATTGGACATTTACATATATTTTATTGTTTTGTGCTCCATCACATTGGTTCAGCTTTTTATTTCAAAATACAACAACAGAAAATTCAGTTTCTTGGCCAGTTGTTAGTTCATGCAAGTCTAGAGTAGATTCTGGGTGTGTCATCTGATCTGAGTCAAAACATCACAAAGCAATTATGGAACTTTTCAGGGCAATCACCAGCTAAGCAATAATAAATAATAATAATAATAATAATAATAATACGTTTTATTTATGTAGCACACTTTCAGGACAGGATCAACTCAAGGCACTTTACAGGAAATTAACAAAATAAAATTAATTAATAAAAACACGTTTAAAAGAAAAGTCTTGAGATTCTTCTTAAAAGAGATAAAGATCCAGAGTTTCCTAGAAAATCAGGAAGCTCAATCCATAATCATGAACCCAATACTCTAATAACCTTGAGCGTGGAACTACCAGCAGATTTGAGGCTCCAGACCTCTGTGAAAGTGTAGCATGAATCTGAGGAAGTCAAAGATTCTGCAAATATATGGGAGCTTGTGCATGTCAACATTTTTATGCTAGAGGTAACATTTTTAAATTCATTCTCTCTCTAAAAGGAAACCACTGCAAAGACTCAGGAGTGCTGTGAGAAAATTTCAGGTCTTGGTTAAAATACATGTAGCACAAACAATATTTCACCTAATAAAGACAAGACTGAAAACCCCCAAAACAAACATTTTGTTCCTTGGTGCCCTAAAACAGGCGTGTCAAACTGGGACCTTCAGGGCCGAAGCATTTACACTCTGAAGTCAGTTCATGAAGGCGTTGCTAATTAGCTAATGAGCTAAATCAGCTGTGTTTAATGAGGCAGTGTGCTGAAGTCTGCAGTGTTTTTGCCAGCAAGGACCGGAGCCTGACACTGTGCCCTAAAATGAGGGACTATATTAAAAACAAACCATATACAGTTCATCCAGTTTGGATGTAAATACGCTCACATTAAGGCATTGTTTCATTCTATTAAGCTGCAGTGCCAGTGTGTGATCCATACTTTAATACAGTTGACTTTAAGGATGGTTTTGACTGCCAAAACATCCATCCATCCATCATCTAAACCGCTTATCCTTCTGGGTCGCGGTGGGGTGCTGGAGCCTATCCCAGCTGTCATTGGGCGGAAGGCAGGATACACCCTGGACAGGTCGCCAGTCCATCGCAGGGCAGACAGACAGACATACACATTCACACACACACTCACACCTAGGGGCAATTTAGTGTGTCCAATCAGCCTGACTGCATGTTTTTGGACTGTGGGAGGAAACCGGAGTACCCGGAGGAAACCCACGCAGACACGGGGAGAACAGGCAAACTCCACACAGAAAGGACCCTGGTCGCCTGGCCAGGAATCGAACCCAGGCCCTTCTTGCTGTGAGGCGACAGCGCTACCCACTGCGCCACCGTGCCGCCCCTGCCAAAACATTTCCAGATCAAATGGATACTGACCATGATGCTAATCAATACAGTTAATACAAAAGCTGGTTATAATCCATCTGCTACTGACTAATCTAACCCAATTTACCCTAATCTAACAAAGAACTCTGTCAATATAACCAATAATAGCTGCACAGAAATGAAAATGTCAGGCTTGTTGACTGATGCTGGACCACATGATTTAGCATGACTAGGATTGCAAACTACATTGCTTTACACTTTTCAAATTCTTTCCATGGCTTTTCTGACCCTTAGCACATCTCTGGCCTGTAAAATTTCTCAGCCACTCTGTGTATGTGTGTATATGCTGTGCTTTGGTCTGTGGCCTGACAAAGAATGCAGTGCCCCACCCTGCTGACCACCGTGGATCAGGTTGCTATCGAGCGTTCAGGGATTCTGATGGTGTTCCCTATCTGAGTGCTTCACATTCCTCATTAGTAGACACTATCAGGTGTCTCTCCCAGCCATATGAACTCATTACTAGCATTAACAGCCCTGTGGATCAGAGAGCTGTAATATTTAATGAGTTTCACACTGTGCAACCGGTTGCATTAGCCAAACTAGCCAAACACCAGGGAGGCTAATCAAACTCTCCAAACAGCAGGAGGAACAAACCAGAAAACCAGGGAAGCTGAAAAAAAGCTAATCACCAACACCAAAGCCGAACACCATGGATGCTAACTAAACACCAGGAAAGCTAACCAAACTAATCAAACACCAGGAAAGCTAACCAAACTAATCAAACCCCATTAAAGCTAACCAAACTAACCAAATCCCAGGGAAGCTAACCAAACTAATCAAACTCCATTAAAGCTAACCAAACTAACCAAATCCCAGGGAAGCTAACCAAACTAATCGAACTCCATTAAAGCTAACCAAACTAACCAAATCCCAGGGAAGCTAACCAAACTAATCGAACTCCATTAAAGCTAACCAAACTAACCAAATCCCAGGGAAGCTAACCAAACTAATCAAACACCAGGGAAGCTAACCAAACTAACCAAATCCCAGGGAAGCTAACCAAACTAATCAAACCCCAGGGAAGCTAACCAAACTAACCAAATCCCAGGGAAGCTAACCAAACTAATCAAACACCAGGGAAGCTAACCAAACTAATCAAACACCAGGGAAGCTAACCAAACTAACCAATTTCCAGGGAAGCTAACCAAACTGATCAAATCCCAGGGAAGCTAACCAAACTAATCAAACACTAGGGAAGCTAACCAAACTAATCAAACCCCATTAAAGCTAACCAAACTAACCAAATCCCAGGGAAGCTAACCAAACTAATCAAACCCCATTAAAGCTAACCAAACTAACCAAATCCCAGGGAAGCTAACCAAACTAATCAAACCCCAGGAAAGCAAACCAGACGAACCAAACACCAGGGAAACTAACCAAACTAGCCAAACACCAGGGAAACTAATCAAACTGGCCAAACAGCAGGAAGAACAAATCAGACACCAGAGAAACTAAATAAACTAGCTAAACACCAACACCAAAGCCAAACACCAGGGATGCTAACCAAACACCAGGAAAGCTAACTAAACTAGCCAAACACCAGGGAAGCTAATCAACCTATCCTAACAGCACAGCAAACAAACCAGACATCAAAGAAGCTAAACACCATCACCAAAGCCAAACAACAGAGAAGCTAACCAAACTAACCAAACACCAATGATGCTAATCAAACCAGCCTAACCCAAGGAAAGCTAACTAAACTAACTAAACACCAGGAAAGCTAACCAGACAAGGGATCTAGCCAGAGTAGGCAAACACCACCAAGCTGAAAAAAATACTAGAAACCATTAAAAGTTTCTGTTGGTTCCTGGTGGCGTTCAATAGTCAGTAATGGTATTTTGCATTTCCCTGATGGGTTTTATATCACAGTGTAAAGGATTCTAATGGTTTGACAGGTGTTCTGATTCCAGATGTGTTTGATGGTCTCCTAATGGGATCTAAAGATGTCCAACAGGAAACTAGCAGCCTCTAATGGTAACTATTAAGCCAATTCCCATTAGAAAGCAAAACCATCAGGTTTTAATCCCAAACGTTCTAATGTTTTTTTTAGCAGGGCCGGGAGACTAGCTAAATTATCTATAGAGCAGAGAAGCAAACTAAACTAGCCAAATAACAGGGAAGCTAATAAGTTCCCTACTGAAAAAAAACAGCTTGCACACTGGTCTGAGCTGGTTTGTGCAAGTTTATGAGGTCTAGCTGGTCACCCAACATGCTCATGCTGGTTGACCAGCATACCAGCGTATGCTGGTTTTGGTGGCGATAAGTATTTGCATTGCTGCTGTCCAGCATAACATCACACAACATTGTTGGACCAAAACCTCTCATCTCCAAAAAAAGTACAAGAAAAGGAAAAAACCTTACCTTTCAATGGAATTTAATGTAACAAGATTTTATTCTGCTTCATGTTGGACTATTTCTGTTTGTCCATGTGTCGTAATATGTTGGCAGAATCTAAAGAACAGCTGGTATTTTGAAACAGTAAAAGAAGAAAAACAGCCAAAATGGAGATGGTGCTATGCTGGTCTATACTGGTCTTTCTGGCAGGGTAACCACACAAGCCAAACATTAGGAAAACTAGCCAAAGCCAAACACCAGGGAAGCTAGCTAAATTATCCAGAGAGCGAAGAAGCTAATTAAACTAGCCGAACCAGGGAAGCTAGCCAAACTAATCAAAACAGAGAAACTAACCAAACTAGACAAACAACAGAAACACAGCACTAGCAGGTGTATTTCATCTTTGTGTGCTAGCAGATCTACTTCAGTCCCTCACTCTCATAAACTCAGAACTTACACATTAGTTTTACAGTAGACACTCAATAATGTACTGAATAATCAGTCTTAAGATTAATAACTGAATAATAGGCCTGAAGTTGATGGGGTTAAACCTCACAGTGGGGGACGGGAAACCTGCTACAAACACCATTCTGTGATAAAGACCTACTTCCCTGCTGAAAAAAGACCATCAGAGCCTTTGGGATTAAATCCTGATTTTAACCTGACCTGGTTGTCCATTCCCTGATAGTAAGAGGATATCAGCGTTGGCCCGCTGATGGCAAAGCTAGCGGTCCACTGGTGTTTGGCTCAGTGTTTTCTGGGCGGCCCACCGGTGTTTAAGCAGAGCATTAGACAAAATTCCTCTGATCATCTCTCATTTTCCACTCACAGTTCAGTTTTTTCCTTCCTTCCTTTCTTTATTTATACTTTGTAAATTAGTAAATAATTTTAATCCAGCTCAGCGTCAGTAACACTTTCTATAGAATCATTTTATATCAGGTCTAGTCATTATTTATTTCTCTCTCAGTTTTTTGTAATGTCTGTCTTAGTTTATTTTCCAGAATAAAAGTCTCTGTGCAGTCTCTGGAGATTAAAAACTAGCTAGATCTTGTATACAGGACAGTAATCTGGGTGGTCCGAGGGTGGATCAGCAGAGGCGAACAAGCAGTGGGGTGCCAGTTATTGAGCCAGTGGACCGATATATGCTGGCTGCCTGGGTTCTAATGGGAACTGGCTTAATGGTTACCATTTGAGACCACTAGATGCATGTGGAACTCCTTTCCATCCATTAGAGTCCTTGATACTGTCATATCAACTCATCAGGAAAACACTAAATACCATTAGTGACACCAGGAACCAGTGGATACCTTTACTGGTTTCTGATTTTATTCAGCAGGGTTTGCACTTTTTAATGAAACAGGCTGTGAATGTGACCAGTTCATTACTGTTTAAGGTACGTTCCCCTTCCTGTGCAGATGGACAGACTGTCCAAACAGTAACCGGGGAGAATTATCCGCTCTGAGATGATTTGGATCAGGCAGCATTTATAGCGTGTTTACAGAGGGTCGGTCAGTGGTGGCTGCGTGCATGACTGCACTCTAGAGTATCTGTGTGAGTGTTTAACTGTCTGACTGAAAGTGGCAGCTGCACTCATGTGATGCTGTAAGCAGTGGACAGTAGGAATGCTGGAGGTCAGAGCTGAGCCTAATATAGATACACACTGCCCTGACCCACATCTGCCTGCAAAGTACTCAGCCTTCCACCGTCCAGCCTTCCACCGTCCAGCCGGCGGGTGTGTCAGTGGGCCCACCTGACTGAATGCATGTTTTTCGTAATCTTAAATACATTCTGATCTAAAGGGTTCCTCTTAAATGCCACCATCCATTTATTTAGTTTCCAGTCAAAACTGCACTGCTATTAAGTAGGTTATTCATTTTTCAGGAGACTCACTTTCAGTTCCTCAAAGAATCTGCAGACACACCTCCAAAGTTCAGTCTTAGAAGCTGGTTGATCATTTTCTGAAGTAATCAAACACATTCAGTGGTGTTGAGGTCTGGACTCTGGGGTGGTCAGTCCATCGTTCAGCTTCTTTGTTTGATGTGTCCGTCTCCTTTTCTCAGTGAGGTTCTTCTACACATCCTTTCAGACCCACAGCGCTGAGTCGTCTTCTCACAGTGGAAGGATGGACAGAAACACCTGTGGATGTTTTCAGATCTGAAGCAGCTTGATTTTCTCCTCTCTCTCAGAGATGAAAGCTTTAAGTGCTGTTTATCTGATGGGGCAGTTTTGGGGTCGACCAGGTCTTCCAGGTGGTTGTTAGGAGACTCTTTTCCTCTGGAGCTTTGAACTCCTGTTTTTATGCAAGTGGATTGTCTTAAATATAATCTCCTCAGAAAGATCTCCTGAACAAATGAAGGACCTGTACTTAATGGCTGTTTGAGAGGAAAAGTGAAGAGTTTACATCTTTTGGGTAAAAACTGCACTACAGTTTCTCATTAAGTTTAAAGAACACATTAGTGGGCGGAGCACGGCTAGGCTAATTCCTCCAGCAGCACACTTGACTTAACTTAATGAATGATTAATTAAGCTGGTTTAACTTAACGAAAGATTAATTACCCTCATTTAACTTGTTGAAGGATTAATTAACCTGATTTCACTTAATAAAGGATTAATGAACCTAATTTAACTCAATGAATGATTAATGAACCAGATTTAACTTAATGATGAATTAATTAACCTGGTTTGACTAAATGAAGGTTAATTCACCTGATTTAACTTAATAAATGATTAATTAACTTGATTTAACTTAACAAAAGATTAATTAATGTGATGTAACTTAGTAAAGGATTAATTAACCTGACTTAACTTATTGAAGGATTAATGAACCTGATATGACAAAATGATCAATTAACCTGATTTATTGAAGGACTAATTAACTTGACTTAACTTTATGATGAATTAATGAACCTGGTTTGAGTAAATGAAGGTTAATTACCCTGATTTAACTTATTGAAGGATTAATTAACTTATTGAAGAATTAATTAACCTGATTTAACTTATTGAAGGATTAATTAACCTGATTTGACAAAATGATCAATTGACATGACTTACTGAAGGATTCATTACCCTAATTTAACTTACGTGTTAATTAACCTGATTAGCGTAATGATGGATTAATTAGCCTGATTTAACATTAATTAGCCTAACTAAGTATAAGATGGAACTACTAATAATACTGTTTGTTTGCTTTTATTTATAGTGTTCGGTAACTTACTCCATTACACTGATGTAAACATGATCACAACTAACTACACAGCAAAAATTAGCATGTAACACAAGCTTATAAGTGCCAACATCAAACATTACGAAATCAGTCAAAAGACAGTTAGCAGTGATGGTAACACAGCGCTGTTACACTCCTGAACAAAATCTGTCATCACGACTCATGACAGTATATGAAATCTGCTGTTACGTGTTTACAGCACAGTTTTATCAACATTATTTACAGTTCAGATAAATCAAAGTGTTACCTACACTGCAAAAATGGTATCTAAATATAGTGAATTTTATTACATAAGCTAATGAATTTGTTTATATTTCTCATTTCGGGTTTGTTGTAATCTTTTTATAAGATTATTTAATTTATTTTTATGTTAAAATTATTTAATTAGTGCAATAACAGATAATTGAGATTTATTGACTAGATTTAAGATAATTTCACTCGACAAGAACTTTTTTGCAGTGTGATAAACAAATGTTTATTTCCTAGACAGCTTTAAATACAGTCTTTACATTTAATTTTTAGGGTTGCACTTTCATATTATGAATAAAATCCATCCTGACGTGGCTGTTAACAAATCAATGTCATAATCAGCCATAACATTTACATACTTTTCTCAGGTGGCCTAATACTTTTGCACACTGCTGGACATTCAGCAGAACGAGCCCACGTCTGGCTCAGAGTAAAGGTCAGTGCTGTTGTTGTCAATTATCCATTTATGAGTGGACAATGAGGGAAAGGCTCTGCAGCATTACTGGAATTCCCTGAGAAGGTTTGAGTGCAGAGCCAGTCAGCTAACACAGTATTACTGCACACAACACATAACACAGCATTATCACTGCACACTCCACACATCACTGCACACATCACTGCACCACCACTGCTGTTATTACACACTCATATTTCTGTCTCTGCACTGACGACATGCAGCACATTCCTACGTGAATGTACATATGACTCACTGTGTGCTTGAGGAGTATAAACTAGAAAAAACGTGGTAACACTCTACTGTAGGGTTCTGTTCATAAGGCTACATGACACCTACATAAGCTTGTCATGACAACTGACATAACCCTACATAACTGATTAGAAATTCTTATACCAACAAGTGTCATTTGCTCTAAAGGCTACATTTGCCAAATGTAGCTAAAGCAGCTTTTATGACAGATGTTGCCCATTGGAAAGCATTTATAATCAGTTATGTAGGGTTGTGTCAGTTGTCATGATAAGCTTATGTAGGTGTCATGTAGCCTTATGAACAGAACCCTACGGTAAAGTGTTACCAATAACGCTATATTAAAAAAGGAAACTTCCAGCTGTTAATTAAATATTATTAAAATTTTTAGAATAATAGAATAGAGTACATATTATTAAACACACACACACATATATATATATATATATATATATATATATATATATATATATATATATATATTAGTATTTACTAATAATGCACAAATTTTGTCAACAAGAGACGTTACTAAAGAGTAGACAATTTACTGTAATTATCTATTTACATTAATTTTTTTGTCAGTTTGTTTGCCTCAAGATTTGATCTCCACTTTTGATACATTATGAACCCTGAATATGAAAGTAATTCTAACTTTATTCTTGATGTTTTTCAGCTTTCTCAGAATCTTCTACAGTTCTGTCCATCTTTCTAGACTCATCTACATTTCTAATCACATTTTTATATATAATATATATTTTTTATGCAGAGCATCAGACTCAGAAAGTTTGTACAGTTTGAACTTGGACAATAAGAGAATTCATTCATTCATTTATTCATAATTTTCACATAATTAAATACTGTACAGCTGTTTGTCGGCTGTGGTTGTGATGTTTTTAGATAGTTAGCGTTACTTTTTCCATCAGTTCTGCCCGGGGGGAAGTGACATCATGCCCCTGCCTCTCCCAGGGGTGCCCACAGGAAATGCCTGATTGTAAACAGGACACTGGGAGGGTTCTGCAGATTCAAGGAAACACTTAAACACTTTACACTGAAACTGAGGCAGAAACCATCCTTCAAACACCACGACACCTACAGATACACACACAGTGATGCAAGAGGCATATACAAACACACACACACACACACACACACACACACACACACACATATACACACACACACACACACACACACACACACATACACACACACACACACATATACACACACACACACACACACACACACACACACACACTCACACACACACACACACACACACACACACACACACACACACTCACACACACACACACACAGTCCAGAGACAATATGACATAATATGCCCTTATCTCCAAAAAAAGATGGTTCTTAAAGGGTTCTCAAGAAAGTGATTCTATGAACACATTTAAAGCAATGCATGCTTAAATGGTTCTTTGCTGGGTGAAATGGTTCTCCAGATTGATGGAGAGTGTGCTGTATATGGCTCTGCTGTTATTACAAGCTTGACATCATAACAATAGAAGAACACTTTTTGGTGCTATATAGAACCACTTGAAAAAGGTTCTACAGAGAACCACATAAAACATAAACAATACACTAGCAGTAGCACATTTAGCTTTGGGTTGATTTATGTGCATCGTGTCTGATAAAATAAAATAACAACAATGATAATAATAATAATAATAATCATAATAATAATAATAAAGATAATAATAATAATTTCTATCATTTTATTTTATTTATAAACACTGTGTTGTGGAACGGTATGAAGGTGTTACTATGAAGCATTCCTACACAGACTCACAATCTAACTGCAGAACATCAACAAATTACAAGCCTGACTCAAACTAGACCCACACACACACACACACACGTTTGTCTTACTCTACTTGTAAGGACTTCCACTGATTTTCATTGATTTCTGTAGTGCTGTAGCCAAGTAACACTACACCTACTGCTAAACATAACCCTGACCTTAGCCTCAATTTAAAGGCAATTAAATTTCTGCTGTTTTAGTTTTTCCACAAAAAGTTGAATTTGTGGTGACAACATCACATGTTCAAGTGAGGACCAGCAAAATGTCCTCACGTGTGCAAAACTGTTATTTTGTCATCAATGTGAGGACATGTGGTCCTCGCAGGGATAGCAAGACAAGCACACATACACAGCCACACATACACACACACCTTACGCCTCTATCAGCCAAAAGTTTTGACCCACCTGACTGAATGGATTCACTGAAGAATCTAAAAGACAGTTTGGATTTGGTCACTAATGCAGTTCCACAGCAGGTGTGTCCAGACTTTTGACTGTTACTGTATAAACAGCAGCTCTAACAGCCACATTCTGCAGCTCTAAAATCAGCACATGCACTCTGTTTATTCATATCGAGGCGTGTCGGCCTCCTCAGGAAACCTGATATTTATGTCCATGTTCACCTCCTGCATCAGTGCCTGACCACAGCATACGGTCATTCTGAGTAAAAAGCGCTGTGGTCATGCAGTCTGAAGCTGGAGTGATCCTGCTGTGTGCATTCAGAAGGAATCCTGCCGTATTTCACCACACTGCGCTATCTCAGCTATGGCATCCAAACTCAGCCTGACACTCAGGTCTTATGACCAGACGCAGCAGCTGCGCCGCTCCGTAAACCCAATATAGACAACACACACACACACACACACACACACACACACACACACACACACACAAATACACGCCCATGTACTCCAGAATCCAGGTCAGACACCTACAACTGTAATAACCAGCACTGAAATCTCAAGATGTTTGTGGCCCCCAGCAGTGCTTTATAGAGAATTTAGTAAATTCTGTACTATAATGTCATATAAATTCTTACTTTGTCAAGATATGAATATTCTAAATTATAATATTTTAACAATATTATTGTAAATATTTTATACTACAGTAATAAATTACATTTTCTATTACAATATTATAGCAAATATTTTCTAATAGAAAATAATTTTTCTACTACAACACAAAAAAAAATGTAAAAATATTCTACTGCAAGATTCGAGTGAATTTTATACTACAATATTATAAATATTTGCTTTTCTTCCTCTTTCTAAAGATGTATATAAAGTACATTTTAGCTACTTTATGTGGTTCATCATCAGAACTTATGGATTAGTTTCATAATAAATACCAAATAATTCATAGCAGATACTGAATAATCTATAGTGGATACTGAATAATTCATAGTAGTTACTAAACATTACAGTAAATATTTTCTACTGCAGTAATAAAGTACATTTTCCACTACAATATTGTAGCAAATATTTTCTACTAGAATAATTATGTAAATTTTTCTACTACAAAACTAAAAAAATAGCAAATATTTTCTACTACAAGATTAAAGTGAAATTTATTCTACAATATCATTGATGTTTACCTTTTTTCACTTTTTTCAAAATGTAAATATAGTAACTTTTAGTCACTTTATGTGGGTCCACACTTCAGTTCCTCACTGTCATAACTACAGAACTTACATATCAGCTGCATTGTAGATACCAAATAATTCATAGTGGATACTAAATAATTTATAGTAACAACAACAACAACATTTACTTGTATAGCACTTTTTATAACTAGTGTTGTCTCAAAGCAGCTTTACAGAAAAGCAGTTTATGGAAGGAAATCTTGAGTAGATCTGAAGATTTCATAGCAGCTAATGAATAATTTATAGTAGTTAATGAATATTTCATAGTAGACAATGAATAATAAAAGTTACTGTCCTAAGTCTAATAACTGTCCAATAATCCTGGAGGTTAAAGGGTTAAATGTTGGTCCATCTCAGCCCCGTTTGGAGCAGCTGTCAAACACAGAAACGCACATTTTCGTCCAGTCAAAGCTGAGAGAGAACGGAGCTCCACGTGGAATCAGTGGAAAAGAGAAAACCACCTCATACCTACCTGAATCAGCACTTTCTCCTGCAGCTGAAACGAAGCCGTCTCAGTCAAATCCTCATTGACACTCAGTCTCGCTCTCTGCCCTCTGCTGTCAGCCAGCCACTCTCTGACTGAGCCAGCACTGTTAGGCTAACCTAGTCCAGCCTAACGGCCTTCTCTGAGGGGAGGTGGTCAGAAAACCAATTGGACAGACGTCTGTGGGATGCCCCATGTAGGGAGGGAGGAAGATGGGGTGGGGTTGGGGCAGAAATTTGACTTGGACTTGGTCTTGTCAAATAGTGGCCTCTATTACTGAGACACAAACATTGCTAGCGTGACACAAACAAGGCTCACTCTCAGCTAACCCGGCATTGCTGGAATTCCCAACGGAGTGCACCAAACAATCGGAAAACAGCCCAAACGCAGCCCAAGTGAAGCTGTCAGGAGCTATTTTTAGCCCCTGGAGACCAAAAATAAAAATAAAGCCAGCTCCAATGATTAGTGTAGCCAGCGTGTTCTGGGCCAGGCAGCTGCTGCTGTTTTTGAGGCTCAACGCCTGAATGTTTTTGCTGAACACTGGCAAAGAGCATACACCCTGATCCGTCTGGGGCTAGGGTGTGTTCTATCAGGTTCTGTAGGCACAGAGCCCGTGCTGAAACAGGACACTGGGGTGGTGCCTGGGCAGCCCTAATGGGAAAGGGCCAAAGGCACCGCATGACATGCATGCTCTGACTCCTGCGGCTGCCAGCGGCTTGGCCGCGTGCTTTGTTGAAACTCTGTCATTGTTAGAGATATAAAAGTTGGATTTAGTTTGGCGCGTAGGGTGAAGTAAGCAGGTCTGCTTGGCATAAAGCAATAATGCGTCCTGTCTGTCCAGTGACGACTACGTCAGGAGGATAAAATGCCAAACCTCTGAGCACAGGAGGACCAGGGGTCACATGACAGCTACACTGGCAACAAGTCACATGACCCCTGTTTAACAGAAACCTCACTTCAAGTGATAGTTTGAGTCAAATGAACAGTTTTCTCCTCCTTATGGCAAATGCAGTCGATCAGCCAAGACAAGTTTGCCTCTTTTGTTTTAGGTCTAGAGCTATGAGGCTAATGTCCCTGCTGAAAAAAGACCATTATAACCATTAGGATTAAAACCTGATGGTTTTCCTTTCTGGGAATTGGGAATGAAAATTGTCTTAATGGTTAGCATTAGAGACCACTATTTTCCTGTAGGACACCTTCAGATCCCATGATAAACCAACAAAACCTGGTATCTCCAGTTTTGACATTTTTTGGTTTTTGACATAATTTGAAAATACCTGTTGTCCTTTACATTGTGTGTAAATTTCATGATGAATGGACCAAAAGAAACGGCACAAAATGACCTGGAAAAAAGTCTGGTTCCATTGACTTACATTAAAAGTAAAGTATGTTTTTTGCTTCTCCTGTAATATTACCATTTTGGAGATATGAAGTTTTGTTCCAACAGCAGTAAAATGCATCTGGAATCAGTTTCAGAACACCTGTTAAACCATTAGAGCCCTTTACACTAAATCCATCAGAAAAACAGAAAATACCACTAGTGGCTACTGGACACCACCATGAACCAATAGAAATGTTTAATGGTTTCTATGTGGTATACTTGGGGGCAGTTGAGGTCGAAGTCGAAGTCGCTGGTTCGATCCCCTGAGCCGACAGTACGTGACTGAAGTGCCCTTGATCAAGGCACCTAACCCCCAACTGCTCCCCGGGCGCCGTGGATAGGGCTGCCCACCGCTCCGGGCAAGTGTGCTCACTGCCCCAATAGTGTGTGTGTTCACTAGTCTATGTGATGTTTCACTGCACAGATGGGTTAAATGGGCAGGTGAAATTTGCCCGTTGTGGGATTAATAAGGGTCACTTAATTATTTTTTTCAGCAGGAGTAGTTAATGAGTAACAAAACATATATCACACCAATTAGCATTAGCTGTTGATATGTTAAGCTCTCAAACAGACTTGTAAGTGGACAAAACCCAGGCTTCAAGATGGCCAAGCTAATGTACATCTTTCCATGTTTATAACTAAAAGTGTGTCAGAAACCACATAATATTATTAGGTAATATTAGTAATAATATTAATAATTAATAATATTAGTCTATTAGAGATACTGAACAACTCCACACGCTTTGAGGCATTGATTTAGGCATGTAGTTAGCACCATGCTAACTGGTGGGGTATAAGCTTCCATTAATAGTTAGCTAGCCTAGCTCCAGTGCCGAAACTAAGAACCTAAACTTCAGACAGCAAACATGTCTTGGCTGATCAAATGTATTGAGGTAAAGTGGAGGGCTGTGCTAAGATGAGCTGTTGCTAAACTACCACTTTAAAGGCACCCCAAGACAAAATAGTGCCCTGCTGAAAAAAAAGACCATTAGGCTTAATGGTTCCTTTAGACACCACTAGTTTCCTGTAGAATTCAGATCTCAATTGGAGACCATCAAATGCTCCTATCAAACCAGAGTCCTTCACGCTGTGATATCAACCAGAACACCATTAATGACTGTGGGCCACCACCAGGAACAGAAAATGGATTCTATGTTTTTTTCAGGGTGGATTTATATTTATAAGCTTAATCCTAAAACCTGACATATTCAACATTTACAGTCCACATCATTCTGAGAGCTGATGATTAGCGGAGTTGCGGCCAGGCTAATACACTGAGTGCGGTTACATGCACTCAGTAATCCAATCATAATCAGATTTCTGCAGTTATCTGATTATTCAAATGGTCATGAAAACACCGTACTGTGATCTAGAAAACTGATTAAGAAATCTGATAAAGAGGCTGGATTTGAGCTCAGTAATCTGATTTCTCAGTGCATGTAAACTCTTACTCTGATTTCTTTCGGATTTCTCAGTCTGAGCATGTGTGAAAACAGATGGCAGGACTGGAAATAAGCGAGCAGCGTTGCAGCGAGACGGAGCAAAACACTGTTGGAGCGGCGCTGAAACCAAATACTTAAATTTAAATATTCTTCATCTTCTAGATGATGTATGTTGATATTTTCAGATAAAGTGACGCAATGTTTTAAAAAAAAGCTGTGACTTGAAGTTTAAATTTTCTTCTGTGAGTTTATTGGCTGGTTGCAAAGCAGAAATCTGATTACTGTCTGACTTGTGTAGACCTGGAGTTTCCCCTTTATCTGATTACTCAAGGGCATGAAAATGTGTTGATTGAATCGGGTTACTGACAAAATCTGATTTTCTGCAGTTATTGGATTATTAAGTGCCTGTAAACACACACACTATAAAAACCTGAAGTCAGGTCAACTTGAAATTTTAAGTTACGGCTTATTTTAAACTGAGTTTAGTTTAACCCCTTAAATGACCAGGACCCAAAGTTTTACTACACACTTCTATAACCTGATAACTCGGTTTGCATTGAAGTCCCTGTAGGTACTGAATTATAAGCCTTAGTATGTATAAGCCTGGGATTTTAGAGAGTTAAAAGTTTTCCTAACTTACATTTTAGCACTGCATTAAGTTGGGTCTACAAATCACAGCTGAGCTTACTCAAAAGAAAAATAAATAAAAGAAGTAAATAAAGAAATGATTGAATGATTGAATGAATAACAGTGAATGTGCAGCTTTCTTATCAGTTAAAACAGCTTTATATTGGGGCGAATTTTACTCAATTAATTCCCCCAACTTAATCACTGCCAATTCCCTGCCACAGGCTAAAACTCCATCACACATTGCCCCCCACCCACATGGATAAAGATTCCCTCCAGGATTTGAACTCATGATTGCGATACTATTTTTGTTTTGTTTTCTAAAGAACGTTTTGACTGAACTAAGTTGAAATAGTGTAAAAGCTTAATTAAAAATAAGGCTGACCTGACTTTTACATTTTCGGTGTACAATATAAAAAAAACCTTCTGTGCTGTAAATCAGGTGTTATCTGCCTCCCGCTATCAGAGAGATAAACAAATATCACTGTATCTCTCTTTAGCAACGTTTCCTGGAAATACGTCCCAGAACAAACCACATAAACACTCTCTGATAGTAAACCACACGCATGTCCGACTGCACCAACAGAACAATGCTGACATCCTCCCTCTTCACCTTCACCCCTCCATCTCATGTTATTTACAGAAGCAGCAGACGGGTCAGGAAGCTGCCCGCGGACGGAGGGAGGGTCAGTGCGGTCAAAAAGACAGAATGAAGCCCCTCAGCTTCAGGTGAGAGACACAAACCAATTCATACTGACAAAGATTTACAGTTTCCCTCAAATGCAGTCGGTCAGCCAAGACACGCTTGATGCTTCTTTAAATCTACACACTAGTTCAACACACAAAGATGGTTCTTCAAAGGTTGCTTAGTAAAGAAAATGGTTCTAGATACAACCACGAACACTCAAAGATCACCTTGCATGATTAAAAGTTTATTTGCATTATGAAATGGTTCTTCATGTTGATGGATAATGAACTATAGATGCTTCTATATAGAACCTTTCTTGAAAAGGGTTCTGTATAGCACCAAAAGGGCTCTTCTATTGTTACAGGCTTGACATCGTAACAACAGAATGCTTTTTGGTGCTATATAGAACCCTTTTCAAGAATGTTCTATATAGAACCATGTACAGCACATTCTCCATCAATCTGAAGAACCATTTAATGATGCAAAGAACCCTTTAGTTTTCTCTTCTTGTTCGTGGTTCTATACAGAACCATTTTCTTTACTAAAGAACCCTTAAAGAATCATTGTTTTTAAGAGTGTAGCACTCCGAGCTACAAGGCTAATGGAGCCAGGGGTGTGACTAGAACTTTTAGAATGGGGTGGTCAGATTCTATAAGACTCAATTAAATTAAAAAATTAAATTAAAAAATGTATTAAAATGAGAAAAAGTGACGATCTTTCTTCTCTGTGCGTAACTAAAACTGTCTGTCATTTTCACATGAATATAATATTACATCAATACAGCTGTTGCTGAAAGTAAACTGAAAGGCAAAACTGTGTTGATGTAACATTTCGCTGCTGTCGGAACCTCATATCTCAATTTTTGTCGTTTTTCAGTTTTTGACATAATCTGAAAATGCCTGTTGTTCTTTACATTGTGTGTAAATTCATGATGAATGGACCAAAAGAAACGGCACGAAATGACTTGGAAAAAATTCTGGTTCCATTGACTTACATTAAAAGTGAAGTGTGTTTTTTCCTTCTCCTGTAAAGTTCTCATTTTGGAGATACATGGGTTTGTTCCGACAACAGCGATATATTAGGTCAATGCATTTTTTTCATGGCACAACATTAAAAACATTTCATAAAGACAGGCCATAGCAGTTATTCATTTAGGCTGCATTCACTGCAGGTTATGCAGTCTAATGATTAAAAAGCTCAGTGCTGTATAAAGAAACCAACAGTGTGCATGTATTCAGCTGTAGAAAGTGAGTTAGCGTGATAAATAATCATAGGTGACTGATTTCTGATAGTTAACTCATCTCCCCATCAAATAGCCCAATTCATAACATGGCTCACAGAGCAGCACTGCTGAAGGACCCAGCGCACAATCACTCCACTGTTTGCTCTGCAAATTAGCCAGTCACAGCAAGATGCTGTTAAATGATTGGTAGCTACTCCAATGGCAGATTTTCACCATTAAGCATAATTATTGCTTTTTTTTTGATGATGGCCGGCTGATAATAGTTGACTGTCACTATTTGGAGTGGCCAGAAGGGGTAGCCGTGCTTCATGTTAGGACGGCACTGGCCACCCTTGGCCACCCCTTGGCTACGCCTCTGAATGTAGCTAGCAAGTAGTGGAAGCATACACCGATCAGGCATAACATTCTGACCACCTCCTTGTTTCTACGCTCATTGTCCATTTTATCAGCTCCACTTACTATATAGGTGCACTTTGTAGTTCTACAGTTACAGACTGTAGTCCATCTGTTTCTCTGATACTTTGTTAGCCCCCTTTTACCCTGTTCTTCAGTGGTCAGGACCCCCATGGACCCTCACAGAGCAGGTACTATTTGGGTGGTGGATCATTCTCAGCACTGTAGTAACACTGATGTGGTGGTGGTGTGTTAGTGTGTGTGTTGTGCTGGTGCGAGTGGATCAGACACAGCAGTGCTGCCATGTCATGGCAGATGTCATAAGCTCATGTCTAGTCATATAACAGTGCCATGCTACCATTATCGCTAACTGTAATGACCGTAGTCGTAATGTTTGATATCATGACAGCTAACTAGATCAAACATTAGCTAACTTAGCAACTGCTAGCATGTGTCTGTTATGACAGCATATGACATCTGCTACGACATGTTTGTTCTGCAGCAGAGTTCAAGTAAAGTGTTACTGATATCTGTATGTCAGTGTTAGAAACTACATTTCAATACTACTTTCAATTCTCTTTCAGTCATCAGATTCATCCCCTTGGGGAAGGAGCCAAAGCACAACCCAAGCTACAGAATGTTCATCTGCACGTTGCGTGCAGTTACACATTTACACCAGAGAGGTCTCCAAATCCCCAAATCCTACATAGTGCAGCTTTAGCAACTCCACACAGTTTGATGATTTAGGTACATTCTTGGGGGAATTTGAGCCAAACTATCGCTTTAATTTAGTCAACCCAGACAGCAAAGGAAGTGGATTTCTTTTATCAGATTGTATTGTAGTAGTGGCCTCCATGCTCCAACAGTAGCACGACAACATACCTCAAACTGACTCAGCGGAGTCCCTAAATGTAGTACACTGGAACCCAAACACTATAAACCTCAACACAAGGTTTTGTTTTGACAGCAGCAAGATAACATACTTTTCTTTTAGTGTAAGTCAAAGGAACCAGAATTTTTTCCAAGTAATCTTGGAAAATTTCTTTTGGTTCATTCATCATGAAATTTACACACATTGTAAAGAACAACAGGCAACTGAAAAATGACAAAAATGGAGATACAAGGTTTTCTTCTGACAGCAGCGATACACAATTTTTCAGTTTTTGCATAATCTGAAAATGCCTGTTACCCTTTACATTGTGTGTACATGGGAAATGGTAAAAATATTACTTGGAAAAATTCTGGTTCCATTGACTTAAATTAAAAATAAAGTATGTTATTCCTTCTACTGTAAAGTTACCATTTTGGAGATACAAGGTTTTGTTCTGACAACAGCAACCATGAAAAAAAAAAGATATTTGAAAAGCAGATTTAATCTGCTTTTTAAAAAATAACAGCACTTTGCTTTGAATGTTCCACTTTCATATGAATGAACACGTCACGTCATTTCAATTTTACACAAAAAACACATTATAATTTCCATGACTTCTCTGAACTGAAGGCTTTTCAACCTGAGCTATATTTAACACTCTTTTAAGCTCTGAGAGACGCTTCTGCTTCAGAGACCTGCACTGTTCACCAGAGATATACGGCTGTAATGCTGTGGAGGTATAAAACCTGCACCTATAGAGAATATATGATCTGTACATTATGTAGGAGACAACAACAACCCGCGTTTATTACAGTGCTGATGCTGTACTCACACAAAACTAATAAAACTCAACATCATTGGTATTTTACAAATACAGTGGTGTGAAAAAGTGTTTGCTTCCTTCCTGATTTCTTATTCTTTTGCATGTTTGTCACACTTAAATGTTTCAGATCACCAAACTAATTTAAATATTAGACAAAGATAACACAAGTAAACACAAAATACAGTTTATAAATGAAGGTCTTTATTATTAAGGGAAAAAGAAACCCAAACCTACAGGGCCCTGTGTGAAAAAGTGATTGTGGTGGTAGTGTGATGGTCTGGGGCTGTTTTGCTGCTTCCGGACCTGGAAGACTTGCTGTGGTAAATGGAACCATGAATTCTGCTGTCTACCAAAAAATCCTGAAGGAGAATGTCCGGCCATCTGTTCGTGACCTCAAGCTGAAGCACACTTGGGTTCTGCAGCAGGACAATGATCCAAAACACACCAGCAAGTCCACCTCTGAATGGCTTAAGACAAACAAAATTAAGACTTTGGAGTGGCCTAGTCAAAGTCCTGACCTGAATCCGATTGAGATGCTGTGGCATGACCTTAAAAAGGCGGTTCATGCTCGGAAACCCTCCAATGTGGCTGAATTACAATTCTGCAAAAATGAGTGGCCAAAATTCCTCCACAGCGCTGTAAAGACTCATTGCCAGGTATCACAAACACTTGATTGCAGTTGTTGCTACTAAGGCTGGCCCAACCAGTTATTAGGTTTAGGGGGCAATCACTTTTTCACACAGGGCCCTGTAGGTTTGGATTTCTTTTTCCCTTAATAATAAAGACCTTCATTTATAAACTGCATTTTGTGTTTACTTGTGTTATCTTTGTCTAATATTTAAATTTGTTTGGTGATCTGAAACATTTAAGTGTGACAAACATGGAAAAGAATAAGAAATCAGGAAGGGGGCAAACACTTTTTCACACCACTGTATATCATTGTATTACAGGTGACGTTTAATAAACGGTAAACAGGTATAAAACACATTTACAGAAGAGTGTACTGTATACAGCACTGTGCACAAGTCAGAGAGCTCCTTTCACTTATTTAACTTCCAGTCAAACTTTAAGTACAATGTGTTTATTTTTAACAAAACAAATTATATTTAACAGAAAGTTACCCAGAATCCTCAACAACTAACTCGAATCTCAGCTGTGTGAGTGTTCAGTGAGTCACTCTTTGGCCCAGTCCCATTTCACCCCTCGCCCCTACCACTGAGCCCTTAGCCCTCTGTTTTGCGCATTCACGTCTAGGGATAGGGTGTCCTGATTCTTGTTGAGATAGAGGGGGAGGGTGAAGTGTTGGGGCAACATGACCCTCCAAACGGAGGTTTTTCAGAGACTCCAAACAGAGAGATATGAGAAAAAAAGAAAAACCGGCAAGATGGAGAACAAGAGACCAAAGAAACCCACAGATGTGAGAATTTTCTCTGTTAAAAAATGATGATAATCACTGTATTATCATAGTTTAATGTCGTTTCCATGTATTTTGGTCGTTTTCTTCATAACAAGCATAAAATCGCCAATAGCATGCTAATGTCTCGGTAGCTAGCTAGCTAACTTTCCCGTTCCACCTTAAATAGTCCAGCAGTTCTGACGCCTGAAGCACCAGAATGTAACTGCTGCACCCTTTAAGATGGAACGGGAAAATTCAAACAAGAAGCTGGAGAATATCTGACTTCAGCTTCATATCACCAAATAATTAGCAGTGATAATAAATAATTGCCCCCCTCTTTGAAGATCATATGATGCCCTAAATGTAACTAAAGCCCAGCAGTGAGGAGCTGAACTTTACCCTCCTCTGCTATCACTGAAGATGGGCCGGGTCGCCTACAGAGCAGCGCTGGTAGCTGTTAATGAAGGAATGTTTTCTTTTTTATTTGAGGGTCCCATTTCGTAGGGCAAGATTTCAACCACTACCCTGTAACTCAGTTCAGAAATGGGATTGGGCCTTTATTCCAGCTTCCATTCTTTTCAGGAGACTCGCTTTCAGCTCCTCAAAGAATCTGCAGACACACCTCCAAAGTTCAGTCTTAGAAGCTGGTTGATCATTTTCTGAAGTAATCAAACACATTCAGTGGTGTTGAGGTCTGGACTCTGGGGTGGTCAGTCCATTGTTTAGCTTCTTTGTTTGATGTGTCCGTCTCCTTTTCTCAGTGAGGTTCTTCTTGATCAGCTACACATCCTTTCAGACCCACAGCGCTGAGTCGTCTTCTCACAGTGGAAGGATGGACAGAAACACCTGTGGATGTTTTCAGATCTGAAGCAGCTTGATTTTCTCCTCTCTCTCAGAGATGAAAGCTTTAAGTGCTGTTTATCTGATGGGGGCAGTTTTGGGGTTGACCAGCTCTTCCAGGTGGTTGTTAGGAGACACATTTTCTCTGGAGCTTTTAATCAGTTTTTGAACTCCAGCTTTGGAAACTCTTTATGCAAGTGGAGTGTCTTATCTCATCTCATCAGAAGTGAATAATGAATAATGGTTGTTTTGAATGGAAAATAAATAAATGGGAGCTCTGACTTTTGTACAGAACTGTAGTTGTTTTCTAAACTGCACTCTTAAAAAGATGGTTCTTCAAGGGTTCTTTAGTGAAGAGAATGGTTCTATATAGAAACATGAGCCCACAAAAACCCTTTGCATGATTAAATGGTTCTCTGCATGGTGAGATGGTTCTTCAGATTGATGGCGAATGTGCTGTATATGGTTCTATATAGCACCAAAAAGCGTTCTTCTATTGTAGTCAAACTTGACATCATAACAATAGTAGAATCCTTTTGGTGCTATATAGAACCATCTACAGCACATTATCCATCAATCTGAAAAACCATTTAAATATGCATATAGTTCTTCGAGTGTTCACGGTTCTATATAGAACCATTTTCTTAACTAAAGAAAAATCTTTTAAATTATATTTTTTTTAAAAATAAAGTTTGAAAGCTTTGGTTAATTTTTTAAAATCTTTTGAAAGTTTTGAAATGCAATGCTTTCACAGTTACAGTCGGTAAATAAACTCAGTTCTAGCACTGTGCACTCTTTTCTGCTGTAGGCCACGCCCACTTTCAGTTTGTAATTTAAAAGAAAGTATCAAAAAATATCGTTCAAGAATCATTATCGGTATCAAAATCATACCCAGCTGTACTCAGGACCTGCATATCATATTTAATTCATATTTAATTTAATTATTGCAAACTAAAAATAGGTCGACCTTAAATAAACAGCATTTTATCTTCAGGTAACAAACAAACAAACATCTTGACTCTACGTAATTAAATCATGTGGCATAATTAACCCCTCAGTGTCCATTTCTGAAAAGTTAAATTTCCTATGAAAAGCTCCTCTGAGCACAAATCTGAAGACATTTTTCAAAACATACAGCTAAAAAGTTAATTTGTACCTCTTAATACCACGTAATTTATCATTACGGTCAGTCTTTAGTTAGCACAGGGCTACTGATTTTAACAAAACAATAGAAAATCCGAATTTTATGGTACATAAAAGTTAGAAAATTTGGTTTAATCACAAAAATTCAAATGAGGACGGTTAGATGATGATCCAAGATATAACTCTACAAAATGGAATCACTTTAGACCAATCAGAACAGGTTCTGTGGCCTTTTTCATCATCATTAAATCCAGCTGTTGGTCATGAATGAGTTAAATTTGGTTAAAAGTTTATACAGTGTTTTTTTGAGCATATCGGTACATCAGTATTAACGATTTATCATTCAGCACTAATTAATCATATCTTATTGCCCTTTGACCTCTGGTAACATTTGGTTTTTAGGCTCCCTTAGGCAGCCATCTTTAAAGGGGAATTCCACTGATTTTTAAAAATTCCTCCATAACAAAACGGTTAAGATGTAAACAGAGCAGTTCAGAGAGGTTCAGAGTGGTTTGGTGTGAAACGCTCTGTTCTAGAGAAACTCACCAAGTCAGAACTGTTCACAGTGGTGGTGATAGGAACCAGACGTCCACTTCTAAAAGCTCCCATCACAGAAAGTTACTCCAAGAAATGGTTATGAATTCACTGCCTGATGACTGAGACACTGTTTTATGAATGTAAATGACTGTTTGCATCTCAAACACTGAATTATAGAGGAATTTTGGTAAATTGGTGGTGTTCCCCTTTAATGAGTATTTACACCGTAAGCTGACTCACCTGAGCGAGAAGCGGGCGTCCAGGTGACCCGAAAAATCCCCCGCAGACACTCGCACATGGCTGAGAGAGACGCAGAAACACACACACACCCAACACACACATACACACACACCACCGTTCACACCACGCAGCGGTCAGCCCTGTCCTCCTCTGTCAGGGGTGTGTGAGCGGTCAGTGTACCAGCGCAGCGGCCGAGAGAGCCTGTGACTGACCAGAGTGAGACAGAGTGAACAAGAACGAGAGAAAGAGAGAGGAGGGGGTCATGGATGGAAAGAGAGAGAGAGAGTGAATGAGTCAGGGGAAAGAGAGAGAGTGATGGAGGGAGAGGGGGTCATAGAGAGAGAGAGAGAGAGAGAGAGAGAGAGAGAGAGAGAGCAACTGAGCCAGTGAAAAGACAGAGAGAGAGAAAGTTTACTAACATTAAATGTTTTAAAATTTTACTTTTTAAAAACTTTACTGTGATTTGGAAACATTAAATCTCAATACTGTCAACTAATTAGGCTGAACTGATATGAATTTAATTGAGAGAGAGAGAGAGAGAGAGAGACAGAGAGAGAGAGATAAGGAGGAGAATAATACAGAAAGAGATAGAAAAAGAGAGAGTGAAAAAGAAGGTGGAGAGAGAGAGAAAGAGATTGAGAAAGAGAAAGGGAAGAGAGAGAGAAAGACAAGTTGGAGAGAGAGAAAGAGAGAGATAAGGAAGAGAAAAATAGAGGAAGATAGAGCAGCCGAAGAGATAGAATAGAGAGAGACAGATTGAGATAGAGAAAGGGATGAGAAAGAAAAAGAGATAAGGAGGAGAAAAGCAATAGAGAGAAAAGAGAGAGGGGGAGAGAGAGAGGGGATGGAGAGAAAGAGATAGAGAAGGAGAAAAGAAAGAGAAAGAAAGAAGTTGGAGAGAGAGAGAAAGAGAGAGATAAGGAAGAGAATAATAGAGGAAGAAAGAGAAGCAGAAGAAAGAAAAAAGAGACAGAGAGATTGAGATAGAAAAACGGAAGAGAGAAAGAGAGATAAGTGAGAATAATGGAGAAAGAGAAAAGCAAGAGAGATAGAAAAGAGGAGGGGAGCGTGAGAGAGGATGGAGAAAGATAGAAAGAGAGTGAAAGAGTAAGTGAAAGTAAGGAGAGCAAGATGGAGACAGGAAAGAGAGAGAGTGAGAGAATAAAAAACAAGAGAGGAAAAGATAGTAAAGACAGAGAAAGAAGAGGGAGAGAGAGAGAAAAGAGAGAAGGAGGATGAAAGTAAGAAACGGAAATAGGAAAGATAAAGAGAGAGAGAAAAAGAGGGAGAACAGAGGGAGAGAGAGAGAGGCTCACAGTGTGGAGAGAAAGTGATGGGGGATGGAGAGGGGGGCTGAGAGATGGATGGAGTGATAGCAGAGAAAAACAGGCGAGGTTGGGGGTAACAATAGTGCGGCGGTCAGAGGGCTGCATTAGCTGCAGCAGGGCGAGTCAGCAGATTGTGCCGCTGTAAAGCCCCGGGCTTTTGTTGGGCCGTCCAGAGGCTTTGTCCACGCCGCTGTGAGGCCTTGTTACCGGGCTTAGTGAGAAACAGCCGAAACGGACCTGTTGTCAGACGCGGCTCAGCCCGACCACGGCCTTAGAACAGGCCAAAGAAAAACACATTCCCTCGCAAACAGCCCACGCGGCTCCACCAGCTGCCACCACCGCACTCGCAGTCTGAGCTGGAACTACTTTTTTTGGCGGAAGAAACTGCTGATATTGAAAACGCACACAGTGCCTGCAGCACTAATCAACCCCCTTAAAGTAGAGCTGCACCGATCCTAGATTTTCTCTTCCGATACCTGAACTCTGG
This sequence comes from Colossoma macropomum, assembly GCF_904425465.1. Taxonomy (NCBI): domain Eukaryota; kingdom Metazoa; phylum Chordata; class Actinopteri; order Characiformes; family Serrasalmidae; genus Colossoma; species Colossoma macropomum. The sequence goes on from NW_023494798.1 coordinate 35,762,234, forward strand.
GTATCAGCCGATACTGGGTACGGACCCGATATCAACACTTTTTTAAAATAAAAGATGGTTCTCTGCAGAACCATGAACACTCAAAGAACCACCTGCATGCTTAAATGGTTCTTTGCATGGTGAAATGGTTCTTCAGATTGATGGATATGTGTTGTATATGGTTCTATATGGCACTAAAACAGGCTTTTCTACAGTTACGATGTCAAGCTGGTAACAATAGAAGAACCCTTTTGGTTGCTATATAGAACACTTTTCAAAAAGGTTCTATATAGAACCATTTACAGCACATTCTCCATCAATCTGAAGAACGATTGCACCATGCTAAGAACCCTTTAAGCATGCAAAAGGTTCTTTGAGTGTTCTTGGTACTGAATAGAACTACTGTCTTTATTAAAGAACCTTTGAAGAACCATCTTTTTTAAGAATGTGTTTCTATATAGAACCATGAACACTGTGCATGCCTAAATGGTTCTTTGGAGAATGTGTTTTAAATGGTTCTATATGGCACTAAAAAGGGCTCTTCTGACATCAGAGCAGAACCCTTTTTGTTGCTATTTTCAAAAAAGTTATATATATATATATAAAGGTTCTCTCTCTCTCTCTCTCGCAATATATATGTACACACTGATCAGGCATAACATTCTGACCACCTCCTTGTTTCTACACTCACTGTCCATTTAATCAGCTCCACTTACTCTATAGGTGCACTTTGTAGTTCTACAGTTACAGACTGTAGTCCATCTGTTTCTCTGATACTTTGTTAGCCCCCTTTTACCCTGTTCTTCAGTGGTCAGGACCCCCATGGACCCTCACAGAGCAGGTACTATTTGGGTGGTGGGTCATTCTCAGCACTGCAGTAACACTGACATGGTGGTGGTGTGTTAGTGTGTGTTGCGCTGGTCTGAGTGGATCAGACACAGCAGTGCTGCTGGAGTTTTTAAACACCTCAGTGTCACTGCTGGACTGAGAATAGTGTATGGAAGCCAGCTGTGTCCTCGATAGGGTAACATGTTTCATCTGTGTAAACTTTTAGGTTACTGATTTTTTGTCACACAATATTTACTCGCATAAAACCAGAGGGGGGTAGTAGCTGGTTACATTTACTCAAGTACATGTACTTAAGTGGAATACTCATGGATTTGTGCTCTCCTGAGTATTTTTTATTTTTAATATTTTTAATATTTTTCTTCTACTCAAGTATATTAGTGAGTAAAGGAGTCTACTTTTTACTCAGTGATGTTTTAGTCATTCATATTTATTTACTAATTCCTTTTTGTGTTTAATTTCATTCTGTTTTGTTGTTCACAGCATCTGCACTGCTTTGAGTTTGCTCACATCTCTGACTTTGGAGCTTTAGTGTTTAATTTTAGAACAAAAGAACCCCAAAAAGAGAAGAATGCAAACTTCAGCTTGTGTGTTGATGGATGCTGGATTCAGTATGTAGCTCCACTGCAGTTCTCTACTTTACTCAGCACTTAAGCAGTTTCTGACCTGATACTTTTGTACTTTTAGTCAAGTTGATTTATTTGAAGGTACTTTTACTTTTACTTGAGCCATTATTTTACTGAAGTATCAATATTTTCTGTGAAAGAATGGGTCGTTCTAAAGAGCTTTGAGGGCGGTACTGTACTAAGATGCCACTGTTGCAACAAGTCAGTTAGTGAAATTTCTTCCCTCCTAGATTTTCCACCATCAGCTGTGAGTGTATTATTGAAAAGTGGAACCGTTTAGGAATCACAGCAGCTCAGCCACGAAGTGTCAGACCATGTAACGTTACAGAGCAGGTCTCCGAGCTCTGAGGAGCACAGAGCATAAAAGACCCCAACGCTCTGCTGATCAATAACTGCGGAGTTCAAACCTCCTCTGGCAGCAACATCAGCACAGAAACTGCACCCAGAGCTTCATGGCAGGGTTTCCATGTCTGAGCAGCTGCATGCAGCCTTACATCACCAAGCACAATGACAAGCGTCGGACGGAGTGGAGTAAAGCGCCGCCACTGGACTCTGGAGCAGTGGAAACGTATTCTGTGGAGTGACCAATCAGTTTCTCTGTCTGTCAGTCTGATGGACGAGTCTGGGTTTGGCGAGTGCCAGGAGAACGTTACCTGCCTGACTGCACTGTGCCAGCTGTAGAGTTTGGTGGAGGAGGGATGATGATATGGGGCTGTTTTTCAGGGGATGGTCTAGAACCCTTAGTTCCAGTGAAGGGAAATCTTAATGCCTCAGCAGAACAAGACATTTTGGACAATTATACACTTCCAACTTTGTGGAACAGTTTGGGAAAGAATGTTTCCTGTTCCAGCATGACTGAGCCCCAGTGCACAAAGCAGCTCCATAAAGGCCTGACTGGGTGAGTTTGATGTGGAAGAACTTGACTGGCCCTCACAGAACCCTGACCTCAACCCCATCAAACACCTTTGGGATGAACTAGAACGGAGATTGTGAGCCAGACCCTCTCGTCTAACATCAGTGTCTGACCTCACAAATGGTCTTCTGGATGAAGGGGCAGAAATTCCCACAGACTCTCCAACATCTTGTAGAAGCTTCCCAGAAGAGTGGAAGCTGTTAGAGCTGCAAAGGGGGACCAACTCCATATTAATGCCTATGGATTTAAAATGGGGTTCATAAAAGCTCCTGTAGGTGTGATGTGTAGGTGTCCCAATACTTTTGTCCATATAGTATACTTTTGCCGGGCACTGTATTTGAAACTGTCTTTGTTTTACTGGTTACTTTGTAAACCTGTTGTATATAAGCAGTAGAACACTGGAGGATGTTGATTATGCTTCTTTGTCTCCTTCTATCCTGTTGTTCAAAATAAACCATGTTCAAAATAGGAGCTTCAGTTTGGTTATCTGGACCAAAGTTCTCTCAAAAGTTCTTAAGTGTCAGATTTTTTCTGTCCTGCTTTTTTATTGTCCCACGTTAATGCAAAGAACGACAGCCTGCCAAAAAATGTTGATAATGATATGAAAATCTGGAATAATAAGTTTTCTTTGGGGACTATTTTGCCTCACAGCGCCCTGCATGTATCCCTCCACCATGAATGGAGTTTAAGTTCTCTAAACTATCATAAAACAGTGTCTCAGTCATCAGGCAGTGAATTCATAACCATTTCATGTAGTAACTTTCTGTGAGGGAGCTTTTAGAGGTGGACGTCTGGTTCCTATCACCACCACTGTGAACAGTTCTGACTCAGTAAGTTTATCTAGAACAGAACGTTTCACACCAAACCACTCTGAACCGCTCTAAACCACTCTGTTAACATCTTAACCACTTAATTAATTTTTATATTTAATTTGGACGGTATTCCCTGCGATGGACTGGCGACCCGTCAAGGGTGTATACCCAGAAGGATAAGTGGTTTAGATGATGTGTGTGTGTGTGTGTGTGTGTGTGTGTGTGTGGACAGTATTCAGAAAGGTCCAGTTCTAAAATCTGATTGGCTGATGCTTATTCAGATAGTTCCATTTATCAAATCTGATTGGCTGAGCCACGCTCAGGAAGTTCTGGTTCTAAAATCTGATTGGCTAAAAGACATTTAGACAATTCTGGTTCTAAAATCTGATTGGTTGAGCCATACTCAGTTCAGGTTCTAACATCTGATTGGCTGAGCCATACTCAGTCACACTTGGATAGTTCTGGTCCTAAAATCTGATTGGCTGAGCCACATTTACACCATTTCAGTTCTAAAATCTGTGTGGCTAAACTTTATTCTCCATTATGCAGAAATCCAGGTTGGTAAGTTTCTCTGCGATGAACCAAGGGAATTTGACTTTTTGGTCAAACTATTGCTTTAAGGCTGTTTGTTTCCCTGTTTTCATTTCTATTGTCCAGACATGTGTTCAGGCAGACTGGTGCTTTTGTAGGTCCCCAAAAATGCAAACAAGGCAACTCGCAGTCCAAAAGCCACCCACCAGATGAGTTCCAAATAACAGAAACTTACAGAGGGCTAGATTTATTCCCAGGCTCTTCAGAACAACAGAACTGTAAACAAAACCACTCTAATCACCCCTGCCCTATCAGAGGAGCGGAGAGTGTCCCAGACCCATCCTCCAGTACAAGCACAGTTACTGCAGTGAAACAGTGACTGCACAAAAAGGAAAAGCACCTTCCTAAAAAACAGCCTGAGTAGAAGAACAGAAGAAAAACTGCAGTTTCTCAAACTGCAGTGGAGCATCCAGCATCTGTTAGCACAGGGACTACATTCTCAGAAATGAAGGTACTAAACTGTCATTGGGTCAGTTCCCCTCCTGTCACTGGGGTGGAACCCTCAAGGGTCCATCTCAGTACCTTTAGTCAGGGAACATAACTGAACCATAATCCACTGAAATGATATGTTCTAAGCTGTACTGACTCCACACACCCCGTTTAATGTTTAAAACATTCGGTTATGAAAAGGTACAAATACGAACTTTTCACGTGGAAAAACTTATTTAAGGTTCACAATCAGACCTTAAAACCACTGTTGGAGCTTTGAGGGAACATTTACACTGTTTGTACCTTGATGAACGAAAAATGTACCTGAACAGAACCTTTATTTCTAACAGTGTAGGAAACAGAAACTGGCTTCTTATTTAAACTTTACAGCCTTTACATTTACATTTAAGGTGGAACGGATAATTAGAATAAGGAACCAGCAAATAAGAAGATACATGGGAACTTAAAAGGGGACTCCACCAATTTTTCAGAAATTCTACGTATTAAATGGCTGAGATGTAAACAAAGTTTCAGAGCAGTTTGGTGTGAAACGCTCCACTCTAGAGAAACCCATCAAGTGAGAATTGTTCACAGTGGTGGTGATAGGAACCAGACGAGTTTAATGTCTCCGAAAGCTATAACATGAAACAGTTAGACATGCCTGAAGTCTGACACATTGTTTTATGATGGTTTTGTGATTGATTAGGTTTTGGCTTAAAATGTATTTGAATCCATTTATTTTAATCCATTAATGGCGGAAGGATACAGGCAGGGCACTGTAAGGCAAAATAGTCCCTGAGAAAAGCTTATTTTAGCATTATCAACATTACTTATAAAAACTCACTAGACTTGTGTAGGTTCACTGATGATTTGGATAATAAATAAACTGGCAAGATTTGTATTATAGACATGGTGACCCCTGGTTCCTATCACCACCACTGTAAAGACATCTGAGTCTGTAAGTTTCTCTACAATGAACCATTTCTCATCAAACCTCTCTGAATGACTCTGTTCACATCTCTAAGACTGAATTATTCAGGAATTAAAAAAAAATGGTGGAATTCCCCTTTAAGACTATATGGCTCTGTTCTTCTGTTTTTGGTCTGAAATAAAATGCTAAAGCTCCAGAGAGAGAGGAGAGATTAACAGGGAAGCAGAACAGCAGCAGAACCAACACAAGAAATCAAATCAAACCCAAACAAGCAACCAGATGTTAAACATGAACAGCAAAAATGAAAATGAGGGCAAAGTAAATAGAATAAATGCAGTATTTGAGAACCCTCAGCAAACTACACACCCATTAGTTACTTCAGAACATCAGTATTAGAACCCATTTAATTCACAGAGCCTAAGATGGTCTAGATGTCAAAATAAATCACAAACAAATATGATATGTACTCAACCGTATCACTGAAATCATCATTCAACTTAAAAAAGATGGTTCCTCAAGGGTTTATTAATGAACACAGTAGTTCTATACAGAACCAAGATCACCTAAAAAACATTTGCATGATTAAAAGGTTCTTTGCTTGTTGAAATGGTTCTATATAGCAACCAAAAGGGTTCTTCTGTTGTTAAAAGTTTGACATTTTAACTGTAGAAGAGCCTTTTTGGGTACTATATAGAACCATATACAACCTGAAGAACTGTTTCACCATGCACAGAACCATTTAGGTATGCAGATGATGAATGTTCATGGTTCTATGTAGAAGCACACACTAAAAAAAGATGGTTCTTTAAGGGTTCTTTAATAAAAACAGTAGTTCTATACAGAACCAAGAATACAAGAAACGTTTGCATGCTTAAAGCGTTCTTAGCATGGTGCAATGGTTCTTCGGATTGATGGAGAATGTGCTCTAAATGGTTCTATATAGAACCTTTTTGAAAAGGGTTGCTCTATTGTTACAAGCTTGGCATCGTAACTGTAGAAGAGCCTTTTTGCTGCTATATAGAACCATATGCAGCACGTTCTCCATCAATCTGAAGAACCATTTCACCATGCAAAGAACCTTGTAGTCATGTAAGGGGTTTCTTTGAGTGTTCATGGTTCTATATAGAGCCATTTTCTTTACTAAAGAACCCTTGAAGAACCATCTTTTTTAAGTGTGTGCTTCTATATAGAACCATGAACACTCAGAAAAGCATTTGTGTGCCTAAAGTTCTCTGCATGGTGAAAGGGTTCTTCAGATTGATGGAGAATGTACTGTATATGGTTCTATATAGAAGCTTTTTGAAAATGGGTTCTTCTGTTGTATACAAGCTTGACACTGTGACTATAGAAGAACCCTTGTCAGGGTTTTGTATAGAACCACATGCAATACATTCTCTATCAACCTGAAGAACCACTTCACCATGCAGAGAACCATTTAGGCATGCACATGAGAAGACCCCAAAAAGGTTCTTCTACAGTCACGATGTTAAGCTTGTATACAATACAATCCATTTTCAAAAAGGTTCTATATAAAACCATATAGAACACATTCGCATGCACATGGTTCTTTGAGTGTTCTTGGTTCCATATAGAACCAGTCTTAACTAAAGAACCCTTGAAGAATCATCTTTTTAAAGAGTGTGCTTCCATTTTGATGGTTTATTTTGTTTTCTCTGACTTGTTTTTTCAAAATTGAACATTTTGATATCACATATTGCAAAAATGTCTCCAGGTTTTATGAGAAACTGAGAAAACGATCTTTAAGCCGTTTAGCTGAGTGATATGCGTTTATTTGCTCTGCCTTAAGTTTGATCATACAGTCCGGCGTCTCCAGAGAGCACAGTGACTCAGACCGAGCTGAACCAGAATCGATGGTTTATTTAAAGCTTTCTGCTTAATCCACTGGGCTGTTGCTGGAAGCAGGACTTCAGTAATTTAATGAATTACTGGAGCTCTACATGCTCATCAGAGCTGAACTGACTCAGAGCAGCTGAGGGAAAAGAATGGGCTGATTTATTTACAGCCTCCCAAACAACAAAACACGAGGCAGAGAGTCACAACAACAGATAGAACTTCATGATTAACCCAGTAACCTCGCTTTGAGTCTCTATTTAGCTCTTTTCCTTTGATCACGTTATTAAGCACCTTCCCAAAAACATCTTCAGCAGAAGCACAAACTGTGTTCTCAAACCGCAGTGGAACGTCTTAGAACATCCAGCATTTATCAGCCCCGGAGCTATGAGACTGAAATTGGCTTCTTATTCAAACTTCACAGCTGCGTCATTTAAGGTGGAACCGATAATTAGAATAAGGAGCTGGCGAATAAGAGGACACATGGGAACTCTGTTCTATACAGAACCATCTACAGCACATTCTCCATCTATCTGAAGAACCACTGGACCATGCAAAGAACACTGTAATCATGCAAAGGGTTCTTTAAGTGTTCTTGCTTCTGTATAGAACTACTGTCTTTATGAAAGAACCCTTAAAGAACCATCTTTTTTAAGAGTGTGTTTCTATATAGAACCACGAACACTGAGAAAAGCATGTGCATGCCTAAATGGTTCTCTGCATGGTGAAGTGGTTCTTCAGGTTGATGGAGAATGTATTGCATGTGGTTCTATACAAAACCCTGAAAAGGATTCTTCTGTAGTCTCAGTGTCAAGCTTGTATACAACAGAAGAACCCATTTTCAAAAAGCTTCTATATAGAACCATATACAGCACATTTTCCATCAATCCGAAGAACGATTCAGAAATGCACATGGTTCTTTGAACAACGTGAAGGACAAAAACATCACGAAACTGGTGGAAAACAGAGCCGTTGGAGTGGAGCTCGTTTTAAAGTGTGAGTTGAATTCGTCTTCGTTACCTTATAAAGTGTAAAATGATTAATTTAAGGATTCGTCCAAATATCGTATTTTACTCAGAGGTATTTGTATATATAGTTATATATACAGTTTATTGTACTACATAAGCTTGTTGGTGTCTTGGCTACCACAGCAACAAACACAACGTCTCCATTTTCTCCCACTTCCCTCACAAGTTTCACGCCGCAATTGCAAGAGGCGGGACCTTTCTGGTGACGTCACCACGCAGCATTGGTGTGACCAATAGGCTACTAAGGAGGAGTCTACATAGGACAGTCTTACCGGCTGTAGCCTCGGCTATGAGATTGAAGCTAGTGGAAACAACAGCAAACAGGAAACACTCAGTAAACTAATCTAAAGCCTGGGCTTTTAAACTACACTAAGGCCCAGTCCCATTTCACCCCTCGCCCCTACCACTGAGCCCTTAGCCCTCTGTTTTATGCGTTCTTGTCTAGGGGTAGGGTGTCCCGATTCTTGTTGAGATAGAGGGGGAGGGTGAAGTGTTGGGGCTACATGACCCTCCAAAGGGAGGTTTTTCAGAGACTCCAAACAGAGAGTTATGAGAAAAAAAGAAAAACCAGCAAGATGGAGAACAAGAGACCAAAGAAACACACAAATGTGAGAATTTTCTCTGTTAAAAAATTATGATAACCATCGTATTATCTTAGTTTAATATCGTTTCAGTGTATTATGGTTCTTTTCTTCATAACAAGCATAAAAATCACTAATAGCATGCTAATGTCTCGGTAGCTAGCTAACTTTCCCGTTCCACCTTAAATATTCCAGCGGTTCTGACGCCTGAAGCGCCAAAATGTAACTGCTGCTCCATTTAAGGTGGAATGGGAAAATTCGAACAAGAATCTGGTGAATATCTGACTTCAGCCTCATATCACTGAAGATTTAGTGGTGGGCGATAATAAATAATTGCCCCCCTCTTTGAAGGCATATGATGCCCTAAATGTAACTAAAGCCCAGCAGTGAGGAGCTGAACTTTACCCTCTGCTGTCACTGCAGACTGGCAGGGTCGCCTACAGAGCAGCGCTGGTAGCTGTTAATGAAGTGATGCTCTTTTTTATTTGAGGGTCCCATTTCAGAGGGAAGATTTCAACCACTACCCTGTAACTCAGTTCCAAGGGGTTAGGGTGACACTCGAAAACAAGCGGCAGGGTTAAAAGAAGAAATGGGACTGGGCCCAAGACTCCTCATATGACAACACAGAACAAGTGAAAAACATCAGCATTCTGCTGATTGTGAAGTGACTGGATGACTGCGGAAGTCATGTGATCTCCCATGGGATTCTGGGACATGGAGTCCATGTGTGAGCTGGAGCCGGAGGGATGCGTGACTTGTTCATTGTCTGCAACTATTAAAATACAGACTAAAGTGGCCATATTTGCTGATTAGATATCTTACTTGTATACCTGTCACTAACACTGAATTATAGCTGATGAAAAAATTCAAAAATTTAAGTTGTCTTTTTTTGTTCAGTGTGTTAGTGACAAACCTAAAGTGGTCACACTGGCTGACTAATCTTGCTTCCTAGCTGTCAATACTCAGTAGCTTCCGACTGATGACAGGCTGAGCTCAAATAAACAATTACTGCTCACTGCTGCCCTCTAAAGGTGTTACAGCACCAGTCAGAAGGTCATAAATAAGTGTCATAAGTGTGTTTGTAGTTTCTTTTATTTTACCAGTATTTGCCTCAGGTCAAATGATGAAAACACACCCAGGTTCTAATAATAATAATAATAATATAATAATAATGATGTTTACTTATGTAGCACCTTTCATACATTAAAAATGCAGTTCAAAGTGCTTCACAATACAAAGTAAAAACAACAGAGGAAGAAAAGATAATCAAGAATAAAAACAAAATACAATAAACAAACAATAAATAGCAGAAAATGGATACATTAATAAATACAATTAAAAAGCACAGGATAAAAGTGTAAATAAAAAGAAAAAAGACAATAAAAAATGCGACTACCAGGAACATAAAAGTAATAGTAATATTCCAGTAAAAACATAGGTAACAATAAAAACAAAACGCTGCCTCTCTGCTCTGTTTAAGTTTTATACGTGGAACATGGAGCAGCAGCACTGGATGATCTTAAAGCTGGATTAGGAACATCATCTAAAAGCACGCAGAAATGTATGAAGGTGTTAAACCATTAAGATATTTAAAAACTAGTAGTAAAATTTTATAGTCGATTCTAAAAGAGACAGGCAGCCGGTGCAGTGATGCTAAAACTGGTCTAATATGATCCTGTTTTCTAGCCCGGGTTAATATTCTTGCTGCTGCATTTTGCACTAGTTGGAATTTGTTGGTTGTACTCAGGACGTCCTATGAACAAAGCATTACAGTAGTCAAGTCGTCTGTTTTTAACAGAAGCAGATGATTATGAAAAGCTAAAAACTAAACAATAATTGTGGTAAACTTGAATTACAATCATCTGAAATAATTCCAATCAGGCGACTGTGTGGTAACTGTGACAGGCCAGAATTAACTACAACTTCATGAAGTTCTCTGCAGTCTGATCTTCCAGCAGCAGGACTCCTGCTGTGAGGTCCAGCTGCTCCAAAGTAGATGAATGCAGCTTCCTTTACACGTTCAACTCCGGTCCTTATTAGACAGCAGACGCCTTCAAATCAACACAAAAAACAGAGAGAAAAGAAACAGGCATATTATTCTGGTTGTGATTCTTTAGCTTTGTTGGACAAATAAAGAAGACACAAAACATCCCGTCCTAAACATAAAAGATACTTAAACATTCCCAGAGTTGGTATCTCTCAGAGGAAGCTGAGGGTGGGTTGGACGCATGACTCCATACAACAACAGAAATCTGCTTAGATTGAAATCTTATTTAGCTTCATCTGTGGGGAACCCGACTAAATCGCACCTCCACCCTCGTCTCCCAGGGGTGGTCTGCGTGCTCACACACCCACCTCAGACCTCACACTCTTATGCATGCACGTACACCATGGGTGGGCAGCAGAGGCGCAACTATCTCATGAACCCTCACCACACCCTCCACACGAGAATTACCTTCAGTGAGTGGATGAGGTCATGGGCTAAAAAAAGAGAGACCCTCTGGGGTCTTGATTTTCGCATATATTCTTTAATGCGCCTTTAAAGGCTCTTGCATAGGACATAATACCCACATGTTACGCTATAACATTATGACCACCTCCTTGTTTCTACACTCATTGTCCATTTTATCAGCTCCACTTACTATATAGGTGCACTTTGTAGTTCTACAGTTACAGACTGTAGTCCATCTGTTTCTCTGATACTTTGTTAGACCCCGTTTACCCTGTTCTTCAGTGGTCAGGACCCCCATGGACCCTCACAGAGTGGATCATTCTCAGCACTGTAGTAACACTGACGTCGTGGTGGTGGTGTGTTAGTGTGTTGTGCTGGTATGAGTGGATCAGACACAGCAGTGCTGCTGGAGTTTTTAAACACCTCAGTGTCACTGCTGGACTGAGAATAGTCCACCAACCAAAAATATCCAGCCGACAGTGTCCTGTGGGCAGCGTCCTTTGACCACTGATGAAGGACTAGAGGATGACCAACACAAACTGTGCAGCAGCTGATGAGCTATCGTCTCTGACTTTACGTCTACAAGGTGGACTGACAAGGTAGAAGTGTCTAATAGAGTGGACAGTGAGTGGACACAGTGTTTAAAAACTCCAGCAGCACTGCTGTGTCTGATCCACTCATACCAGCACAACACACTAACACACCACCACCACGACGTCAGTGTTACTACAGTGCTGAGAATGATCCACTCTGTGAGGGTCCATGGGGGTCCTGACCACTGAAGAACAGGGTAAACGGGGTCTAACAAAGTATCAGAGAAACAGATGGACTACAGTCTGTAACTGTAGAACTACAAAGTGCACCTATATAGTAAGTGGAGCTGATAAAATGGACAATGAGCGTAGAAACAAGGAGGTGGTCATAATGTTATGCCTGATCGGTGTGTCTCAGCTCTCTATAATGAGGCCCTTTTGACCTGGAGCTCTTTGTACAGAGATAATTCAGCCCTGAAGCTGAAAAAATGAAATCCAGTTTTAAAAATTCTTGATAAAATGTTATCTTCATCACTACTTTCCAAAACCGCTGCAGCAGCTTCAGCAGCTGTAAACTCTCTGCACGCCGTTTCACATGAGTCTCCGATGTGGACTGAATGAAGAATGAAGGGTTTCCGGCGTGATGGTCAGTCCTTAGTGATTTCCTGAGTGTCCATCGGTCAGTTTCACACAGAATGTAGATGGACACACGAATCCACCAGTTCCACACGGTGAGAGGCAGATGACGTGTATCTCAGCCCCTCTTCATAGGCTCATAACTCCGGATGCGAGTCTCGTATGATCTCGTGATAAGATGGAATGGGAAGGGCGACGCTGCAGATTCAGGAAGTGTTTGAACTGGATTTCTGTGCTGGATCATCATGAAGATATTAATAGAATCACCAAGAAACATCTAATTTGGTGCACCGGTGCATTCGTCGACCCCAGAGCATTAATGACCTGGAGTTATTTTTATGGTTCATTCTGTAGCACAGGATTAATATAACCTGAGGTTGTTTCTACACACTGTAAGACTCACTGCGCATCTTAATGAAAGAATTAAGTTAACACAACTTAAATACCACAGAAAGTTGGAGTAATTTAATCTGAAGAATTCTCAGCTCAAAAATGAATTGTTGAGACAGTAACTCAGTCATTTTGAGTAAAGTAGTAAAAAGTTTCAGCATATTTTAAGTTGAGGTCACTCTATTTAAATGTATTATGTTCACTATTTTTATTTAACTTGACTTAACATGCAAATACAAACAGGCCAATAATGTGTTATTGAAAGTTTAGTGTGGCTGAATGTCACAGACATCATAAATGTTTACATTTAAATGATTTGTGCTTTTTTCATAACTTTATTTTAATGATTTTAGACTCAAAGATCCTATCAAACGGGATCTTTGAGTTGAATAAACTTATTGCAATTTAGTTTAGACTCTCAGCTTTACTTGACCAATGTTTGGTCACTGCAACCTTCTTGAGTAAAACTCACATCATTCCTATTGGCTCTTGGTATCATATATTTACATATTAGGCGTCTCTTCACTGTCTGTGTGTTGTCATTCTCCCCAGCCTACCTTCCCTCGTCTCAACTAGACTTCTAAACTTTTCTGACTCATGTTAATCAGTACTGTTCAAAAATCAGTGTTGAGAGAGCAGAATTACTAAGTTTTTCTATACTGAGTGAGGTTCTGTTGTAGCTAAATGCTGTGGAAACTACATCCGAACTTATCTGTCAGCATCTGAGGAGGTGGTCTGTAGTGACTTTAAGATGGACAAGACATTGTTGTTATAAGTGTCCATGATCATATCTCTGCAGTGCAATATGAATTTGTCAAAGCGATATCCAAGTTCATCTTAACGGTGAATTAAATTACTTCATTGTATTGAGTTAGTACAGCTTAAACATAAGCCCCAAATACTGACTCATTTTAAAATAGACAAAACAAATGGAGTTAGTACTATTTGCTCAATTTACTTTAGTGTAAATGAGTTATTGAACTTAAAATATCTGAGGTAATCAGTTTCCTCAAATCACTTGAGTTGATGTATGAGGTTTTACAGTGCAGTTTGTTTTACAGCCCAGGATTAAAAGAACCTGCAGTTGTTTCTACAGGCTTTTTATCATACTGTTACATTTTACTGTACCACTTACATATTAGATTTTCCCATATCACCCATTCTTAAGGCACAAACACACATGCTGAGTGTGTAGAGGGGTCCCTGGAGCCGTAGCATGCAGGTTAGCGATGCCCGCTGCTCGGGGAGCCCCACAAGCCTGCTGTCTGCACCCTCGTCACCAAACCTGCCCACTGACACAGCAGGATGGTAATTAAGTGCAGGAAAACAACCTGAAACACGTTACTGCATTAGGATTTTATTACGAGTTTTTTTTAACATGTTATTACAATACGTGTGTTTATAACATCATGGATGGTTATTATATAGGGTGTCCCAAAAAAATTGACATCATTTCATAGTCTAATAACAGCTCCCTCAAATGATCTCAAATTTTAACAAAATGAGTAAAAACTAACCAAGTTTAGTTTTTAATGGGGTGTTTTTCAGGTTGAAGAATGGCGTTCACTAGAAATGAAAAGGCATTTTGTGTGTTAGAATATGCTCGAACACAGTCTAACGAGAGTGCAGCGTGCATTTTCCAGAAAATTCAATAAAAGTGCACCAACTGGAAAGCAGATTTGGACATGGCACAAAAAACTCAAAGAGGAAGGCTGTCTGTGCAGGGCAAAGGGGTCTGGACGACCACCAGTATCAGAAGATATTACCCTCGTGAAGCTGTGAAATCGGTTATAAAATCTACATCCCTGTGTAATCTTGTACTGTTCAACATGAAGCCTATTTAATTTCATTTGCCTCGGACATGTAGTTACTCAGATATTCACATCTCAAATGATGCCAATTTTTTGGGACACCCTGTATTATTATATTAAGAGCTGCTGAAGCCTCTAAAATGCTGCCAGCCTCAACACTCAACACTATCCCCCTCCACACTAACCATGTCTTTGTAGGTTAGCTGTGCCCACGTAGGTACAGAAGGTAAAGAGTTAAAGGCTTTCACACAGACACTGCCTGTCAAAAGTTTGAGGACAAAAGAAAGAGGAATAAAAAGAAGAAACACTTTACCTTTGCACTTTTTACATGCAGGCCTGCACTCAACTAATAACTGAGAAAGAGGTTAGAACTTTTTTAAAGGCCTTTTTTCCGCTTACGCCGTCCTCAACGCCACATAAAATCTCTCACTCAGGTGTTACATAACATGATCAAGTGTCACATGACTCTCACACGAACAGCTGACAAAAGCTTGCACTGGCATAGACTAAGGCGAAGAGTTAATTGTCCATTTTATCAGCTCCACTTACTATATAGGTGCACTTTGTAGTTCTACAGTTACAGACTGTAGTCCATCTGTTTCTCTGATACTTTGTTAGCCCCCTTTTACCCTGTTCTTCAGTGGTCAGGACCCCCATGGACCCTCACAGAGCAGGTACTGTTTGGGTGGTGGATCATTCTCAGCACTGCAGTAACACTGACATGGTGGTGGTGTGTTAGTGTGTGTTGTGCTGGTCTGAGTGGATCAGACACAGCAGCGCTGCTGGAGTTTTTAAACACCTCAGTGTCACTGCTGGACTGAGAATAGTCCACCAACCAAAAATATCCAGCCAACAGCGTCCTGTGGGCAGCGTCCTGTGACCACTGATGAAGGACTAGAGGATGACCAACACAAACTGTGCAGCAGCAGATGAGCCATCGTCTCTGACTTTACGTCTACAGGGTGGACTGACAAGGTAGGAGTGTCTAATAGAGTGGACAGTGAGTGGACACTGTGTTTAAAAACTCCAGCAGCACTGCTGTGTCTGATCCACTCATACCAGCACAACAGACACTAACACACCACCACCAGGTCAGTGTTACTGCAGTGCTGAAAATGATTCACCACCCAAATAGTACCTGCTCTGTGAGGGTTCATGGGGGTCCTGACCACTGAAGAACAGGGTAAAAGGGGGCTAACAAAGTATCAGAGAAACAGATGGACTACAGTCTGTAACTGTAGAACTACAAAGTGCACCTATATAGTAAGTGGAGCTGATAAAATGGACAATGAGTGTAGAAACAAGGAGGTGGTCTGAATGTATTGCCTGATCGTTGTATATACATATACATACACAGTACTTTGCCAAAGCTTTAAGCACCTATGAAAGTTAGTCAGTAAGCATTAAAAACAATATCTATATCAATAAATTATAATATTATTATCAATAAATGTAAATAACAATAATGCAATAAGTAGTGATTTTATGTGTCAAGTAAATGTAAATGTAAACAGCAGCCTGGGATTAAAGCGTTCTCTGCATGGTAAAATGGTTCTTCAGACTGATGGAGAATGTGCTGTAGATGGTTCTATATAGCAGCAATGACGGTACACTTTAATCATGTAAAGGGCTCTGAGTTTTCAGGTTTCTACATAGAACCACTATAACTGACAGCACAAAGGCCATGCCCACTTCCTCCCCTTTGTTGTGATGTCAGCACTCTACAGTACTCAAACATTTCAGGTGTTTAAAACACGTTTGGACCAACAGAGCTTCAGTATGAGCTTTAGAAAAGAAACGAGACTAGAAAACTGTCAAATCTTTATTTAAATCCTGCTCTTCATCCCAAGAAGAAAAAGTTAATAAACATGAAGCTGAGAGTTCTTGTAGCTGCATTATGATAATCCAAACATTTTCAGGGTTTTTTTCTTACTTAGAAGACTCAAATTCGTCCCCAAACTTTTGACGGGCAGTGAGCATAAACATGTATTCACGTAAACATACTAACCCATGGCTGATCAGGTTTGGTCAGTGTTTTGGCTCTTTTCGGTGGTGAAACGTCACATTAGAGCAGCTCTGACTCGTCTCTGCAGCTTCATCACAGCGGAAGAAGGTGAAGTAGGTGAAAATGGAGGAACGTCCACGGCCTGCTGACCTTCACCCGACCTCTGTCCATTCACATAGCACTGGAGACAGCTGTTAACTGTGAGAACACAACATTAATTTGTTAAGTCATTTAAAAAAGAATTATACTGAGGTTCTACAAGGTTCTACAAGTGATCACTGTAAATAATATAATTATTACTATTGTTACTGTTATTCAGGGCTGCCGCTATCAGTAAAATAAGACAATTAATTGAGTAATCAGAGATTTTACAAAAGCCAATTAATAAAAATAAACTTAACAATGACAAACCATTGCAGAGCCTATTACAACACTTAATTAGACAAAAATAAAATATATAAAAATATATATAAAAATATATATTCACATATATATGCACACACTCACACACACACACACACACAGTAGACAACAAACAGGTGATACACATTAGTATTCTGGTGAGAGTGACGTGCTAGTGACAACGTTAATAATGGAATCATGGGAGTTGAGAGAGAACCAGGAAGCATGACAAGAACACACATTTTATTGCACAATTACTGTTTATTTACTGAATTTAACTTAGAGGAAATTTAGAATTTAGAAATTTAATTTAGAGGAAATAAAACATAAAATGTGGCCTGTACAAAAATTATGGCCCATTTTATATTTTATAACTTATTTTTTATATGTTAAACTCAGTAAATAAATACAAATGTTATAATAATAATAATAATAATAATAATAATCATTATTATTATTATTATTCAATAATTCCAAAACACTTAATGGGAAAAAATAAACTTAAAAAAACTTAATTCGAAAACAGATGAAAACATTAAAGTTGTATGCAAAAGTCTGTGCACCCCTGGACATCACATGCTCTGTTGATTTGAAAATATGTGAACACACTTCCGCACATTTTAATGCTCAGTTATTGTTTATGGACTGAGTTTGACACAATGTGGGGCGGAATAAAACATAAAATGTGGCCTGTACAAAAATGACGGCATTTTATATTTTATGTTTTATTTTTTCAATATGTTAAACTCAACAAGTAAATAAAAAAATGTTATTATTATTATTGCAAATTATATAGTTAGGTAGGACTCTCTGGACCAAGAAGCATTAGTGTACATCAGCTTGGGGACCAGTGTGGACCAGTTACACTTTTTTTTAACTCTATAAACATTCTATAAACTTCTTATACTCTATAAACACAGGACATCCTCCTCCTGACCCCCCCGGCTTCCTGCCATGGATCCGCCCAGCCTCAGACACACCCTGGCACCCGGCACGTACCACGTCCACCAGCGGGAGCCGTCAGGGCTGTCCGAGAGATTAACTGGGAGGGATCGGTTCTCCATACACTATAAATTGGTGACTGAATCTAATTAAAACTCAGAAGCCAAAAAACTGAAATCAGCGTTTACTGTGTAACCTTTGGCATGAATGAGATTCAAAGGCATAAATAAAAAATTATGGGAATGATTCGCAAATTGTGGAAATTCAAGTCTTATATAAGAAATATGGACTGTGCTGGACCATAAAAAGGCCACTTAAGCTATTATTTAGAGTTTTATCATTTATATTTCCATTCCTGCTTTAGCATTTCTGAATTGATTCACAATGATAGGAGATTAGAGACTAACTTAGTTTATTCCACGTGTGACTGAATTGCAACAAAAGATTGAAATAATAAATCTGTGATTTAAATTACACATTTTTTAACGTTATTAGGCAGTTAAAAACATAATTGTTAATTTAAATCCGAGATAACTTGGATTGAACATGAAAAAATAAGAAAATGATCAAGTCTAATGTAAGATGGATCACGGTGGCACAACTTGAAAGGCACCTTGAAACACATTTCCATGTATAAATGGTTCTGTAAATAATAATAATAATAATAATAATAATAATAAAATACTGATGCTTCTAATTTGTGTGAAAAATCTCAATTTGTTTTCAGCTCGATTGGAGAGTTCTGATTTACACGAGCTAATAAAAAAAGATACCTTTTTAATATTTAATTTAAAAAACACCTGCAACAAGTGTTTAGCCTTTTATTAGCTTCAGCAGTATAGCTTAACACTGTTCCAGCTGGGTTAATAACTATTATGATTATTATTTTTAATTACTACTATTATTTGAACCCCATCGGTTGACTTACCTCAGTAAGTATTGTGTGCAGTGGCCAAACCTTCACAACTAAACATCACCAAATCAAAACCACCTTCATTTAACTCTGAAAAAAGCACTAATAGCGACTGATACTGCTGTTTTTCCCACCACTGTGTGGAAATGTCCCTCAGCCCGGGTGAATTAAGGCACCAATCTGGGCTGAGGGGAGAAAAATAAAGTTTTACAGCTAATAAAATGAACAGCGGGGCGAATATAAACAGCTTTTGAGCGACCATTTTCCTGTCTATTATATTCTCCATTAAATGAGGTACAAAATGCAGATTTTCTCCACCAGTTTCTGGGAAAAGTTCACGCTCAGTACTCCTCTGTCAGGCTAGCGCTGATGCTAAGAGTCTCCCTTCATCGCTCTCTGCATCTTCATTGACACACAAAACACAAAGCGCCATGTTCGGCTCCTTCTTGGTGCCTTTTTCCCGCCCAAATCCCTCACCCTGCGCTGGGATTGGCTGGAATCATCCCGTCGATTCAGCAGAGCGCTTGTCAGTGTGAACCACGAGCCAATCGTGGCACAAAAGGGGCGGGGTTTCCCAGAATACGGGTGGGGAAACAAGAGAAACAACAACAGCAGTATTTTTTCAACCGAGTCGAAAGAATCGATTCGCCATTCCGAAGTTGTTTGTGTTTTATTTAAAGCATAATCACGAAAGTTAATCTAGTTTATCAGTTTTTCATTAAGCCTTTTATATCTACATAAGGCTGAGATACCCATCATCTGATGAACATACTTCAGATGATAAACGACTCACTTAAAAGAGTCGTTCGTTAAAGAACGATTCGTTTGAGAATCACACCACTATGTTTGAGGTTTAAAACTTAAGATGCAGTTTCTAAACAATTTTATAGGATTTATGAAAAGAGAATGTTGCATTTAGGTCACAACGGTTTGGTGCAGGTATGTGAAATTATTTCCAAGATGTACAGCCTGAGTTTAGACCAAAACAACTGCTAAATTTGTTTGTAATTTGAAATAACCATTTTACCAGTAATCTGCCACTTTACACACTTGGCAAAGCACCACAGTTTAAAAGGTTTTAAAATCACTTGATAAATGAACAGCTTAAATGTTTTACAACTTTAAAAGTTACAGTACATCTATAAGCATATAATAATGCTGCTGCCTGCATGTACAGACTTTGATTCTGCTGAATTTGAAAATAAGAAAGATATTTCTGTTCAGACAAACCAGCCAAAGCAATTTACATTAATAAAATATTACTCAGAACTAATAAGAACTGACTGCAGTTTATTATTATTAGTGATTGCTCATTGCAAAGCAATACACAACACTATTGCTATCCAACATATTCTTCTTTTTCTTCATATTTTTCTGCCAGATTTTTATCTGCAGTTTTCACGATATTGACACCGTTCCAACCCCAGAATGTCCGGTCTGATCAGGAATGACGTGCTTATATACAGCTTTTTGATCGGATATATGGTTTCGTACTATTGTACCATAATAACAGCACCCTAGCAACCACCTGGGATACCATAACAACCATCTATAATACCATAGTAACTGCCTTAGCAACCATAGCAACCACCCGGGAAATGACTAAGCTGCACAATCACTCTGCAATTTCTTCAGGAAATGCATTTTTCTACCTATTATATATATATTATGTGTGTGTGTGTGTGGGTGTGTGTGTGTATGTGTGTATATATGTATGTATTGTTCATTGGTTTACAGTCTACATTTCTCTAATCAAGTTTCTTTCACCATATTAGAGAAAGAATAGCCGCACTATGCAAAACAAATAAGGAATGTAACGTTACTGTGGAATGTTTTGCCATTGTTGCATCACATTCCATCAGTGTGTACTTGTTTACCAGAGTGTTTATTATTGAAATGAGCTTGACCAGAGGAGAAGATGGAGGACATTTACTCGGACACTGAGGTGTACCACCCTTTGGCCGTGGTGGGGAAGGGCACTTTTGGGAAAGTTCTGCAGTGCTGGAGGGCCAGTGATGGAGAGCTGGTGGCCCTGAAGGCCCTGCCCACTGGGGCCCACATGAGAAGACTAATCACTAATGAACTGCGGCTTACGGCGGCCCTGGCCCAGTCAGACGTGGACAACAGTCACATTATTCGTTTCATCGATTCCTTTCGACACCACACTGAGCACTTCCTGGTGTTGGAGATGCTGGAGAAGAACCTGCATGAGCTCCAGAAGGAGAACGACTTCAGCCCTCTGCCCGTCCGCCACATCCGCACCATCAGCTGCCAGCTGCTGAGAGCGCTGGACAAACTCAAAGAGATGGCCATCATCCACGCAGATATCAAACCCGAAAATGTCATGATCGTGGACCAGCTTCGCTTCCCCTTCAGGGTCAAACTGATAGATTTCGGCTCGGCCAGCTTTTTCAAAGACGTGCACTTTGTCAAAGAGCCCTACATCCAATCCAGGTTTGGAAAAACTGAATCTCTGAGAATTATTGTATAAAATACAAGGTACACTACATAACACATTAAACATCTATCAATTTTACAAAATTTCTGTATAATTCAGTGACTGAGATGTGAACAAAGTCGCCTACATGAGTCTTCTGAGTTTATATGGAATGTTGATGATGGTAAAAAAGTGGAAAATCTGAAATACTAAGTTTTCTTTGGGGACTATTTTACCTCACAAAACCCTGCATTTTATGTATCCCTCCACCATGAATGGATTTTAAGGTCGAAATCTTCCAAAACTATCATAAAACAGTCTTAGACATCAGGCAGTGAATTCATAACCATTTCATGTAGTAAGTTAACTTGCTGTGAGGGAGCTTTTAGAGGTGGACGTCTGGTTCCTATCACCACCACTGTCAACAATTCTGACTCGGTACGTTTCTCTAGATCAGAGCGTTTCACACCAAACCACTCTCAATGACTCTGTTTACATCTTAACCATTTAATTATACACCAATTTTTAAATACCAGCGGATTTTCCCCTTTAAAAGGTAAATTCAAGATAAAATATATATCATTTATTTAAACGAGCTTGGCCAAACATTATAATATGGCATGTATCCTTACACTGTACGTTATATATAATGTTTACAGTGCAAAATACATTTACATTGTGAACAATAAACAACATAAACTACATATTATGATGTAACATACAATAAATGATATGTAATATGATATAATAATAAAATAAATAGATACATGATATATAGCATAGTAAAACTAATGTGTATCAACAATGTATATGTTGCATATGTTATGTTATAATGTATTTGTAATATTGTAATATTTATATACATTTACACTAAGATTATAATATTGTTAATGTATATAAACATTTATAATTTTTAGCAGCTACTATATACCGTTACTATATACTGTTATAAAGATTTAGTAACATATTATATATTATGGTATAGATACAAGACACACTACATACCCACCTTTATAATATATATTGATGATAAATATTATATGACACATACATATCTAAAACAAGGTGAGTTGCACAGACATTTTTTGGTTAAAATTGAAAGAAGTATTGTTCTTCTGCATGTTGCTTGCAATTACACATTTCCACCAGAGAGGTCAAATCCCCAAAAACTTACACAGTGCAGCTTTAACATTACAGTAGACGACACATATAAGACAGGGTGTCCCAAACAAATTGACATCATTTCAGATGTGAATAACTGAGTAACTACATGTCCGAGGCAAATGAAATTAAATAGGCTTCATGTTGAACAATACAAGATTTATTTATCAAAATTCGAACAAGAAATTCAGAGGGATGTAGATTTTATAACCGATTCCACAAACTTCACAAATGTTCAATATGTGCACCGCCTGTGACGCGACACACGTCAAGTCGGTAGTCCAGCTCCTAGCCAAACATGCTGTAGCATCAATTTTTTGTGCCATGTCCAAATCTGCTTTCTAGTTGGTGCATTTTTATTGAATTTCCTCAAGTTGTTCGAGCATATTCTAACACACAAAATGCCTTTTTATTTCTAGTGAACGCCATTCTTCAACCTGAAAAAAAAAAACATTAAAAATTAAACTTGGTTAGTTTTTACACATTTTGTTAAAATTTGAGATAATTTGAGGGAGAATTGGCTGTTATTAGACTATGAAATA
The DNA here is from genome assembly GCF_904425465.1 of Colossoma macropomum. NCBI lineage: Eukaryota > Metazoa > Chordata > Actinopteri > Characiformes > Serrasalmidae > Colossoma > Colossoma macropomum. The sequence goes on from NW_023494798.1 coordinate 35,785,045, forward strand.
ATGTCAATTTTTTTGGGACACCCTGTATTACAGACTAAATCAATTAATTTTATGCTCATTTCAACGTTTATATTAATCTCAAGCACGTTCATCATTCCTCTTCTCAGGTTTTACAGATCTCCAGAGATTCTCCTCGGCCTGCCCTTCAGTGAAAAGGTGGATATGTGGTCATTAGGTTGCGTGATGGCAGAGCTTTACCTGGGCTGGCCTCTGTATCCAGGTGAGTCCGAGTTTGAGCAGGTGCGCTACATCTGCGAAACCCAAGGCCTGCCGAGCCCACACCTTCTCAACATGGCCACCAAAACCAACCTGTTCTTCAAACTCGTCAAGATGGTGCATGGTAACCTGATGTGGCAGCTGAGGCCTACTGGGCAGGGAACTGGACCTTATGGAGGTCATACAGAAGGAGAGGACTCTGGTACACCTGAACGGAGGAAGTATATCCTCAGATCTTTGGACCAGCTGTACAGTGTGCATGGTCCAGAACATGACCAGGCGTTTGGAAGAGAAGACACAGCTGCCGAGCTTGCCGACCGCTACTGTATGACAGAAATCATCAAACAAATGCTGACCATCGACTCCCGTCATAGGATAAACCCCAATGCCGCTCTCCAACATCCGTTTATAACTCTAACTCACCTTCACAGCACAAAAACACATTATTATGACCTTTCATTCCAGGAGCTTCAGAAAGCTCTAATTCCTAACAGGTCATCTGAAGATCACAGTGACCACAACTGCAACCCAACAGCAGAACCTCAAAATCCACCTCCGTTCTACGAAGATCAACACATGAGGGGTTTTCCACCAGAAACTGAGCAATCAAGAAGAAGCTAGCCATCAATGTTCAGAAGGAGATCACCATGGCAACCAACCATTCTGTGATGGGTCCAACTCGAGAGCACATGGCCTTGATCCAAAGCACCATGATCCATGCTGTGGTTTGCAGCTGGTAGGAACCTATAAGCTAAACCAAGTGCATAACATGACTGAGAAGGTGGAGGAGCTGAGCACTGCTGATACTGGAGGCCTGGAAGAAGCTCAAGCTGGCTGGTTTGGAGATGTTGCTGTTGGACCTGGTCAAAATGCTAATGTGGTCAATGAGCTCCAGGCTGGCCCACAGTCCATTGATGCTGAACACGGCTTGGTCAACGTTTCACTGAGGTGGCCTCAGACTGAGCTAGACTTCATGCTAACCCCAGTAAACAAAACTATGCAATCCTTCAAACAGCTAAACGCACATGCGTCTCGCTCCGACCCCACCAGTTACCCCTCCTCACTCCAGGTGCATGCTGGGAATTCTTCCTTCTCAGCTGCCTCCGGTATCTCCCAGGAGACGTTCTTCTCTCCTCAGCCACTGGACCCTCCTGAAGAACCGTGTGACCCTCCACAGTTCTTCACAGCTGAAACGCTGCCGAATCATCAGGACTGTTTAGCTCAGGGTCAGCAGCTCTGCAGCTACTCTGAGCTGGAGGTGAGCAGATCATCAGTTTCCATAACAATCATTATTTTATTTCAAGCACAGAGCTGTAAATCCACAGCGCTGATCTGTAAATTCTGAAATTCTCAATGTCTCCTGTGATTTATAAAGTTCTGTAGTTGCTGTTGAAACACAAAATTCTATCAGGAATCTTTCTGTCTGTCTGTCTGTCTATCTATCTACACCGAACAGGCACAACATGATGACCACCTCCTCGTTTCTACGCTCATTGTCCATTTTATCAGCTCCACTTACTATATAGGTGCACTTTGTAGTTCTACAGTTACAGACTGTAGTCCATCTGTTTCTCTGATACTTTGTTAGCCCCCTTTTACCCTGTTCTTCAGTGGTCAGGACCCCCATGGACCCTCACAGAGCAGGTACTATTTGGGTGGTGGATCATTCTCAGCACTGCAGTATCACTGATGTGGTGGTGGTGTGTTAGTGTGTGTAGCGCTGGTGTGAGTGGATCAGACACAGCAGTGCTGCTGGAGTTTTTAAACACTGTATCCACTCACTGTCCACTCTATTAGACACTCCTACCTTGTCGGTCCACCTTGTAGATGTAAAGTCAGAGACGATAGCTCATCTGCTGCTGCACAGTTCGTGTTGGTCGTCCTCTAGTCCTTCATCAGTGGTCACAGGACGCTGCCCATAGGACGCTGTTGTCTGGATATTTTTGGTTGGTGGACTATTCTCAGTCCAGCAGTGACACTGAGGTGTTTAAAAACTCCAGCAGCTCTGCTGTGTCTGATCCACTCAGACCAGCACAACACACACTAACACACCACCACCACCAGGTCAGTGTTACTGCAGTGCTGAGAATGATCCACCACCCAAATAGTACCTGCTCTGTGAGGGTCCATGGGGGTCCTGACCACTGAAGAACAGGGTAAAAGGGGGCTAACAAAGTATCAGAGAAACAGATGGACTACAGTCTGTAACTGTAGAACTACAAAGTGCACCTATATAGTAAGTGGAGCTGATAAAATGGACAATGAGCGTAGAAACAAGGAGGTGGTCAGAATGTAATGCCTGATAGCTCTATCTATCCATCCATCCATATCCTCAGCCCAACACCTAAACTGTGGGGTAATTAGTTTTTCTGCCATACTGTCACTTTAAATCCACTGCCTGTTCTTTCCTCCACTGTCGTTCTCTTTCCAGCAGGACGTCTGTTTAGTCCCGTATGAAGCCGATTACTCCTGTAACGTCAGTGTCCAGTGGCCTGCTGTAGTGGACAGTCCTCACTGTAACACCCCCACCTGCACTGAGAGTGGAGTCGTCTGTGTAACACTGAGGGTGGAGGACCTGCAGCTTTAACTGCATCTACTGGACCCCAGCAGACTGCACACGCGCGCGCACACACACACACACACACACACACACCAGACACATAAACAACACATCACACCTCAGAGTTTAATCACAATTTATATTTGGCAGATCATCCTGTGCTGAATTTAGAGCATGTTGACTTATAAAGTGTACAGCAAAAATAAACATCATATGAGTGATGAAAATGAGATAAAGCAGTCCATTTAATAAAGACAGTAAGAATGCAGTTTGTTAAAAAGATACAATAGATACAATAGTCACAGTACATCAACCAGATATGCAGAGTAACCGAGTAATAAAGTTTCACCAGACACACTCAGCTGTCTTAAAAAATAATTGTTAAGTCAAGTATTTCCTGAGCTTCTTTAACTTTTGCTTTGTTTTACCATTAAAGGGCCCATATCCTACACTTTCTTGTATTTTATTTTCTTGACTGAGGTCCAGTTGTGATGTTTGTGGTTTTATGTAACAAAAATAGTTGCAATTCATTTCTACATGACTTCATCTCTTAGAATTAAACAGGCTGTTTTTGTTAACTGTGCCTTTAAGACTGATATATGTAAATGAGCTCTATTACAACTGGCTGCTCTATATTGTGTCTCATTCAAAAAGCAGTCCAGGCTGAAACACTCCTTATAACTGAACAGCCTGAATGGGCGGAGCTAAACTGCTGTAGGCTGAATAAGTGGATGTATGTTAATGCATTGTTTTTTTATGACATCACAAAAAACGACTGGCTGTTGTTGCAGTTTAAGTTCCATATATAGACTGTATGGCACGGGGAGTAAAAGGTATGTTTTGATATTTTAACAATGTTTACATACTACATCAAACTCTTTATTCAGCAAAGCAAGACAAATTCAGTTTTCCATGATATGGGCCCTTTAATATATTTTTTCTAACTGGTCTAATTTATTCCAGTGTCATTTTCTAAAGCACTCTGCACTGCAATAACAGCTTATGTGCAAATATTGCAACACAGAATGGTTTAGAAAATGACACTGGAGACACCTGAGGGAATTTCACAAAGCAGGATTTAGCAGTTTAGCCAGGTAACTTAAACCTAAAGTCAAGCCCGTCCAATAGGAAAACAGCCCAGAGACATCCCTGTTGGACCACCCTCGAGTTATCCGGTTAACTCAGAAATCCTGCTTTGTGAAAAGCTCCCCAGGATTCTTTGTGTCCTGTACATTTTTGTGTTTTCCTGCTTTAATACAGACATTTAATCTCACTGAAGGGTTTGTTAGTGAGCAGATGAGTTAAATCAGTTTGATTAGAGCAGAAAAAAACAGTAAAATGTGCAGGACAGAGTGAGGAAAACCTGGATGTGCTAAAATTGCTAAAATGTCCTGTATTGCACTGTCATTAAAGTGATAGTTTAGTGAAAAATCAACTATAAACTGTAGAATCAGCTGTAATCAGAGTGGTTCAGAGTGGTTTGGTGTGAAACGCTCTGTTCTAGATAAACTTACAGAGTCAGAACTGTTCAGTGGTGGTGATAGGAACCAGACGTCCACCTCTAAAAGCTCCCTCACAGAAAGTTCCTACATGAAATGGTTATGAATTCACTGCCTGATGACAGATATTGAATGTGTTTACATGCACTTAATAATCTGATCATAATCGTATTTCTGCAGTTATCTGACTATTAAGTGATCGTGTAAACAGCACGCTCTGATTTCTTAGACCGTAGAAAAGGTCTAGAAATCTGATTAAGAGGCTGGATTTTAGCTCAGTAATCAGATTTCCCAGTGCATGTGAACTCCTACTCTGATTTCTTTCAGATTTCTCAGTCTGTGCATGTGCGGAACAGATGGCGGTACCAGAACTAAGCGAGCAGTGTCGCCACGAGACGCAGCAGAACACTTGGAAATTGACTAATTACTCGACAAAATGAAAGATTTAAATATTCTTCATCTTCTAAATGATGTATGTTCATATTTTCAGCTAAAGTGGCTCGATGTTTAAAAAAAAGCACCCACGAAGTTTGAGTTTTACGTTACGTTTACGTCGCGTCTTCTTCTGTGAGTTTATTGGCTGGTTGTAAAGCAGAAATCTGATTACTGTCTAACTCATATAGACCCAGAGTTTCCCCATTATCTGATTGCCCAAGAGCATGAAAACGTGTTGATCGGATTACTGACAAAACCTGATTTTCTACAGTTATCAGATTAGGATTATTAAGTGCATGTAAACACACTGTTTTGTGATGATGAACCACACAAACTACAGAGCAAATTAAAAACAGATGATAAAAAAACCAAAAACAACGGTGATGCTCGTTGTCATGGTAACGTCTACACTAATCGGTAATAATATAATAATTTTGGATCAGATTACTTGTAGTGCACCTGTAAACAGAGACTTTCATTAGACTGTTGAGTAGAGTGAGAATAAACACCTCAGTCTTAATCTGAAATCAGAATGAATTAAACCGGACTGGTGAACATCTTTGCATGTAAACAGAGACACTAAAGAAATCTGAGTCTCTACAATCAACCATTTCACACCAAACCACTCTAAATCGCTCTGTTTACATCTCACACACTGAATTACGCAGAAATCAGTGGGCTTCCCCTTTAAGGTGACCATCGTAACTGGAGGGTCTCTGTTTTTCGGTCGTCATCGACCTGAAATGGATATAACTTGATAATCCTGTAATACTCGTATGTCTGCCACACAGCAACACTCAAAGAAAAAGAAAATAAGATCTAGTCTAAACCAAAAACCCTGTTAAAGTACTAAGAACCCCACACACACCTCCCTGAGTCCGCACGGAAACATGCTACTGGCTCTGTGTCTGAACAGAGGAACATTTACAGGAGTGTTACTGATAATGTGCAAATGGATCGTAATGCTGTCTGTGGTAACGGAGGAAAAGAGAAAAATGGTTATTAGTAAAGGAAAAGTGTCCGTTTTAAAACGAAAGGCATTTTTAAAGCTTCCCAGTTGATCGTTCCCTTAGAATTTCGGCTGGTGATTCTTTAGTGCAGGACAGAAAAGCCAACGCTGTCCTCTGTGCACCAAGTACCAAAGTATAAAAAATACCATAAATACACTTAAGTGGCCAGCATCATGCAGGACTTTGTAGAGGACGTTACTGAAGCAGCAGTTTTGGAGTCCACAGAGAAGATCCCCACCTGCCCAGACGCTCTCAAAACAGACCTGCTCTTAACCCGTCCGTATGTCCCGTTAATATACTACACTTAAGGCTGGTTTTGTGGACCCTGATTAAACCTAGACTGGACTAAAATGCAATGATAATGGTGTTTTACCATTAGAAATTCCATTTAGTCTAGGTTTAGGCTTAATCTGGGTCCGGCAGACTGGCCTTGTTTATTTTAAGCACTTAGATTTTGTGTTCTAACTCTACAATTTGCGTCAGAGAGTGACACAAAATGAGGTCAAATAACAAAAAAAAAAACAAAAAGATGTTGAAGGAAAACTCCACACTCTACCTCATCTCTGTCTGCTGCACCTGAAGTGCACGGTCAGTTCCAGTGGACATTTCACTGTGTTTCCCTGTACTTAGAAAAGAACAGGAAAGCCAATGAGTCCAAACACACTAGAGCTGTTAAAATAAAATTCAATATTTGCATATTTGTCAAATTCAAAGGAAAAACTACCAAATAGAGACAAAACCCATTACTATTTCTTATAGCTTTAAATTGGAACTGTATGGGGATATCTACCAACATCCGGCCGCTTTTCAGCAGCTCAGTCGTTCAGAAAGAGGCGACAGGTTTACTTTATAGACCGATTAGTGCTAACATGCTAAAATACATTCCTGTGTGAGATAACAGAATTTTCTGCTTCAGATTTTTCTGACCAGCCAACGCTCTGAATGTGGACACTTTGTGGCTAATAATCACGGTTATATTTACCAGGTGGCTAATCTGCCACACAGCTGCTGCAGCCACCTGTGCTGGTTACGGGAAGAGCGCCCCGTGGTGGATTTAGGAGACATAACATAATATTGGCTTGCAAATCTCGAGTTCACTGTGGTTATTCATATTCTTAATTTCAAACATGACAGCCCTAACAGTTACAACAGCAGCCAATGGGCAGCTGCTTCAGCCCATCTTGTGTGCTGTAAATGTGACCGTGGTAACTGACCACACGCTGCAGATGTGGCAGACAGTTTGGCTCTAAACAGCACTAACACAGTAAAAGGCCTGTTGCTACCTGACCTGCGTCCTCGCCCGATTTGTGGTGCTCATGCACAACAATGTGACGCATGCATACGACACATTTTACAGCACTGCCCGATATGTACCACCCATGCCTGTCATTTTATATAATTTTATGAATTTTATTCACAGCAGCGAGTCACTCTGCATATCACACTACACTTTAGCGATTATTTTCCCGTCATGATTACAGCTCGTGGCTATTTTCATGATTGCTAGACTGTTGTGACTATACTGAGCCGAAACACTCAATTTCCGACGAGCTAATTATGAGAAAAACCAGTTTCGCTTTGGGTTTGTTTATTTTGGCCCAGTCTGCTGCTGTTGTCCTGGGAGATATTGCACATACTCTCTTAGGTAGCATCATATTAGCATAAACAGATTCATTTCATTAGACTTACTCTACTATTTGCAAATTGTGGACATCTTTTTAGTATTAGATGATGCCTGTCCTACTTTTTTCTTTCTCCCCTGAAGTCCACTAATGACTTTGTGCCTGCTTAAGCACCAAAAACAGCCATATTCATTTCTACATGATCATTTTCCAGCCTCTCTTTACCCCTCACAATTAAACAGGCTTTTTTTGTTACTGTGCCTTTAAGACTGTTATATGTAAATGAGCTCTGATAGAATCTTTGATTGGCTGCACTGTTCACAAAGCAGTCCGCCCTGAAACACCCCTTATAACTTCAGTGTGAGTTGTCTTATAGAACAACATATAGAACAACAACTCATTCAAACAGGGCATTTTTGCTGCTTGTTTTCCATGTACTGACTGTGTACTGGAGAGTGAATGACACGTTTTGAAACTTTAATAAATCTTATTTTTTAAAGTTTTTCATGTTGTGGCCTTTCAAGTTTCCTTCTATCCATCTGTTGGCCTGTTTACACCCTGCATTAAGCGTTTTTGATGATCGGATTAATTCAGATTTCACGTGACTGCATGAAAAGGCAGGTCTTAAACACCCTCGGGATTCCAGTCAGATCTTGACATTTACATTCATTTACAGTTGCGTGTGTTGAGCGCTGACTGGCAGGTGAGCAGGTAAATAATGAAATGGAAAATGAAGCACAAGTGAGGCTGAAGTTCCCAAAGCCAAGAGCCTTCATGCACTCCAGGCTGGTGAAACAAAGCTTGTCTGCTCATATCGTACCAGGGCAAAAGGTAAACAAAAGTAAAATGAAAATGACGTCTGTGGTTATGTTCATTTTACTCCGAAAAAAGTTCAATTAGATCTCTCTTATATTATATTTCCCCCATTTTTCTCCCTAATTTAGTTGTATCCAGTTCCACCCACTAGTTAAGACTCCCCCAGTCCCACGCTACCTCCAGCTCTAGGAAGGTGAAGGGAAACATAGGCTTCCTCAGGGTCCTATGAAGCTCCACCACATCTTTCCAACCTGGCACTAAGGCAGCGTCATTGGACAGCTGAACGCGCTTGGAGGAAAACACTAACCACCAAATCTGTTACGTCAGCTAACAGACGCCTGTGCTGACTAGCATAAGTGATGGGGGGAGACGGAGGGCCATCCTGCCCACCCAGAGAGAGAGAGAGAGAGGACAACTGTGCTCTCTTGGACTCCCAGCAATGGATGGCTGTAGCATCACCAGGGATCGAACTCGCGATCTCCTGATGACAGGGACAATGCTGAAGACGGTAGGGACGATTGGGAGCCCCGGTCAGATCTCTTCTGGTCACACTGAGGATGAATTAAAAAGGTAAAAGGACAAAGTTTATACAGATACGATCTGGACAAGCAACACATGTTAATGCGAGGTGTAAACAGGCTCTGTGGGTGAAAAGGCATTCAGCTTAGAGCACAGGGAGACGAGAGGTATAAATGCTCAGCGCTGTTTTAATTCTGTTTTAGCGTGAAAACGTCTATATTTTGCTTTAGTTTTTTATGCTATCGCAACCATGCTAAAGGCAAAACCCCTCAGGAAGATAAACAAACCTTAAAGAGAGGTGTTTTATCCATAGCAGGTAGCATAACATACTAATCCAGCATGGAAGAGATTAAATTACAGACGTAAAAAGTGTTGGGAACCTATCATTTCATTACAGATCTGCAAATGCTCCGGCGTGCAGCATGGATCGGGTAGTGCATGTAAATATAATGTACCGTATGCATGCGCGCTACAAATCGGGCAGGAAACGAATAATGGGTAGCCACAAGGCCGACCAGTCACGATGAAACTGCTGCCTACAGCTCCTCCTGCTGGCTGCGCGGGATTCTGCATATGTCCTTGACGTTGGAGTCGTGGCTGAGCCGAGTGCTGTATGAAGAATCCCAGTCTCTCTCAAACACAGCCTGGAGCTGCTGCTGGACCGTCAGAGCCGCAGACTGGGCCGAAGTCTGATTCACCACCAGAGCAGAACCAGCCGTGTTCACGAAATAATCCCCAGACCAGTTAGACGTTCCTGCACAAACATGCATAAAAAAAAGGGAGGTCAAATAATGTGGCTTGAGGTTTACGGCACCATCTAGTGGTCATTTGTTATAGTGTCAGACTTATGCATGAGACTGAAAAAGCATTAACAGAGGGGTTTGATTTTCACTCCTGAAGAAAAAAAGTCTCTGAAAGGTTAAGTTTATGATAAACAAGCTCTGTGCGTATGTATCTTCAACACTCAGCTTCATGTTCATCAGTATCTTCCTTGGTATGAAGAGCAGGTCTTGTCTAAATAAATAAATAAGTGAATGAATGAGGTTTGAGTGCAAGTGAGTGCTAACATCACAACAAGGGGAGAAAATGGGCGTGGCCTTTGGCTTTATTCTCAAAGTAGGGCTTATATCATGTGCTTCTTCAGTTGAGCAATTTCTGTAGAGGAAAATGGCAAAATCCTCACTCACATAACTACAGAGCTTGCATAATAGTTTTGTAGTGGATACTGAATAATTTCCAGAATAATTCATTTTATTTTCTGAATATTAGATACTGACTCATAGTAGATGTTGATTAATTCATATTTGTTGAAAAATGTATAGTAGTTACTGTAGATAGTAGATACTGAAAAATACAAAGCAGATACTGAATAATACATAGTAGTCACTAAATAATTCATAATAGACACTGAATGATTCTTAGTATATACTGAATAATTTGTAGTAGACACTGAATAATTTGTAACAGATGCTGAATAATTCATAGTAGATTCTGAATAATTTATAGTAGTTATCTGATGGTCAGATGGAGTGTTAGTGTGATCTGTTCTCATACCTATGTAAGCAACCTTGTCAGTCACCATGTACTTGTTATGGTTCACTCGAGCGTAGGGAATTTCCTTTTGACTCGGACTGACAGGAACAATGAAGATTTTCTGCAGAGACAAAACCAGTACAGGGCTCACAGTCAGCGTCAGTGCAGAGAGTCACATGCAGAGAGGAAACAAAGAGTAACAGTAAACACTGAAAAAGGAAAAGCAAAAGTCCACACAGCTCCCGCATGTTCTCCCGCACGTTCTCCCGCACGTCCCCCCGCATCAAATAAAATCAGACTACTTACTAAATTCTATACTTATTAAAGGGCCCATATCCTACATTGTTCTTGTATTTTATATTATTCTTTTGAGGTCCACTTATAATGTTTGTGTGGTTTTATGTATAAAAAACTTTCATGACTCATTTTTAAACGAATGCTGTTTTTGTTACTGTGCCTTTAATACTGATATATGTAAATGAGGTCTATTCTGATTGGCTACCATGCATTAGGCTTCATTCAGAAAGCAGCCTAGGCTGAAACACTCCTTATAACTTCAGCATGAATGAGTGGAGCCAAACTTCTGTCAGCTGAATAGGTGGATATATGTAAATGGGTTGGTTTTTATGACATCACAAAAACAGTGAACTCAATATGGGCTGTTTTTGTAGCTTGGTTGCCATATATGGACTGTATGGAGAGGGGAGTGAATGTTTACATCACACTATTTAATTGAGTAAAATCCAGTTTTCCATGATTATGGGCCTTTAAGTCCTCTCCACTAGACTTGATTATGTGGTTTCTGACGCTGTCTGACTCACCACTATCTATAAACATGAATTAAATCCAGGCTCCAGGATGTACTGTATTAGCTATGCTAATAACTCAAATTAAATCTGATTTTTCAACTAGCTTTTGTTTGGGATTCCATAGCAACAGCCTAGCAACACCTTAGCAGCCACCTGGGACAACACATCAACGGCCTAGCAAAATCTCAGCAACCACTTGGGATTCAATTGCAATGGCCTAGCAACACCTCAGCAATTACCTAGGATAACATAGCAATGGCGCAACAACACCTTAGCAACTGCTGAGGATTCCATAGCAACAGCCTAGCAAAATCTCAGCAACCACCTGGGAATCCACAGCATCAGCCTAGTAACACCTTAACAACCACCAGGGATACTATAGCAACAGTCTAGCAACAACTTAGCAATTACCTGGGATAACATAGCAAGCGTTACTTTTTCATATAGGTAATATTCTGAACCATTACATGACAATTATGAAGGAAGGAAGCAGGAGTAAAATGATCCTGGTCACAAGAAAAAAAACAGGGTTGTGTAATCAGTTCACTGACCAGCAGGGGGGGCTCCACACCTTTAAAAGTTGGACAAAATGTCAAATGTATTGAGTTTTTAAAACAAACAAAACCACGAAACAATGAGCAGCGGGAGAAAGGGGCTGATCTTCTCTTTCTCTGACCGACAAAAGACAACCGACCCCCTGTTTATGGTATTTACTGACTGACTAAAACTTACTGTCAGCACTAGCGTCCAGTCCAGCTCAGAGGACATCACAATAACCGCTTTCATGAACAGTGTGGTTAGTTTTGACCTCACGTGCTTTACTGGGTTAACTTTACTGACTATCTATTATCTCTGAAGAACATCCAACTGTGTCTGAGAGGGGTAGCAGGAAGGCTGGGCTATGTACAAAAATAGTTATTAGGTGCTCTATACGTTCATTAAGTTGGCTCAATAAAGCCAAATTAATGTTCTAATTTTTATCATTCTATCCGTTTTTTAAACTGTTTTTATAGGTCATAGTCTTCAGACTGGACCGGCGAAACTTGCAGTATCAAAGAGTCTATAGAGGAATAGTGTGTTTGTGCTTTTGCTACCAATCACAAATATGTTTTTCATACAGTGTTCATTTAAACCCTTTTTCTCCCCAAAGGAAATGAAAGGTGGAATGTACAGACTTCAGATACTGACACACATACATACATACACACTAGCACACCTATATGCACACATATCAATGGCCCAGCGACACCTTAGCAACACCCTAGGAAATCTTAGCAACCACCTAGGTACCATAGCAGCAGCACACCAAAACCTTAGAAACCGCTTGGGATTCCATAGCAACGGCCTAGCAACACCTTAGCAACCACCTTGGATAGCACAGCAAGAGCCTAGCAACACCTTAGCAACCACTTGGGATTCCACGACAACAGCCTAGCAAAATCTCAGCAACCACCTGGGATTCCATAGCAATGGCCTAGCAACACCTTAGCAACCACCTGGGATACCATAGCAAGAGCCTAGTTACACCATAGCAACCAATTGGGACTCCATAGCAACAGCCTAGCGCCACCTTAGCGACCACCTGGGATAATATAGCAAAGAGCCTTAACAACCACCTGGGTTTCACTGCAATGGCTTTTTCAGGTCAACTTAGATTTTGTTGACAAACTTCTCCCTAATAGCTCTTGGTATTATTATCATTATTATTATAATTATTATTAGTAGTAGTAGTAGTAGAAGTATTACGTCATCCTTTCTGTAAGCCCTGCAGGATGATCACTCACCACCTCGATGTCCAGTTTGCTCTTGTCCTGTAATGAGGCGAGTGAGCGGAGGAAAGGGAACATGACCGGAGAGGAGCTGCTCCAACAGCTGATCAGCAAACGGACACGAACCCTCCGCTCAAACGCCACCTGCCTCAGCGCCGTGTCGATATCAGCCCAGTACCTGCAGCACATTCAGCACATTCAGTTCTCATCGTTCACTTTAAAGCAGTACAGATTTACTCCTCTTACCCTAAATGCAGTCGATCAGCTGAGACATGTAGTGTCTGAAGTTCGCTTCTTTAGATTTAGCACTGGAGCTATGCGGCTAATGTAGCTTACAAGTAATTGATGCTTTTATCCCACTAATTAGCATGGTGCTAACGGCCATGCATCAAACTATGTGGAGTTTAATAGACTTAATATGGTTATATGGTTACTAAAATCATATGACAGACTGTTCTCTGTAAACATCTGAGCAACATGAATTTCTCCAGTGCACCAAAGATACCTGGATGACCTACTACGGCAAAATATTCCAGCAGGCAGGCAGAGCTGTCTCCATCACAAACTGCATCCCAACATGCAACACCCCCCTGTCCCGTAGTACGAAACACAGCTTTAATCAAACTGGGAGCCACAACATTTTATGCCCATTTTACCATCTTGGCTGTAAATATGTCTCAGTATGTGTTAATGTACTGGTATAGACTAAAAAGTATAATATAAATGAAAACACAGACTTACTTTGCTCAGCTATAGTTGTTTCTCTCACATCTCCGGCAGGAAACTTTTCAAAAGTGGAACAGTTTCTTGTAAAATGTCTCAACGTTCGACTTTTTACGAGGCTGAAGTTGCTTCTCATTCGCCAGCTTCTTGTTTGAATTTTCCTGTTCCACCCTAAATGGTGCCTGAGGTGCCAGAATGTAACTGCTGCACCTTTTAAGGTGGAACGGGAAAATTCAAACAAGAAGCTGGCGAATGAGAAGCAACTTCAGCTTTGTGAAATTTTAGTGTTTCAGTTTCTCATTGCAGATTAAACGTATCAGGAAACCAGCTGGAGTGATTATAAACACTAAATAAGTCCATTCGTCTCCAAATTATCGATGTTCGTCTTAAACCTCTCTGTCTCTGTTGTTTGTGTTGCTATGGTGACCAGCAGTCTGCGCTGATCTTCAGGGTTAAAGGGTGAATTAGCAGTTCTACATTAACTCCAGAGTTTAAGACCATTTATTGTTAAACTGTGTTGAACGATCAGCAGAGCTTTATTTTACCGTAAAGGAGGATTATTTTATTTTTACCTACTAATCTGATTCAGCTGTGGAGCCACAACAGGGCAGTAAAAGAGCTGCATGCAGCTCCAGCGCTACATGCTGCCGACCCCTGGTATATACTAATGCAGTACGTAGAATATCACTGTGTCAATTCAGATGCACCCATGGACTAAAGTATGTTAGCATAGCTAAAAGCAACCTTGAAGCCTGACTTTTGTCCAAAAGTGCAGAACTGTCCAGCGCTTGGCCGATCAACTACATTTGGGGTAAGGAGGAAAACTGCATAAGCTGAATTTTTTGGTGAACTATCACTTTTAAAGACAGATTTTTCCAAATGGCTGACTGTAAAACCCACTTTTTCGGGGTGGAGTACTCCATGGTGGGCAGGTAGTTCATCACGGCGATGTAGACAAACTTCTGGGCGTCATCAATTACACTCAGAATGGACTGAATGTCAGAAGTCCTGCCCTCAGCACACAGAGATGGGGGAGAACTCTGGGGGAGGAAACATTATCTGTTCAGGTGAAGGGATTTTTCAAAATTCCTGCATAATTAAGTGGTTAAGATGTAATCAGAGCGGTTCAGAGTGGTTCAGAGTGGTTCAGAGCGGTTTGGTGTGAAACTCTCTGTTCTAGAGAAACTGACAGAGTCAGAACCGTTCACAGTGGTGGTGATAGGAACCAGACGTCCACCTCTAAAAGCTCCCTCACAGAAAGTTCCTACATGAAATGGTTATGAATTCACTGCCTGATGTCTGAGACACTGTTTTATGATAGTTTAGAGAACTTAAACTCCATTCATGGTGGAGGGATACATGCAGGGCGCTGTGAGGCAAAATAGTCCCCAAAGAAAACTTATTATTCCAGATTTTCCACTATTTTCCATCATCAACATCTAATCACATCATAAACTCAGAAGACTCGTGTAGGTTCACTGGTGGTTCTGGATAGTAAATAAAATGTCTATATTTGTGTTGTAGTCATGGCGACCCCTGGTTCCTATCACCACCACTGTAAAGGCATCTGAACCATTTCACACCAAACCACTCTGAATCTCTCTGTTTACATCTCACACACTGAATTATGCTGAAAATTCCACTTTAACACAAAATAGAAAAAGGTCCTCACACTGTAAATGAATTACTGCATAATATTCTTGAATAAGTAAAAATTAGGGATCAGCATTCTGGTTAACTTTGATATTCGGGTATCTGTAAGCTAACGAACGGACGTCCAGTTAACTGTGGGGACGATTTTTGCATATATCTTCAAATGCGCCTTTTGCATGCGACATGACAGCCACATATTATATATATCAAAATGTTCAGAACAATCTCAGCTCTCTCTATAATGAGGTCCTTAGACCTGGAGCACTGTGTACAGAGATAACTCAGCCATAAATCTGAAAAATTCAAGTCTGGTTTTAGAAATTCCTAATATTTCTTACAGAAACACAGCTTTACTCATGTGGATGGATTGTTCTGGTGCTTGAAACGGGTTCACCAAAGTCTCAGGGTCCCGAAAGTGCTGAACGTTTGAATAAAATAGTGATAAATGTTCTCCTCATCACTGCTTTCCAAAACCGCTGCAGCAGCTTTTTACACACCATTTCAGGTCAGTGTCTGAGGCGCCTGAATGAAGAATGAAGGGTTTCTGGCATGATGGTCAGGGCTTAGTGATTAGTGTCCACTGGTCAGTTTCGCGCAGAATGTAGATGGACACACAAATCCACCAGGTACACACCGGAGTTATGAGGCTATAAGTTGTGTTCCTTTATTTTCACTTTTCAAACTTTAGCATACAAACATATGGAATTACCTTCTACTAATTTGTTCATTAGTGACTTTATTATTAATTGACTTTACACTATTTTACCTCCTTTTTATTAAATCTTTTTAATTAGAATCAAAGCATATGAAGGGTCATTTTTTTACATGTTCCACTTCTGGTTTCTGTGTGCAATCTGTCTGTAGCTTCTTACCGACAGGTAGACCCTGGAGTCCGTGCCGTTGAGTGACAGCTGCATGGGTGTGTCCTTGTTGTAGGCTGTGGTGTACTGGCTGGGCCAAGGTGCGGGGATGGTCTGACTCTGACCCAGGAACCAATAGGCTTCAAAGATTTTGCCCAGGTCACTGGCCAGGCAGCTGCAGTCATACACCACCGCTCCAAGCTCCTTCACCTGAGGAGTGACCGCAACACCGGTCATTAATAACAAAGCAGATGATTTAGGTCTACAGTTAGCACTGTGCTAACTGGTGATATATAAAGCTTCCATTATTTATTAGCTGTGTTAGCCTCATGGCTCCAGGGCTAAAACTAACAGTTGTTTCTATAATCAATAAACATGATTAGTGTGGATCATATGAACATTATAGAGCTTTTTAAATGAAACGGTAGAAGCCATATCGCCCCCTACACTTCCTGTAGTGTATTACAGTCTGTCAGAGTGACTGTGTGGATCATATGAACATTATAGAGCTTTTTATATGAAACAGTAGAAGCCATATCGCCCCCTACGCTTCCTGTAGCGTATTACAGTCTGTCAGAGTGACTGTGTGGATCATATGAACATAAACGAGCGCTTTTGTGTTTAAAGTAACTGACATGTGGACAAGAAAAGCTTAAAGTGCTTCTTTGGCAACATTTTTTCTTAATCTACATTATAAAAAGCAACAAATCATTGCTGCTCTAATGTTGATAACAATCAGCCAATTAACAGTGGACAGTGTTGGACAGTAATAAACTGCAGTCACCTGTGTTAAAGACCTCCAGTCCATGTTAGCACTGCCAATGTAAATGTGCTTCTTATCCACCACCCAGAACTTTGTGTGCAGCACACCGGAGGTTAACTCCCGCATGTTCACCGTCCTCACATCAGCACCTGCAGCAGTCAGAACACATCAGCGTAAGGTCCTTCTCTACAGCCTCTGCATTTAAAGCAACAGTTCAGTAAAAAACCTGATTTCCACAATGTTTCTTACGCTAAATGTGTTCGATCAGCTGAGACGTGTTTGGTGTCTGAAGTCTGCTTCTTTAGATTTAGCCCTGGAGCTACGAGGCTAATGTAGCTAACAAGTAATGGAAGATTATACTCCACTAATTAGCATGGTGCTAACTGTCTACATCATCACCTGAGAGTACTGAGGAAAGTACTTTAGCATAGCTAAAAGCATACCTATACATGACTGTGTGTCATACAGAGTCAGAAACCACATAATCACGTCTATTAGAGATTAACGGCACACGGTTTGAGGCAGGGCATGCAGTTAGCACCATGCTAATTGGTGAAGTTTAAATCTGTGTTTTCTTTCTAACGAGGTTAATCTGGTTCTTGAAGGTAAACAGTAAACATGTACTCAGTTTTACCTTTGAATAAAGTCCCACTGACCAATAAATGGCCGATATATTCCGCCACATTTCTCTCCTCTCGATGTAAACTGCACTTTTTTTTTTAATCCTAATCTAACTTTTAGTTTTTAATTTGATTATTTAACTATCCTAATTTAATTTCTAATTCGATTTTAATTTAATGATTTTCTCTTATAAATTTGTTTTAATCATGTTTTAATTATGTTTTTCTATTTTGTCACTTCTATTTTAAAAGAGCTGCACTGGCTGCCTGGATCGCTCAGGATAGATTTTAAAGTTCTGCTACTAGTTTTTAAAGCTCCTTAAAGCTTTAAAGCACCTTAAAGCTCCACCAAGTTCATCTTTTATTAGACAGTCGAGCTCAGGGCTCACTTTTAATAAACATCTGAAAACGTAGCTCTTTAAAACTCTACATCTCATGGTTTTTATCTTTTAATTTGATCTGTTTCATTTTCTTCTGATTCTAAATAAATACTAATGATTTCTTGTATAACTATGTTTTATCACCTGTCTGTAGAACACTTTGAGCTGCCACCGGCATGAAAAGCGCTATATACATAAAAACTATTATTATTATATTATTATTATTATTATTATTATTGTTTGGGTTTGCTTTACGTGTTTTAAACAACTCTGGCTCTGAATTTTCTCATTTGTAAAGCACTTTGAATGACAGCAGTGTTTTTTTTTTCTTTCTGTAAAGCTGCTTTGTGACAACACCTGTTGTAAAAAGCGCTATATAAACTTTGCTTTGCTTTGAAAGGTGCTCTATAAATAAACTTCCCTTGCCTTAAACTGGGCGGTCCTAATCTTGGGTAACGCTTCCAAAAGCATTCCCCTGACCAATCACAGGGCTGCGTCTCTGGCCCCGCCCACAGACAACAGCTTTAGAATCAGAGAAGCTTAGTGAGCTAAAGCTAACCCAGCGTAACCAAAAGCTAGCAAGCTAGCCCACCTGTCATTGTTCACTCATCCGTTCCTTCATTTGGACGATGCTTCGTCCGTCTGTTGGTCCGTCCGTGACTTTTTAATGATGTTAGTTCTGTACGAGGGGCGAAGCAGGCTAAGAGTGTCGGACCGAGAGCTGTCAATCAAGCTGCTCATTAGCCACGCCCACACAGTTCTCTGATAGATCTGATCAGCAGTGTTTAAGTCGTGTTTTATCATATTTATATCTTATATTTTTTATTCAAGCTCTGCCGGATGTTTAAGACAAACCTCATACCAATATTTTAGATATTTTCCGCTGTGCTCCCTGAGACCTTAGGTTTAAATTACTTGTTAACTAAATTAGCCCCGTACCTCCACGTCTTGGCTGATCAAAAACATTTAGGGAAAACGATTTTTTGATGAACTATCACTGTAAACAAGTTGCCAACAGAAGCAGCTTGAAAAAAACCCTAAACTGCACCAAAAGCATCAACACAGTTCAGTGAGAGCTCCAGCTGCACGTTTTCACCTGAGTTGATGAGGAGCTGCAGATCATCTTGGGGTTGAGAGTCCTGCTTGTTCACAGCGATTCGCACAGATATTCTCCCTGAAAGCTGAGCGAGCTCTTGAAGAATCCTCTCTCCCTGAGGCAGAGAACACAGAACAGCACAGAAACAGAGGATGAGAACTTGCATTAACAAAAGGGGCCCTAAACTAAAGCGACAGATAAATAAACAGATGATAGATGAAGCCCTGTTCCCAAGTAGCAGCGCTTATGCTGAGGCCTCGTTGAAGCTACGATCACATTACAAGCCTCATTGCTCAAATCCGATTTTTTGCTGGTTCACACTCGTTTAGGTAAGTGATTCAAATCTGTCATTAATGTGAACGGACTGGCGTCCTGAAATGACCCTCATGAGCACATCCTACTCAGTAACTCAGATACGTATCCTGAATCACTTACCTAAACGAGTGTGAACCATCCTGTCAGAGAGATCGGATTTGAGCAAAAAATCTGATTTGAGCGACGAGGCTCGTAACGTGAACGTAGCTTTATTAAGGAGGCCTGAGTGGCTACAGATATGAACAGCTAACACTCTCTCAGATCTTCTTAATAGCAACTGTTCATGAAAGTAACACAACATAATAACTGTAATAACTCAGTACTTTCAGTTTTAATGTTTAAATACTCTAAAGGCAATTCAATCAGTACTAATTTATACTCCTGCACCCAAATATAAATACAGAGAGGGAACTTACTTGGGATCAACGCTTTAACACGGTGTTATAAATGGAACCAAAGTGCATCACTTCAGTTTATGTCATGTACAAATACTGCTGCAAATTTTGAGAAACGTTGCAAGATCAAGAATTGTTGTCCGCAGTGATCACAAAAATTGGCCTTTAAATCATGTGGGTTGTTTTTTGTTGTAATTTTTAGGGACGTATACACACTTTAAGATGGTTCTTTAGTAAAGAACATGGTTCTATATAGAACCATCAACACTCAAAGAAGCCTTTGCATGATTAAAGGATTCTTTGCATAGTGAAATGGTTCTTCAGATTGATGAAGAATGTGCTGTCTATGGTTCTATATAGAACCTTGCTGCAAAGGGTTCTATATAGCACCAAAAAGCGTTCGTCTATTGTTTTGATGTCAAGCTTGTAACAATAAAAGAACCCTTTCTGGTGCTATATAGAACCCTTTTCAACAAGGTTCTATATAGAACCACATACAACACACTCTCCATCAATCTGAAGAACTCTTTCACAATGCAAAGAACCATTTTATCATGCAAAGCGTTCTTTGAGTGTTCATGGCTTTATGTGGAACCATGTTCTTTACTAAAGAACCCTTAGAATAAACAACGTTTTAAGCGTATATTTAAACACACTCACTAAACTTGGTACTTAACAGATGGTAAATCACTCTGCTGGACACTGGCACTCCAGGACCGGAGCTGTGCAGCCCTGCTGTAGAGAGACCGTACTGTCCTCCTGTCTACATCACTGTCTGGTGTGGTTTTGTGGTCATGTAACCAATAATTTCACTTCTGATATATGAAATTATAGCCAATCATACTACCTGCATCCTTATGATATGCATGTACGGTATCTGTGAATTTTTATGAGGTCGAGTAAACAAGCACAGCATCGGTGCGATATCCGATACCAGTATCGTTATCGATGCATCCCTAATTCATATCAAACTTTTGATGGTCATAGTCCATTCTGGTATGTGTACACACTCTCACCTGACTGGCTGTGGGCTCGTGCGTGCCCGTGTCCTTATTGGTCAGAGTCCAGTAGAAGGAGGCGATGTCCAGGCTGCTCTGAGCGTCTGAGATGAGGTTGAGCCAGGTCTGATAGACGGAGGGATGGGCGACGGAGGAGTTAAACTCCAGACCCTCCGGAATGCTCTCCACCAAAACTATTCTGCAAAAACAGCACAGGTGAAGCAGAGACACTTTCATGGGAACAGTTAGAGCTGGGCGATATGGCCAAAAACGTTATCACGATAAACAAAATTCATATCGTTCGATATCGATACATATCACGATAAATGTCAAATCATGATTTCTTTCACGTTTGAAGGCTGATTTTGCACTGGGGGGTTAACTGTGGTGTTAAACTATCACTTATGGTCCGATCATAACAAACACTCGGCAAACAGTGGAACATTTCACTAATCTGTCTTGGGACAGTGGGAGAAAGTTTCTGAGCTGTTTTTATCAGCTGGAAAAGCACAGCTGCAATTTTTGTAATAGTCATGATTTAAGAAAGAAAACAGATTATTTTAGCTGTCTGGTGTCGAGCGCTCGGCTACCCCGCTACAAACGCTAAACAAGTGGCCAACAACAGAGCTAAACTCTTTAGTTTCTCAACAACGTCAACTCGGTTCGGTAGGTCACTGCGGTCACTCCTACCACATCCATGTCAGAGCATATCACAGTATTCAGACCCCAGCTAGACGGCTGGGTTTCTCTATGCTATCGCAGTAGTTTGAGGGGTGAACCGCAGTATATCTGACGCTCGCTGTGTAAAAGCATTATCTGCAGTGTGAATCTCTCACTCCAGTCACAGAGTCCTCCTTTTAGGCATGTTTAAACTGAAAGCAGTGATTTTGTGTCGTGTTTGATCTACAGTATCATCAATTCACCGTGTTGTGCCGGAGCGCTGCTTCAAGTTAGCCAGCAGCTAAAAACAGCTAGCCTGGAAAGACAGCGCTCTCCCGCTCTCCAACGCCTCACAGCTTCCTCAGTTTACTTTCAAACATGAACCACTTCTTTCTTTCACTTTCGTTGCTCGAGAATGTACTGATACTAAAATATGGCGGTTTGGCGCTGTAACACGGCGCTGCAGACGTGATTTAACACCGCTAAAGCTGTTAGGATGTTAGTAAAGAGGTGAGTTCACCGTAGGACAGTACAGTTACACCACTGACCTCGTCACTCACACTCGGTCACAGGAGAACAGATCGCCGGTCGCTCCACTCAGACAGGAAATGTATAACTCCGCGTTTCAGCCGTTGCTAAAGTATATTTGGCGACCCTTTTTTTTACTCGTGGCCCCCTCCCTCTCTAATCAAGTCGAAAAACTCGGAAGTGCGCCCTCTCCTGGCGACAGCAGAGTAGTGTCGCTTTCCTTGCAGTAGAAAGCGCCACCAGGGCTTCCGCTAAAACGTGGAAGTGTGAGAGTGGTGTATTATATTGAACATTTATCGAACCTGTCTTATCGCTCTATCGAGGAAAAGTTATATCGCAATACTTATCGTTATCGTTTTATCGCCCAGCCCTAGAAACAGTACATCAAACCTCACTCTGCACACACAAAAGCAGAAGTAGGAGTTTTTCGAAACTGCAGCCGGTTTGGTTAAAGCGGCTGAGAAGCCTCTGTGGTGCAACAGCTCTCCAGAATCCTCCCAGCACACTTTACTCACACAAAACAGAAGAGTGATTTCCTAAAGAGGGAATTCCACTGACTGTCCCAGTTCTCTGCATAACTCAGTCTTTCTGATGTAATCAGAGTGATTCAGAGCGGTTTGGTGTGAAATGGTTCAGATGTCTTTACAGTGGTGTTGATAGGAACCAGGGGTCGCCATGACTACAACACAAATATAGACATTTTATTTACTATCCAGAACCACCAGTGAACCTACACGAGTCTTCTGAGTTTATATGGAAAGGTGATGATGGAAAATAGTGGAAAATCTGAAATAATAAGTTTTCTTTGGAGACTATTTTGCCTCACAGCGCCCTGCATGTATCCCTCCACCATGAATGGAGTTTAAGTTCTCTAAACTATCATAAAACAGTGTCTCAGTCATCAGGCAGTGAATTCATAACCATTTCATGTAGTAACCTTCTGTGAGGGAGCTTTTAGAGGTGGATGTCTGGTTCCTATCACCACCACTGAACAGTTCTGACTCGGTAAGTTTATCTAGAACAGAGCGTTTCACACCAAACCACTCTGAACCGCTCTGAACCCCTCTGATTACATATTAACTGCATTATGCAGACATATTGGAAAGTTACCGGAATTCCCCTTTAGGGTCTGTTCACATTAGAGGCTTTACTGCTGGTGTGTCTGTCTTGCACATTCACTCTTTCACAAGTTTGTGGGAGTGTACAGACTTCAGTACAGCATGTAAAAATAGTTAGTGATTGTACAAACAGCGACCACCTCCCTCTACAGAGCGCCTCATTTACTGTCTCTGACTGAAACCACTGATAAGAACCAAAACTAGACATTGTGTGTGGACACACCCATATTAGAAATAGAGCTCTGTAGAATGCAGAACACTTAATACAGAAAAAACTGATCAAATCTTGACCTCAACACTGAAAATCACATTAAAACTGAAAATATTATTACTGCATCCCTCATAAGTAGGACTGTACGTAAAACCTAAGAAAGCTGCAAGAGTTACAGCACAAATTCAAATACTGTGGCACTGAAATCAAAACTGAAAATGTACAAAACATAACAGAAGCAACATGAAAGGGTTGCATCATGAAAGGGTTCTTCACACTGATGAAGAATGTGCTGTAGATGGTTCTATGTGGCACCAAAAAGGGACTCTGCTATTGTTGTGGTGTCAAGCTTATAACAATACAGGAACCCTTTTGGGTGCTATATAGAACCATTTTCAAAAAGGTTCTATATAGAACCGTCTATAGCACATTAATGCACATTTTCCATCAATCTGAAGAACCGTTTCATGATGCAAAGAACCACTTAGACATGCAAATGGTTCTTTGAGTGTTCATGGTTCTATTTAGAATCATTTTCTTTACTAAAGAAGCGCTGAGGAACCATCTTTTTAAAGAACGTACATGTAAAAGATTTGAATTTTAATGGCAATTTTAAAAAGAAATGTACAGAATTTCATCATTAATTCATTTCAAAAAGTGTTATAAAATGTATTTATCTCTGCAGAAAAGGCATTTGATGGGACCAGCTTCCAATCCCTACTGTACATTCTGCAATGATAATACTTTAGGCATGCATACGTTCTGGGATTGTCCATTGGTGTAAATTTTTTGGAAAAAGATAATCCAAATTTTCTCTTTATTATCTGACACAACAAAATATTAACGTTCAGCACTGACGTCCACCTCACTCTCTTACAATGACACACTGGTTGAATCCTTCTTAGGTTTCTTTTATTTAGAATTACACACAGGTACAGTGAGGAGTGGCTGAAAGGAACTGAAGATGTGACGACTTTGCTTCTATCATGAAGTTCTATAAGTATGCATTTATGTATGTTTACATAACAGATCTGGCGGTTAGCGTCTCCTCCGAGCGTGTTCGGCTGTACAGTGACGCTGCGTGAGTGGCAGTTTGAAAAGATGCGGAGCTTCACAGGACGTTGAGGAAGCCTGTGTTTGCCTTGCCCTCCTAGTGCTGGTGGTACGGTGTGACTGGGGGAGTCCTAACTAATGGGTGGAACTGGAGACGACTAAACTGGGGAGAGAATTTTTTTTTTAAAAACGAGGGGGTCATTTTATGTAAAGTTAAGAATTCATTTTCTTCAAAATAATTCCCTAATGTATGTTACATGCACTAAAACAGTATTTTTGTGCATCGTTACAAAAGATGAAACCCGCTCATGAACCCACACCAGCAGGAGCTTTTGTGTACGGCTGCAGCGACAGATTTCACAATCGTCAGACATTACAGCCACAAACTAAACAATGTTTGGGCATTTTGCACTTTGTAAGGCCCCCTTTTTTAAACAACTTTCGGATTTAGTCTATAGCATCCAAACTACCTGATGGACCACAACTGCAGTGCAGTTCCCATGAAAAAATGAACAGAAAATTCTCCCAAACACTGCGATTGGTTTGACGCACTGTGAAGCCAAATCTAGCAGAACACATTAACGCATTTAGTAAATCGAGTGGACATGCTGGACTGTGGGACTGACTCATTACAAAATGATTTAAAGCATCCACAACAAATTAATGCACACTGTATTTATACAGCCCCTAGTTAACGACTCACAGTGACGGTCTTTCATCACTTCCCTGTTTATATTAGGATTAGAATGACTGGTTTGCAACTGTGGAAGCAAGAAAAATAAGTTTCATTCTCACCTGCAGGGGTCAGTACAGGTGTCCCTGATGGGCAGGTGCACCTTCAGCCCGGATGAGGAGGTAGCCGTGGGAACCAGGAGAGTTTGAAGGACAAACAGCACCAGCAGCACCAGGGAGAGACAGGTAACGATCAGCAAACACCTGTAATACTGCACACAGACGGACCACGTCACACAGAACATGAGGAACACGTCGTATTAGACAGAGAAATCCCTCAAAAGGATAATAAACAGGGCTTAATTAGTGCTGGAAAAAGCCAGATCTGGATTCAGCACCTTATTTATATAGTAAATACACTCAATTACTGATCTGTAGAGATACATCAAGAGAACTCACAACATTGTTTACAAACAGTAGATATAACACAACAACATGTAGAGAAGTTAGATAAAAAAACAGCATTGTGTCACCGTGAGACAGGACACACACTCTCAACTTCCTGTTTGGTGTGCGGTGAGAGAAGCAGCAATAAAAACACCACTGATGCTGTTTATCACTCGCAACTGCGCAACTAGCACTGCAGCTGATCATCCTTCACAAGAGCTCAATGACACTAATAAACTGGAGCCACTGTGTTACGACCCCCGGTCGTAGTTACTGTTCTGTGTCTTTTTGTGGTTATTTTCTGTGTTTTCCCTCATTTTTTATGATGTGCAGGTCTATGATTGGCCACTCAGGGGTGCCTTGCAGTATAAGAGGTTGCTGAGCCACCATCTTGCGAGACTTTCAAGGCTCTTTCCCCTTTGATACAACCTGGAAGAACACCTGCTCAGACCAACCCGGCACCCTTCACACCTCTCTTCACTTCACCTTATGTGTAAAGTGTGAAAGCTTTTGCCAAAATAACAAACAAAACTACTGAGGAAAAACGAACTAAACCTAAAAACAAAAGAAACAAAAAGACATAAGGCTACCCCACAGATATACAGACCTAGTTGCCATGTGTGAGAAAGTTCAGTGCTTAAGTGTCTAATAACTTCATTAAGAGGCTTGTTACTTGTAATATTTAACATAATGGGGAACCTTCATGCTGAGGTTTGTTCTAGGATCCTCCCCCACCTCCTTCTGCCTGCTACATCTGTCACCATTCAGTGTTTCAGGACCTCCGTTTACAAATAAAGCCCTGATTATATACAGATTTTGAAAAATATAAAAAAGCACAGTACTGTGTTCCGACTAGGCACTTAAGCTCATTGTTTAAAACCATTTATCTGGGCAAAAAGTGTTTTAATGCTTGTAAAAACACCCTTAGAAATCTGGTTCTTCAAGGGTTCTTTAGTAGAGACAATGGTTCTATACAGAGTCATGAACTGTCAAAGAACCATTTGCATGTGTAAGTGGTTCTTGGTGAAATGGTTTCTCTGTTGAAGCTCAGAGAATCAGATCGAAGAAAATCTTTGCTTGTAAACCGCCAGTGACACATAAAATCACTACTTACTACATCAATATTAATTATGTTTATTCTGATATTACATATATGAGACATAATATATATATATATATATAATATATATATATATATATATATATATATATCATGTATTATATGTTATTATATACACACTATATTATACATATTTTTTTAATAAATGAACACTTATTGTCCAGATTAACTGGATTTTACCTCTAATATTTTCATGTCTCCAAGGTTTTTCTGCAGCACTGTACGCATTTTCTTATGCATGTCCAACTCCCATTTACACTGTTAGTAATAAAGGTTCTGTGGAGGTACACTTTTGTTCTTCAAGGTCCAAACAGTGTAAATGTTCCTCAAAGCTCCAACAGTGGTTTTAAGGTCTGATTGTGAACCTTAAATAAGTTTTTCCAGGTGAAAAGTTCGTATTTGTACCTTTTCATAACCGAATGTTTTAAACAGAACAGTAAAATAAAAGCCTGGAGACGAGACGGGGTGTGTGGAGTCAGTACAGCTTAGAACATATCATTCAGTGGATTATGGTTCAGTTATGTTCCCTGACTAAAGGTACTGAGATGGAGCCTTGAGGGTTCCACCACAGTGACAGGAGGGGAACTGACCCAGTGACAGTTTAGTACCTTTATTTCTGAGAGTGTAGAGTAAATTTGATTTCTGCCAAACTATTAATTTACATGAGAGAGAATCTGTTTGATTTGGTACCTTCTGAGGTTTCAGGTGAGACTCCACATTACTCCTCTCCACATCCGCCATCTGGAGGGAAAATAAATCACAAAATTAATTCAGCAAAATTCTTTGTAAAGAAAAATCTCAGACACATATAGGACCAGTTTACCGCAGATTTAGCGTAGAGTTAAACTGTGATATCAGTGTTGATTCATTATTAACTGTAAAAATGAACAAACTGAAGATAATAAGATCATATCTGGTACCTTTTCATAGGGAATATCAGACATTCTGTTCATTCTTGTGACGTTTTTCAACACATCTGGAAGAGAAAACCTAAACTGGTCCTGGAAGAAAACAGAAAATGTTCATTCACGTTTAGAATCACTTTCATATTAAAAACACATAACAATTCACAAATTTCACAACTGGATTAAACACAAAACTGCACTCCAGCAGCACTGCTGTGTCTGATCCACTCAGACCAGCACAACACACACTAACACACCACCACCACCTCAGTGTTACTGCAGTGCTGAGAATGATCCACCACCCAAATAGTACCTGCACTGTGAGGGTCCATGGGGGTCCTGACCACTGAAGAACAGGGTAAAAGGGGGCTAACAAAGTATCAGAGAACTGTAGAACTACAAAGTGCACCTATATAGTAAGTGGAGCTGATAAAATGGACAATGAGCATAGAAACAAGGAGGTGGTCAGAATGTTATGCCTGATCGGTGTATTTATAAATATATATATATATATATATATATATATATGCATATATATGTGTGTGTGTGTGCGTGTGTGTGTGTGTATGTATGTGTGAGGGCCTACCCCACTCCACTGTTCCTCCTAAATGCAGTGTGCGTTTCTATGGTCAGCTGATGAAGCAGAAAGCGGCAGCCATCAGCATTCAGACACAAACAATAGCAGAGGAACAAAGAGGAAGTGATTTTGGAGCCATAAGGAGAAAAATAAAGGAAACGAAGGCGACTGAGTCATAAAAAATGCCGTGGTCAGGTTTGTTCACCGTAACGTGACTTAATCACGCTGCTCTCTGATGTTTCATCCTGAACGCAGCTGTGTGACACAGACCGGCTGCTCAACCTGATTAAACAACTAAACATCCAAACCACAAACATGAGATTAACCTGACAGGATTACAGTCGAACCCGTGAGGCTTTTCTTACAGGAACCTTTTTATAGGAAAGATGATCTAATCATGCAGATCAGGAATTCACTCAGACGAAAAGAGAAAAAACAAACAAAACAAACAAAAATTGTCTTTTTTTTAAAAAAAAGAAAAACTAAGTTTTCTAACTGCAGATGAAACATTCATTTGTGTGTGAGGGTCATCACATTCAGCATTTATCATAATGCGTATCCTGACAGCAAGTTTAGTTTACTTAGACAGTCTTTGTTAAACAGAAACAGGCCTGAAACTGTGGTTCAGCCTATTTCACAGCAATGCACATGCAATCTCCTCCTGCTTTGGAGGCCCTGCAGCCTAAAATTTGAATATCTTGAAGAAAAAGGTACTATTTTATATAAAGTTTTGTTTAGATTTTAAAGAAATTTTTATTTGCTTGAATATATTAATAAAATGTTGAGCTGATTTTCATTTTTCCAGTGGAACGGCCACTAAGAGGCCTGAACAAAGCGTTAAACACAACACAAACACAGGCTGATGCATGGAAACCACAGGCTGAGCTGAGCTGAGCTGAGCTTTCCGAGTCTCTGTTCTGCACGACGGCGCCTCAAACATGCATATAAACATGAAACCAGTGCTTCTGAGAGCATCTACAGCACACTGTCCCTGAAGGAGGGCTGGATGATATGATGACATTTTACTGTTATTGAGACAAATTACTGTTTTCTGAGTATTTGATTTGTATGAACAGCAACACTATAAACGTAAACAGCTGAATGGATCATTAAGAAAAGACTTAATTTAGACCAATTACAGAGAGACTGTAAACAACAATCAGTGCATAATGACTGCATAGTAACAAGTAGCTGATTGGACAGTAGCCCATAAGTACAGGAGGGCAATATAACAATATTTTATAGTTATCGTGATAAATTACAACACAATATGTTTTTCTGAGTGTATCGCGGATATCGCCCGCACCTAAAACACTGACTAACTGCATATTTCATTACAAAGTGAGCATAATTTGGCCTGTTTAATTGAAGTTAAATGATTATAACATAATAATATTATATATAATAGTATAATATAATATGATATGATTATTATTACTATTATTATAGGATTTTTATATGTGGTCTAATTTGTCAGTTCCAAGTCATTAAACCTCAAAAAAAATGTGTGATGCATATTGTAAAAATGTTAGCATCATGATATTTCGCTGATATCGCCCACCCCCACCCACAACCACCCCCACCCACCCCCACCCGCCCCCCACCCACCCCCATCATCTTATTTAATTGATTTTTTTAATCAGTTTTTGATTGTTATTTTCTGCTTCTTCTTAGTTCATTTTTAGAGACTGTGAATTACAAAAATCCTAGCACTCATGGTTTTTCAGTCTTTTTTTAAATGTAGCAGTGCTGTTTTTGCTGACAGCTCCAAAAACTAAAAGTTGCAATACCATGAAAATGAAAACATCAATTATCGTGATGTTATATATTCTACCGTATCGCCCAGCCTTAGTTAAGAGAGACTTCTGCTATTCTGCTATGAGTAAGCAATATGTTGTTCGGTGAAAACGCCCCATGTCTGTGTAGTGAGGACAGAAAGCTTTTAAACTTTCTGATAAATTTAATCTCTAGAAACCATACAGTGAGGTCACGTGACTATGAGTTCTATTAGTACTGGGGCCTGATCAATAAATAATGGCATTTATTAACCACTTCAGCTTAACATACATGAGTTAACACATGGATTAAGCCTAGTCTTGGACTAAACCGTAATGCCTCTGTTCATCCAGTGCTAAAAAACTACTTTTAGTGCTGATTTTAACCCTAATCTGGGTTTGGAACAGCAGTCCAGAGTGTTGTGTCAGTGAGATCTATAAGATCTATAAACTCTGCAGCAGAATGAACAATCCTGCAGCCTGATTTGGCTCAGTTAGCTTTACTTAGCTTTACTCTGAGCCAGTTTTGGCGCAGATTTCACTCCGTAAATGCGCAAATGTGAAACATGAAAGTGCAGAATGAACAACAACAAACACTCATATAGCTACACTCACAGTCAGCCTACAGGAAATATAGAGTCATTTACAGCTCACCTTTAATCGGAATCACAGCTGTCCGGCCTGTTTGATGAACAGAAAGACTGTTTAAAGAGATGGAGAATAAAATCAGAGATCAAAAGAAGCGGAAGGTGAAATTAAACAAAACAAAAAACTCTTTTCAGTCCCGCTGCAGCGGCAGCCCGTCCGCTCCGCTTTGCTCCCGCAGCTGATCATGTGACCGAACTAAAAAAAAACACCAATCGGGTGAGAGCGAAGCGGGTGACGTCAGGCAGGTCTGCGGAATTCACGTTTGATGATTTTAAAATAAACGACTTTGAGCTTTTTAAGGTTAAAAAATATTACAAATTACAGAAAAAAAGTTCTAAAGTAACACATAAACATTTTCAAGGAAAATCTGAATTAACTCTTATTTTTATTTTGTCGTTTATTTATTCATTTATATAAAAAACTTTTAATTTGTAATACTAAGACACATTTGCTAAATCTCATGTTTGGTTGATTGCATTAATTGATGAAAACTGACATATTTAGCATTAATTACGTGTAAAAACGGAGTTTTTACGATTAAAATCAATCAGTGGCGCCCCCTATAGAGCCACACTGGCACACGTCCAATTTTGTATTCATGATGCATCCATTTTAATATCCATTCATAAACAAACCATGTTGTTTATTACAATGTTATGTTAACATTAAAAAACGAGTTGCTGACATTTGAATCATTTTTGGCCAAATCCAGCTCACCTGATCCAGGTACTCCAGCAGAACAGGGGTGTTTGATGAAGACTGGACCCCCTAATGTCTTTTTTTGGATCCCCTGCAAGAACAACCAGCACAGCCCAGCATTGCTGGTCACAAGCAAAAAAACAGCATGTTTGTGTGTTTTGGATGCTGGTATGCTGGTCAACCAGTATGACCATGCACAAACCAGCTCCAGACCAAAACAAACCAGCATAAACCAGCTTAGACCAGTTGAGACCATGCTGGAGTGACCAGCTAAACCAGCACCAGATCAGCAGAAACTATTCTAGTCCAACTTAGACTAGTTTAGATCATGCTGGCCATGCTGGTCTCTGCTGGTCTGGGCCCTTATATCATGACTTGCGCAATTTTATATGTAGGGCTTATGGGTAGTTTCGATAATCTAATTAATAAATAATCTAATTAATAAACATCCGGTATCAGCAAATTGTTTCTGGTTACACCAGTGGGGCAAACACAGTTTATAAGATGCTCGTTATTTCAGATTCAGCAAACATTAGAAAACCGGGATAGTGGCGTTCTGCCCTTTCACCAGCAGAGGCCGCCAAAGCACCACATTCGCTCTCAGTCACTCTGCAGCTGCGCTGAGCTCTACTGCACTATTTCATTAAAGACCACAGACATCACACCATCTTAAACAAGGTTCTTCAACGGTTCTTTGGTAAAGGCACTGGTTCCATATAAAACCATGAACACTTAAAGAACCATTTGCATGCTTAAATTGTTTTTTTTTTTTGCAGTGACATGGTTCCTCAGATTGAATGTGCTGTACATGGTTCTATTTAGCACCAGAAAAGGTTCTGCTGTTGTTACAAGCTTGTAACAATAGCAGAACCCTTTTTGGTGCTATATAGACCTATATACAATACATTCCCCATCAATCTGCAGAACGATTTCACCATGCAAAGAACCATTTATGCATGCAAATGGTTCTATACGGAACCACTGCCTTTACTAAAGAACCCTTAGAAAAAACTGCGCATCATAAATGGTTCTTTCTTCATGATTGCTATCACAGAACCTTAGAAGACCATAAAAGAAGTGTCACAGGTACTGTGTCACAGGTACTGTGTCACAGGTACTGGTACTTTACAGAACCCTATTTGCTAAAAGTGCAACAGTGCTAGAACCATTTTACTGCTTTACAGAACCATCCTTAAAGAACCCTATACAACAGATTCTCCATCACAGCGAAGAAGGGTTAAATTACACAAACTATTCAAGTGGCCGTAGTTCTAGATAAAACCACTGCTTGTGCTAAAGAACCCTTGAAGATGAAGAAGTCTGCAGTTTGGTAATACATTCAAACACTGTTATCCATTTTTTAATATATTTTTATAATATAAAATCACGCAAGAACATAAAAGCAATGAGAACGTTGTGATGTTAATAACAGTTATCAAAGTTCTCAGGTTCTCTGCAGAGTTTAGATCATTACAGAGTTTAACCTGCTGTCTAGGTTTTAATGACTGTCCCGTTCATGTCCAACAGCTGGAGGAACACCGCAGAACGTGTTCTAAACATGTACATTACATCAATATTCATACTTTTATTTACTACCAAATGTGGATTTTCTGTCACTTTGTTAAAAGAGTCAGTGACAAATAAGATTTTCAAAAATGTCAATATTTAAAAATCTTATAAAAAATGACATTAAGTGCATTTTTATATTTGCAAATATATTTATAGATACATTTTTATTTATGTGCATTTTAAAGATGAAATATAGTGAATCTTATCAAAGCTTTTAATTACACTCTTAAAATTGATGGTTCTTCAGATTGATGGAGAATGTGCGGTAGATAGTTCTGTGTAGAACCTTTCTGAAAAGGGTTCTATATAGCACCAAAAAGGGTCCTTCTATTGCAATGATGTCAAGGCTGTAACAACACAAGAACCCTTTTTGGTGCTATTTAGAACCATTTTCAAAAAGGTTCTATATAGAATCATATAAAACACACTCTCTATCAATCTGAAGAACATTTAACAATGCGAAGAACCGTTTAATCATGAAAGCAGTTCTTTGAGTGTTTATGCAGAACCATTCTCTTTTCAAAAGAACCCTTGAAGAAGTTACTTTATTAAACTGTGCTGGTCTGGTCTGACTGAATGGTTGCGCCACCTGACTTTTCAGACTAACTTCAAATTAAACAGGCTTCTACTTAAACACCCGTAGAAGCTTTGTCCTTCCACCTGAGTTTATATTCACATTTTTTTCAAATCAATCAACAAATATTATTATAATAATTCCACATTTTTATGGTTCTCCTGAGGTCAGAACACCTGACATGGTAAACAGAACCGTTCTAACTGTGACTCAAACATCGCACTCTTACTAAATCTGTGACCTTGGCATTTCACCATGAAGGTCACTTGGGGTCTTCTTTATGATGCAATACTCTGGCCCCTCTTTATTTCCTTTATTTTGGTTGTGCCGCCTGACATTTGAGGAAGTAAGAACTTGGGGACAAAAGTTTTACAGTGAGTTGAGCTCTTTTAAAGTTTTGTAGAATGGTTTTTATTTTAAAGTTTAACCTAAAAAAAGGTATCGTTGAATTATTTGATGTATGTCATGTATTTACATTTTGGGAGAAAATAATGGAATTGGACACAAAAAAATGCACAACAAAAAATCAGCGACCAACAGACTGGATTTAATTATAAATAATGGATGAAGTGATAAAAACTCACCTTTTAATCACACAGTTTGATTTACTTTATTTTTATTTCCACATGAAGCTCAACATTTCATAACAAAGACACTGAAGGGTTAAACAGAAAAAACAAGTCCTTTAACGGTGTTTGTGTGGAACCCTTAAGGCAGTTATGGGCGAGTCAGGAACTCCACCAGCTCTCCAGGATACAGAGAGAGAGAGAGAGAGAGAGAGAGAGAGGGACGGAGAGAGAGAGAGAGAGAGAGAGAAGGAAGAAAGAGAGAGAGAGACAGGGAGAGAGAGGCAGAAAGAGAGAGAAGGAAGAAAGATGAGAGGAGAGAGACGGACAGAGAGAGAGAGAGAGAGAGAGAGAGAGAGAATGGGAAAAGAGGGAGAGAGAGAGAGAGAGAGAAAAGAGGGAGAGAGACAGGGAGAGGGAGAAGGAAGAAAGACAGAGAGAAACAGAAAGAGAGAAAAAAGAGAGAAAAAGAGGAAGAGAAAAGAGAAGAAAGAGAGAGAGAAGGAAGAAAGAAAGAGAGAAAGAGTGAGAGAAGGAAGAAAGAGAGAGAGATGAAAGAGAAAGAGAGAGAGAGAGAGAGGGAAGAAATAGAGAGAGGGAGAAGGAAGAAGGAACGAGAGAGAGAAAGAAAGAGAGAGAAAGGGAGAGAAAAGAGGGAGAGAGGGAGAGGGAGAGAGAGAGAGGGAGAGAGGGAGAGGGAGAAGGAAGAAAGAGAGAGAGAGACGGAGAGAGAGGCAGAAAGAGAGAGAAGGAAGAAAGATGAGAGGAGAGAGACGGACACAGAGAGAGAGAGAGAGAGAGAGAGAGAGAGAGAGAGAGAGAGAGAGAGAGAGAGAGAGAGAGAGTTTAATGTTGAAGGATCTCTAAATGTAACTCAGACTGAAATATATAAACAAGCTGCTTCATACATTTATAAATGTATAATAAACTAAAATTTCGACCATTTCTGCTCGGCGCTCTGCTGATCGGCCTGTCACTGTCTCCGACTTCATTTTAATGTATTTCTGAAGAAAATGTTCCGCCTGTGAAATATTTATGACCCACATCCTCCTTACTGGAGCACGTGCTCCGATTTGCCTAAATAAACGCGCTGAGTGGGCAGTGACGTCACATTCATGATCGCAGTTTGTTCCAGCCCAGTAACATCCGGGAACCTGGAGATTAAATCAAGGATTTTGAGGTTTTTTGTTTTGTTTGTTTGTTTTGTTTGTTTGTTTGTGTTTTTAAACGATAAACGCCATCATTTTACCCTCTGCACAGCGCTGTAACCACAACAATACTAATCATTAATCATTAACTAATTTATGTGCGTGCGTTAATTATTAATTAGACGTTAAATCATTAATGATAAGGAGAGTTTTGTCATTAGTTAAACTTAATCCAAAACAGAGACGTTTCAGTGTGGAGTATTTTATACATATATATCTGTATTATTTCACTTATTTTTATTATTTTAATATTTATTTTGTGTATATCAACACATCACAACAAGAATACTTATAGTAATAATAATAATAATAATCAGAAAGAAGCACAATATTAAAAATAAAAATAAATATACTATAACTAATAATACTACTAATAATAAGAATAGGAAGAAAATTTAAGTACTTACTAATTTAAATACTACTACTAATAATACTAATACTACAGTTAATAATACTATTTTCAATGCTTCTGCTAATAAAACTATTATTAACACCAATAATAATAATAATAATAATAATAATAATAATACAGATACTACTGCTAATAATACTAATATGTAGGCTAATGCTAACAATACTACTATTAATATTATTACTAATACTAATAATACTAATACTAGTGCAAATACTACAACTACTACCAATAAACATATATCCTTAAATTGTCTTATTCTTATTAATAATAATATTAATTAAGTACTGAAGCATATTATTTTACTATTATTCTTCTTTTTCATCATCTTTTAAATACTACTACTACCATTAATGCTAATACTACTGCTAATAATACTGACACAATTACTAATACTACTGCTAATAATACTTACACTACTATCTCTAATAATAACGCTAATTATATTCCGTATATTACTGATACTACAGCTACTAATAACGGTCCTAGTCCTGTTACTGTGGTTGCTGCTGTGGTTGTACTGAAAGCTCTGTGGATGTTGAGAAGTTTCTAATTTTATCTACAGACATCATAAAGCTGCCCCACCTGCAGTTTAAAGGCTTTTACCTGCTCATACAGGTATCAGTGCTGAACCTGCTGTACCTTTAACCTCCTCAGTGAACTTACGCAACTTCCTGTGAGATGAAAGAGCACTTTAAAAACACACTTTATTGGCAAATAACCGGTTTCAGCCGAGAGCCGCTTCAAACCCGCAGAGCTGAGCGCTGGCAGCGGAGTGAGAGCAGAATAAAGCGGCTCAGTGTTGACTCTCGGCCTCTCTATCTCAGACAAACATCACCTGAACAGGTACCGTCCACGGCCAACACTCGGCCACAATAGAGGACACTCAGAGCAGCGGGTCAGCCAGATACGAGCACCAAACGCTCGCTGAACACCCAGCACGGCCTCAGGCTGGAGCAAATGTTGACTGAGAGAAGGTGAAACGGCCGCTATTGGCAGATTAGCCGCTATTGTGGTGTCTATCAGTCGTTCTGATCTCCGTATCTTCGGTTCTTTTCACACTCTTTTCTCACTGTGTTCAGGTTAAAGGCAAATAACCACTTTCCCCCTCACAGCCACTCAGGTGAGTTAGTGTTTAGCTTTGCGCTGGAGCTACGAGGCTAATGTCGCTAACGAGTAATGGAGGATTATACCCACCAATTAGCATCACACACTCCCCTCAAACCATGTGGAGCTGTTCAGTAACCTCTAATAAGCTGCTCCGCTCACCAACCAGTCAGGACCCAGTAGCAGTAATGCTAACCAATCAGCACTCAGTAGCAGTAATGCTGACCAGTCAGCTCTCAGTAGCAGTATTTGTAACCAATCAGCACTCAGTAGCAGTAATGTTAACCAATCAGCACTCAGTAGCAGTAATGCTAATCAGTCAGCTCTCAGTAGCAGTAATGCTAACCAATCAGCACTCAGTAGCAGTAATGCTGACCAGTCAGCTCTCAGTAGCAGTAATGCTAACCAATCAGCAATCAGTACAGTAATGTTAACCAATCAGCACTCAGTACAGTAATGCTAAGCAATCAGTACAGTAATGTTAACCAATCAGCACTCAGTAGCAGTAATGCTAATCAGTCAGCTCTCAGTAGCAGTAATGCTAACCTATCAGCGCTCAGTATCAGTAATGTTAACCAATCAGCACTCAGTAGCAGTAATGCTAACCTATCAGCGCTCAGTATCAGTAATGTTAACCAATCAGCACTCAGTAGCAGTAATTGTAACCAATCAGCACTCAGTATCAGTAATGCTAACCAATCAGCGCTCAGTATCAGTAATGTTAACCAATCAGCACTCAGTAGCAGTAATGCTAACCAATCAGCTCTCAGTAGCAGTAATGCTAACCAATCAGCACTCAGTAGCAGTAATGCTAACCAATCAGCACTCAGTAGCAGTAATGCTAACCAATCAGCGCTCAGTATCAGTAATGTTAACCAATCAGCGCTCAGTAGCAGTAATGCTGACCAATTAGTACTCAGTAGCGGTAATGCTAACCAATCAGCACTCAGTAGCAGTAATGCTAACCAATCAGCACTCAGTATCAGTAATGTTAACCAATCAGCGCTCAGTAGCAGTAATGCTAACCAATCAGCACTCCATAGCAGTAATGCTAATCAGTCAGCGCTAAGTAGCGGTAATGCTGACCAATCAGCTCTCAGTAGCAGTAATGCTAACCAATCAGCTCTCAGTAGCAGTAATGTTAACCAATCAGCGCTCAGTAGCAGTAATGCTGACCAATTAGTACTCAGTAGCGGTAATGCTAACCAATCAGCACTCCGTAGCAGTAATGCTAACCAATCAGCACTCCGTAGCAGTAATGCTAATCAGTCAGCGCTAAGTAGCGGTAATGCTAACCAATCAGCGCTCAGTAGCAGTAATGCTAATCAGCCAGTGCTAAGTAGCGGTAATGCTAACCAATCAGCTCTCAGTAGCAGTAATGCTAACCAATCAGCTCTCAGTAGCAGTAATGTTAACCAATCAGCGCTCAGTAGCAGTAATGCTGACCAATTAGTACTCAGTAGCGGTAATGCTAACCAATCAGCACTCCGTAGCAGTAATGCTAACCAATCAGCACTCAGTATCAGTAATGTTAACCAATCAGCGCTCAGTAGCAGTAATGCTAACCAATCAGCACTCCGTAGCAGTAATGCTAATCAGTCAGCGCTAAGTAGCGGTAATGCTGACCAATCAGCTCTCAGTAGCAGTAATGCTAACCAATCAGCTCTCAGTAGCAGTAATGTTAACCAATCAGCGCTCAGTAGCAGTAATGCTGACCTATTAGTACTCAGTAGCGGTAATGCTAACCTATCAGCTCTCCGTAGCAGTAATGCTAACCAATCAGCACTCCGTAGCAGTAATGCTAATCAGTCAGCGCTAAGTAGCGGTAATGCTAACCAATCAGCTCTCAGTAGCAGTAATGCTAATCAGCCTCAGTACGTAAGCTACAATCAGCTTCAGTAGCGGTAATGCTGACCAATCAGCTCTCAGCAGCAGTAATGCTAACCAATCAGCTCTCAGTAGCAGTAATGCTAATCAGTCAGCACTAAGTAGCAGTAATGCTGACCAATCAGCTCTCAGTAGCAGTAATGCTAACCAATCAGCTCTCAGTAGCAGTAATGCTAATCAGTCAGCACTAAGTAGCAGTAATGCTAACCAATCAGCTCTCAGTAGCTGTAATGCTAACCAATCAGCTCTCAGTAGCAGTAATGCTAACCAGTCATTCATTGAGAACTCGTGGGCGCTCTCTGGTGTTTGACAGTCATGTTTCTGATATAACGGGAGAAATAGGAAGCTTGCTGCTTTGGGAAAACAGAACGCTGACAACAAAGACGGCTTGGAGCGACGCTGAAACCGACCACATGCCTGACAAAATGAAGTATTTAAATATCTTCTAAAAATGTTTATTCATATTTTCCAATGAAGTGACTTGATGTCTAATAAAAAAAGGCATGGCGTGATGTTTGAGTTTCCTTATAGGAAAGTCTGTTTACTCAGCAGCCATATTGGCAATGCCCAGTTATTTTCAACCATTTGAGACCAGACCCCACCAAAATACTTGAAACTGATATATATATATATATATATATATATATATATATATATATATATATATATATATACTTGTATTAAATGTATTTTGATATATTTGCTGCCTTGCATGTTTAGACACACAGTTAGCACAATGCTAATTGGTGATGCTAAGAATCTTCCATTTACTTGTTAGCTACATTAGCCTTGTAGCTAATGTAGCTAACCTCAGAAACCAAGCATGTTTTTGCAGTTTGACTACATTTAGGGAAAACTGTGAATTCGATTTGTTGGTGAATTATTACTTTCAATGTTAATGTTCAGGAGCTTCCAAACGTGGAAGTAATCAGGCCACACCTGCAGGCATAAACGGTGGAAAGGAGCCAAATGCAGCGAAGGGTGGCGCCGTCATCAAAAAACGAACAAAGAAAACAAAGAAAGACTGAAAGACAGAAGATTGCGACATATTGGGAAAATCCATGGTGAAATATTCAGTATGGCTGGGCTCCACAGTGATTAACCTCTAATATACGTCTCCCTTTGCTGTAAAC
This sequence comes from Colossoma macropomum, assembly GCF_904425465.1. NCBI lineage: Eukaryota > Metazoa > Chordata > Actinopteri > Characiformes > Serrasalmidae > Colossoma > Colossoma macropomum. The sequence continues at coordinate 35,824,505 of NW_023494798.1, forward strand.
CACTGTTGCTGAGTGTGATTTTACCTGTTCACCTGAGTGACCTACATATAGCAGCTGATATGAAAGGCTTTTAGCTTGATGCCATATCAGCTTCCTGCAAAACACTCTGCACCCAAGCAGCCAATCTGCTCATATTTAGAACTCCACCTCTAAAATAGTGACTTCTTAAAGTTCAAAAAACAGTTTACACCAGAATGTTTAAAATGCCCCTCAGGAGGAAATTTATTTATACTTTATTTCCAGTCAAAACAGCCATTAAGTACCAGTTATTAATTTTTTTAGCATCAGAAAAACACATTACACTTAACAACTAACTCTACTCTCAGCTGTGTGAGTCAGTGAGTCACTCTTCACCTTTATTCCAGCTTCCATTCTTTTCAGGAGACTCACTTTCAGTTCCTCAAAGAATCTGCAGACACACCTCCAAAGTTCAGTCTTAGAAGCTGGTTGATCATTTTCTGAAGTAATCAAACACATTCAGTGGTGTTGAGGTCTGGACTCTGGGGTGGTCAGTCCATCGTCCAGCTTCTTTGTTTGATGTGTCCGTCTCCTTTTCTCAGTGAGGTTCTTCTTGACAGCTACACATCCTTTCAGACCCACAGCGCTGAGTCGTCTTCTCACAGTGGAAGGATGGACAGAAACACCTGTGGATGTTTTCAGATCTGAAGCAGCTTGATTTTCTCCTCTCTCTCAGAGATGAAAGCTTTAAGTGCTGTTTATCTGATGGGGGCAGTTTTGGGGTCGACCAGCTCTTCCAGGTGGTTGTTAGGAGACACATTTTCTCTGTAGCTTTTAATCAGTTTTTTTCCACTTATTTTCCTTTGATGTTTTCCTTCCTTATGCGAGTGAATTATCTTATATCAAATCTCCTCAGAAATATTGTTCATGATTCCTCTGATTGTCTCCATCCATCTTGTTGCTCCTCCACTTTGACCTTCAGCTCTTCCGATCATTATGGTCTTTTCCAGTGAACTGGTTCTTCTCAGAATGTGTCCACAATAAGATAATCAGTTTGGTTCTCTGGGTTCTGAGTGAGAGGAGAGGCTTGATTTGGTCAAAGGAACTATTCATTTGTTTTCTTTGCCATCTGAGGTTCTCAAAAGTCTTCACCAACATCAAAGTTCAAAGATATCTATATTTTTCTGTCTTGCTTGTTTATCATCCATAAAGAACCGCAGAGAAGACCACAGCCTGGACAGCTCTGATTTTTGCTGGCGGCAAACCTTCACTATTATGTAGAATTTATTATTCAAAATTTAAATTTGGCTCCGTCTTTATTTGTGTACTGATGTAAATGTTACAGGATTGCGAAGTTTGACCCCTGACCCCAGGGCTGCAGCACTGTGTTGTAGTTTGTTTTCAGCCAAGATTGTACCTGGCCAAGGACAGGAGCGCAACCAGACTCTGACCTGACCTATTTTCTTTAACGCTGGACTTTAGATATTTTTTGGACTAAGACTTTTTTTTCTTTTTGAAAAACAAAGTTGGAGCCTTACTGAGTCAGAAAAGACAAAATAACTAAACATAGTGCCTTTGAGTTTAGCCGTGTGAAGTGGTGAACTCTGGGCTGAATGCATCATATAACTGTAATTCTGTATGTTCTCCAAATCCCTGAATGTGCATAGTGCAGCTTTAATGTGGGCCAAAGGACTTTCACGAGCTTATAGCCACGCTCAGACTAGCATTTCGCAGTTTGTGTCACCTTGCAAACTAGACATGATCACAGCTGGATCAGCAGTGCCAAGACTAAAATAATCCATCTTCTTGCGGTTAGCAAGCTAGCTAACTCATCAAAACACAAAAGTAAAGCTCATTATGAAAGTTAGTTGTGTGCTTGCAAAAAAATGTGGTAAACAATTATAACTGGCGTGGTTGGCAGCAGTTTTGTGACTGGTATGCAGCACTTAGCCAAGCAGCTAGCCTAGCAGTTAGAACACTGCCAACCTCCACTACGATGAACAATAAACTCACAAATGTAATGTAAGGACACAATCAAATACAGCCAAAATACAGATATAGATAGACTGCTGCTTCTTTTTATCTGATTATTCGTTCGAATAATCTGTGTAAGGGGGTCATGCTTAGACAAATTAGCATCTTCACCAAATTGGGAAAAACTGAAAAGACTACTGCGGCCTGCTAAAGCGCACCGGACAAGAAGCATCACAGCTATGTTAATAGCTATGATAATAGCCAGTAAAGACCTGAGCTAGAGCAGATAAGAGTCACAGAACAGTGCATATAAAACAGAAGCTCAGTAATCTTGAGCGTAAGCTCAGTGTCATAGAGACAGAGCGATCAGGAGATCATTAGCTGATGTAACAGAACTGGCAGTTAGTGTTCTCCTTTAAGGGTGTTCTGCTGACCAATGACATTGCATTAGTGGCAGTTTGAAAAGATGTGGTGGCGCTTCACATGACGTGCCTTCAACCTCCTAGTTCTGGGAGTATTGCGTGATTGGGGGAGACCAGGCTAGTGGAAATATTGGGAAGAAAAATTGAGAAAAGCTAAAAATCAAGGTCATAAAGAAAAACAAGGAGCTCAAGGTTATTTTACACTCTACACTTTTGGAAAAATGTTAGGTATCAGCTAAATAACTCTCCACAAACTTGTTGTTGTCCAAGTTTGAGGCCGAATATTAATAGGCTAGTAATGTTAGCAGAGGTGCAGGCAATTAGCATCTGTCTGTTTATCTTAAAGACTTACTCTTTTACGGTGTAAATATGTGGTCTGGGTTAATGCAGTTCTTTAATAGTAAGATGGTGTCATCTGGTCTGCAGTAGCCTTTAGCAGTTTTTTGGTAAATTTCCTTCGGGATCAATAAAGTATCTATCTATCTATGCTCCTCGGTAATAGCGACACTACTGGGTCTATGTGTATCCCACTTAAAGCTGCACTGTTTAAGTTCTGGGGATTTGGAGACCTCTCTGGTGGAAACGTGTAACTGCATACAGCTTGTAGAGAGCTCAGTCAGAACTTGGTGATGTCGCGTCTATAGAGAATCTGAGTGAATTATCTACTGCTTTCATCACATCTTCATCAGTATGATGTTGATTTTGAGATCATTTGAGGGCTTAAACATCGAGCCGGACCTTCTTTCAGAGTGTGATGTTTTTGAGTGTGTGTGTGAGGTGAATACGTAAAGACGTATGACGTGGTGTGAAAAACTCGACGCCTCTGAATTTTAAATGATTATTTCCGGCTTTACAGGCGACTCACAGCAGCTCACTCTCACCATATTTTAGGCTGTTTCTATTCTTCTCACTCAGTAAAGATGCTTCTTACAGTTGTTTATAAAAATTCCTGCATAGTGCAGCTTTAACCACACCTTTTAAAAAAATACGCTCCTCAGCGCTCGTATCTGCTGACCGGAGCTGTGTGGGAGAGGACGGTGTGGGTGTTTCTGAACAGTTTGTTCACGCATGTGAAGGCTGGGAGATAAAAGGGGTTGCAGGAACCCTCTGGAGGGGGTAACGGGGCAGACGGGGCAGGTAACTCATTACCCTGGTCTGATCGAACACGGACAATCTACGGGAAGAGGCAGCCTGAGATATCGACCCGAAATTTCGTGCAACGTCCTTTCTCCAAAAGCCCTCTCTCTAAATCCATGTGACTCTGAGCCTAGTCTGAGTTAAAGTGATAGTTTGGGGGGAAAAATCACAATTTTGGTGTCTGAAGTTTGCTTTTTTAGTTTTAGCGCTGGAGCTATGAGGCTAATGAAGCTAATGTATTAAAGGCTCATTAGCATAGCGCTAATCATTGTATGCTTGTATTAAAATGTGTGGAGTTGTTAAGTAATGTCTAATAGACTCGATTATGGGGTAGAACACAAATAGTAAACAAATAATACATATAAATACAAAGATGCCACCATAGGCAGCATGTTATACACTGTAAACTAAATGTTTACAGTATAAATACAGTATCGATGCTGATTAATGTGTCTGTAAACAGCTGCAAATGTGCAAGATGTACAGTCGTACGCAAAGGTTTGAACATCCTTTCTAACTGAAAATAAAATAAATGAAAAACATCCTTTACAGCAAACAAACTGCTGCACATTTAATGCATTTATATTTATTTGCTGAGTTTAACATATTTGGAAAAAATAAACATAAAATATAATATGCAATTGTTATAACAATGATGCAATGAAGTATTGGGTTATTGGGGTATTTTAGTGTATCAGTGTGTTTTGGGCTACTGGGTGTATTTTTGGAGGTGTTGGGGAGTATTTTAGGAAACTCGGGGTATCTTCAGAGGTGCTGGGGAGTATTTTAGGATATTGGGGGTATTTTGGGGGTGTATTTTAGGAAGTTGGGGGTATTTTTAGAGGTGTTGAGGGGTACTTTAGGATATTTGGGGGTATTTTAGGTGTTTCTGGGTATTTTCAGGGTGATGAGGAGTAATTTAGAATATTGCGGAGTCTATTAGGATACTGGGAGGTATTTTTGGGATGCTGGTGAGTATTTGTTGATTGTTCATGAGTTTCCTGTGAAACAAACTGAAGTATTTAAGGTGATGTAATCTCTGTCTTTCTTTATTTCCTCCTCAGTGTCTTCATCTCTCGTTCCAACTCTTTCTTTGACACTTTTCTCTTCTCATGTCCCTTTTTGTTTTCTGGTGAGCTGAGGTGGTAAAAGCCTTTTCCCCTTATCTCTTTCTCCTTTTTCTTTCTTTTTCTGTCTCCAACTTTCTTTTTCTCTTTTGGCTCTCACTGTTTTTGTGTTAGTAACGACAGTTGCTGCTGCTCTGTTGGTCAGTGCAGTGAGAAAAGGAAGTGAATGTCCTGCAGATAAAAGCTGGTTTATTTCTCTGTAAATGCGTGTGAGTCATGCTGCACTCTTTCAGAGTGACGGCAGGTTCTTAGCTGAGTCTTTGTCATGAGGTCGTCGTGTTTGTGTCCACTTTGCCCTGATAACACCCACTCAGTCCACTCAGTTGGCCCGGTGCCAGCTGATAACGCAGTCACATACCATCCACATTAATGATTGGTCAGGCCCAGGGCCTCAACCTGAAACCCAGAACAGGTAGAGCTGAACCTGAACGAGAGCTCCACCCAGCATAAACAACACATTCCAGCACTGCTGTGGTAACATTCCACCAAAAAAGAAAGAAAATGTTTTTTAAGAAGAACTTCAGTCTTCAGTCCATCAAACAAACATTACAACACCTGCTTTAACTGCTCACCTCAATCACACCTAACAGTATAGAGTTAAATGTGCAGTATAGAGTTAAATGTGCAGTATAGAGTTAAATGTGCACTATAGAATTGAAGTACCCCGCAACATCCCCAAAATACCCCCAAAAACATAAAGTACTCCCCCAATACCTCTAAAAGTACCCTCAATATCCTAAAATACTCCCCCAACACCCCAGTTTCCTAAATAAATAAGTATGTACATGTGCAGCAACAATGTATCTAAATGAATGATATCTATAGTATGTAAACATTGTTAAAGCACACATTCCCTATTCATTCCTCTTCAAGGGTGCTTGTACGGTTAAATGGTTCTTCAGAATGATGGAGAATGTGTTGTACATAGTTCTATACAGCACCAAAAAGCTTGAAGTTGTAACTATAGCAGAACGCTTTTTGGCCTTTTTAAAGTGCATTTATATATATGCCTGTTCAGTCTACAACAATACAGTAATTTAGCCCCGCCCACTCACACTCAAGTTATAATGCATTAGGCATAATACAGGACAGCCAGTCAGAACAGAGCTCATTTACATATATCAGTCATAAAGGGGAAGTCCACTGATTTTTTCTAAAAATGACTGCATAATTAAGTGGTTAAGATGTAAACAGTCGTTCAGAGTGGTTTGGTGTCTCTGTTCTAGAAAAACTTACTGAGTCAGAACTGTTCACAGTGGTGGTGATAGGAACCAGACGTCCACCTCTAAAAGCTCCCTCACAGAAAGTTACTACATGAAATGGTTATGAATTCACTGCCTGATGACTGAGACACTGTTTTATGATCGTTTAGAGAACTTAAACTCCATTCATGATGGAGGGATACATGCAGGGTGATGTGAGGCAAAATAGTCCCCAAAGAAAACTTATTATTTCAGATTTTCCACTATTTTCATCATCAACATTCCATATAAACTCAGAAGACTCGTGTAGGTTCACTGGTAGTTCTGGATAGTAAATAAAATGTCTATATTTGTGTTGTAGTCATGATGACCCCTGGTTCCTATCACCACCACTGTAAAGACATCTGAACCATTTCACACCAGACCACTCTGAATCACTCTGATTTGTAAAATTCCCCTTTCAAGGTAACCAAAACAGGCTTTTTAATTTAAGAGAGGTTGGAAAATGGTCATGTAAAAAATGAATTATGAAAAATGGGAAAAATGTAGGATGTGGGCCCTTTAAAACAAGTACAAAAATGTGCAGAAATAGCAATCTCCCAATGAGGAATGTTAGCTATATTGTCTAGAATTAAGCTGAATTGACTTGGCTGAGCTATCAGTGCAGTGGTTGTATTTGACTGGCCTGGCTCTGTGTCCGTGTGGCAGGTCCAGAGGAAGTGCTGGTTAATCAGTAGCTGCATTGCGAGCCTGAGCTACAGGTGTGGAGGCCAAGGACACGAGCTGATAAGAGGAGCTGCGGCCACAGAGAGCGGGAAGAGGCCACTAAACAGACGGACGACAGCAGGGCCAGGACCAATACAGGCACATATACGACTTATACGTTACTAAGAGACCAGAACGACTCAGCGGTTTAGTAGCACTTCATGTGAAGGCTACCTGCATAGGGACTTCATAGCACATGCTATGGAATAATGTATTCTTAAAGCAGCTTATGTCAGATGATATAAGATGATTACAAATTAAGTGGCCTTAAACTAAGGCAGATATTTGTTCCATTCATAACACAGCCATGAAGCATCATTTCCAAGTAATGAAGCTTATGAGGGTTAAGAATAGCATTCTACCAAACTGGCTGAAACACATTTAGGACTTTAGACTAAAATCCTTTTGCTCTATACTGTAATTATGTTTATTTTATTAAAACTAATGATTGATTGTTCAATTTTGTCACTCCCAAAACAATCATAACTACCCAAACTTTACCAAATGTTTTAGTAGTGACTGTTTCAGTGACAATTTTAGCTCATTTTGATCTCAGAAACTTCATCATATTCTTTACTTCTTTCATATTTCATAAGCTTCGTTCTAAAGGTGGGGGTCATATGAGAGCTGTAACTGTCTTCTTTCCAGCCCAGTAGGTGGGTAATGTAGTTTTAAACCCTTATAATAAAAGAAGCTGAACTCAGAATTTTTTTTTCCTACTGAAAGTCGACCCATTTTTCCACAAATCTGAAATGGACAGAATTCAGGCTTCAAGGTGGCGGCTACTGTTTTTAGCCATGTGATTAACTTTTGTCCATTTCTATACAAAACAGCATCAGTTTACACACCGAACATACAGCTGTGTGCACGTTTGATCAAAGATCAGAGTTACAGATCCTCCACAGAGACACACTACTGCACATTTTAACACTCGAGTGCTGTTTATTTACTGAATTTAACACATTGGAAACAAAATGAGACATAAAATGTGGCAAAAGTCACTCTTTTCAGCTTTTCTCTTATCTTCTCATCTTGAATTTTCTTCTCTTCTTTTCTTCTCTCTTTTCATCTTGTCTGTTTTCATTTTCTTTTTTCTCTTTTAACCTCTTCTTTTCTCTTCTCTTTTCATCTCTTCTCTTTTCTCTTCTGTTTTCATTTTCTCTTTTCTCTTTTAATCTCTTCTTTTCTCTTCTCTTCTCTTTTCATCTCTTTTCTCTTCTGTTTTCATTTTCTCTTTTAATCTCTTCTCTTCTCTTTTCTTCTCTTCTCTCTTCTCTTCTCTTTTCTTTTCTGTTTTCTTTTTCTCTCTTTTCTTCTCTTCTCTCTTCTCTTCTGTTTTCATTTTCTTTTTTCTCTTTTTGTCTCTTTTCATTTTCTCTCTTCTTTTCTTTTCTCTTCTCTTCTCTTCTCTTCTCTTTTCATCTCCTCTCTTCTGTTTTCATTTTCTCTTTTAATCTCTTCTTTTCTGTTCTCTTTTCTTCTCTCTTCTCTTCTGTTTTCTTTTTCTCTCTTTTCTTCTCTTCTCTTTTCATCTCTTCTGTCTTCTCTACTGTTTTCAGTTTCGCTTTTTTCTTCTAATCTCTTCTTTTCCCTTCTTCTCTTCTCTTCCCCTCTTTTCTTCTCTTCTTCTCTTTTGATCTGTTCTTTTCATGTTTTCATTTTCTCTCTTCTCTTCTTTTCTCTTCTGTTTTCATTTTCTCTCTTCCCTTCTCTTCTTTTCTCTTCTCTTTTCTCTTCTGTTTTCATTTTCTCTCTTCTCTTCTCTTCTCTTCTCTTTTCTCTTCTGTTTTCATTTTCTCTCTTCTCTTCTCTTCTCTTCTCTTCTTTTCTCTTCTGTTTTGATTTTCTCTCTTCTCTTCTCTTCTCTCTTCTTTTCTCTTCTCTTTTCTCTTCTGTTTTCATTTTCTCTCTTCTCTTCTCTTCTATTCTGTTCTCTTCTCTTCTCTTCTCTTCTCTTCTCTTCTCTTCTCTTCTCTTCCCTTCTCTTCTCTTTTCATCTCTTCTCTGTCCACTAAACACAGTTGAACAGAGGTCAGACTGATACTTGTAGATCGTGCAAGCTCACTGTTCTATAAGCTGTGCTGATTTTATCATAACTCATAATTCTGCTCATATTCATTTCCTGTGCTGTGTTTAATGAGCGTCTCTGAGCTGAATGAACTGAGCCATCTGCCAGCTGCGTGAGTAAATACCCACTACAATACGACCCACCTGCGCCGAGGGGCCGCGTGGCCACAGCCTCAGACAGAGCAGATCACCAGAACCTCACAAAATAAATACAAAATGACAGGTAAAGATTTGGGTTCTTTTGTTTTATTAACTGCACCAATTTGAACGAATTCCTTCTTTTGAAGTTGAAAATGAGACTCTTTAAATCTCTAAACGTTTTTTCTTATTATTTCAATGACCGTTTGGCAGTAATACTCCAATACTCAATACTCAATATAAACTTACTGAACTGCTGAACTGAGTGTGTGTGTGCATTGTATTGTAATTTTGTAGTGTAATGAAAATGAATGTTAAAAGCTCTTTTCTCCCTAATGATTTTGGCTCATTTCTTTTTGGCTTGTTTCTACAAAACAAATCAAAAACAGAATAAACAAACAAAAAAGGTTGGTACAAAGTATCATTCCAACAGTGATACATACATACATCATCTAAACCGCTTACCCTTCTGGATTGTGGTGGGGTGCTGGAGCCTATCCCAGCTGTCATTGGGCAGAAGGCAGGATACACCCTGGACAGGTCACCAGTCCATCGCAGGGCAGACATACACAATCACACACTCACACCTAGGGGCAATTTTAGCACGTCCAATCAGCCTGACTGCATGTTTTTGGACTGTGGGAGGAAACCAGAGTACCCGGAGAAAACCCACGCAGACACGGGGAGAACAGGCAAACTCCACACAGAAATGACCCTGGTCACCCGGCCGGGAATCGAACCCAGGCCATTCTTGCTGTGAGGCAACAGCGCTACCCACTGCGCCACCGTGCCGCCCCATTCCAACAGTGATGAATTAATGGATTAATATTTACTATTATGTCTAGAGATTCACTTCAGTTTTATGTGTGAACTCAATCCCACTAATACAGACTCATATATCAGCTCCACTGTTCCTACATCCGTATATTCCTCAGTCACTTTGTCACGGCCTCTCTCTCTCTCTCTCTCTCTCTCTCTCTCTCTCTCTCTCTCTCTCTCACTCTCTCACTCTCACACTCTCTCTCTCTCTCTCTAAATCCCCTCTGTTTCAGTGTTTCAGTCAGGTGCTTTTAGAGGAGCGCCCCACCCTTCGTCTGATAAGAGCAGAGCAGATTGTAAAGGTTTGAGCTGCAGTGCAGTGAGAGCCACTTCACTCGCAGGTGCTTCAGAAGTCTGTATTCAGGCACACAAACACATGCGCTGGTGTGTCTTCCTGTTTAGCTGTATTACTGTGGTTTAACGCTGTTGTTCTTCACCTAACTCAACACTCAGCTCCACCTCAGCAAACACTCAGCTTTGGCCTCTTCACCAGCTTCAGCTGTTTTAGTGCTGCTAGCTGGCTAATACTTGGGCCCAGTCCCATTTCACCCCTCGCCCCTACCAGTTAGCCCTTAGCCCTCTGTTTTGCGCGTTCACGTCTAGGGGTAGGGTGTCCCGATTCTTGTTGAGATAGAGGGGGAGGGTGAAGTGTTGGGGCTACATGACCCTCCAAACGGAGGATTTTCAGAGACTCCAAACAGAGTTATGAGAAAAAAGAAAAACTGGCAAGATGGAGAACAAGAGACCAAAGAAACACACAAATGTGAGAATTTTCTCTGTTAAAAAATTACAATAATCACTGTATTATCTTTTTATTATCTCGTTTCAATGTATTATTGTCGTTTTCTTCATAACAAGCATAAAAAATCACTAATAGTATGCTAATGTCTCAATCACCAAAGAATTAGTCTGTTCTACAGTTTCTCATTAGGTTGAATGAATAACTGACTCTAAATGTAGGTATTGTGATATAAACTGAGTCTGTTCTACAGTTTCTCATTAGGCTGAATGAATAACTGACTCTAAATGTAGGTATTGTGATATAAACTGAGTCTGTTCTACAGTTTCTCATTAGGCTGAATGGGATTTTTACCAGTGTTCTGTAAAGCTTGTCCAACCTTAGAACTGTAGCTATGAAAGAGTGCATTTGTGGGTCCGGATTGGGGTCCTACACACACTGCAGATTCATACTGGATTATTATTGCAGATTATAATTTTAACTGTGCTCCTTATCTGCAGATTGTCTTTGGAAAATTTAGACCCCGGATTCGTCCAGATGCTAATAGGGAACTACAAAATCATGACACGCCCTCAGAGGTCTGCAGGGCTTTAAACACACCTCCAATGAGCTGCAGCGTTATTTTATCGGATCAGATTAACACAGACAGGTTTTAAGGGCCTTGACCCAGCACGGCCCACCCAAGACTCTAAAGCCCCCTGACCAACCCCACAAACCCACGCTGGGTAAACACCATGAACAAACACCTGGGAGTGCCTGGAATACACCCCCCCCCACCAGCACTCCCCCCAACAACCCCCTACTCCAGCTCCGCCCAGCCCAGAGCAAACACTCCAGCCTCAGGAACAAAGCGAGGATGAATAATTGGACTGAAATGTCAACGTTTCATCATCGGTGCAGCCAGCACAGTTAGCCATTAACCAGAGAGAGAGAGAGAGAGAGAGAGAGAGAGAGGTGGAGTATCACCCAACCCGTTGAACCAAGAAAAAAACAAAGAGAGAGAGACAAAGGGAGAAAAGTTTGGCCTATATTTTAAGTCAACATTCTTTTTTTTGGTAACACTCAAGAAACTTCAAGAAACATATATTGGTGGTTTATTAAGGACTTGTTCTTTGTTCAGTGAAGCCCCAATTAGACACCTATAATTAGACTTCCCCAGTTACCATTTCACTCGGTCACTCTGTCAGTATTATTATTATCATATCACTGCTATGGACAACAACACTAAGTCACTTTAAATAACAATAACACTAAGTCACTGAATTCACTTTAAAATGTGTATATTCTTCACAGATTATCCCTTGATTAATACAAATGTATTTGTACACAGCAGAGAGCCCCCCCCCCCTTACATAGGTCCCTCCTGTCTCTATATTATGTGTATATTTTGTGTATATTTAATATATTTCAGTTTCAGTATTTTCTTGTATTTTTATTTTTGCTGTTTACTTTCTGTAGAGTGATTATCTGAGCCTCACCACAAGTATTTCAATGCATGAATGTGCTGACATGTTGTGCAAATGACAAATAAACTTGAAACTTGAAACTATAAATGACCACTAAACATTAAAACGTAACTCACTATGTCCTGTATCAATACATTATTGGAAGTCTGCTGTGCAAAGAACATGATTAATTGTGTTAATTGCATTATAAAATAGATAGTTCTAATTCTAAAACCTGATTGGCTGAGCCATGTTTGAAGTGGTTGTAAAATACATGATATACGCACACCTATGACCGCCTCACAGCCACTGAACTCTGTATCACTGCGTCAAAAAACCCTTGTGCTGTTAATGGAACAATCTTTGATTCTTATTCTGCTCACATGGAGCACCGACTGTTCTGTTTAAACTGAGGAGCTGACAACTTGTTTTCTTAACTAGAACTAGGCTCGTCAGCTAACCAACAGGCTAAAAGATAGCAAACATGCAAAACAACTCCAACATTAATATCACAGGCTTAGATTAAAGCACTTATGATATGATTTACTGTAAAACTGTGGTATAAAAGAGTAAATATGAATGTCTTACACACTTCAGATGTCCGTGTTTCAGTCAGAAGTCGCATGAAACCCAAACTAACTCCCAAACACCTTACATACTCCCTTAGCAGTGTGCTAGCTATGGAGGTTTTAAAATTCTAGCTTCTACAGCCAAATAGTGCACCATTTATCGAGTATAGATGTGGCTGAATCACATATGTCTATTTCTTAGCTATACTGTGCTCTGTTGGGCTGCAGAAGCCAGTGTTTAAATCCTTTTGAGATTCAGCCCTGGCGTGAGAGGAGGGCGCCACTGGATTGCTCAAATCAGCCTCTTTATCAGATTTACTAATCAGATTTACAGATCTTACTCTAATCTAAGAAATCAGAGCATGTGTTTGTATGACCACTGAATAATAAGATAACTGCAGAAATCTGAGTGTTATGCAAATCATGCATGAATTATCACTTAAATTCACATTTTATTATGAGTAATAATTATTAGTAGTGTATTAGTGTACTTAGTGTAGTAATTTATACACTAATAGTCCTGATTCATACTGGATTACAATCATTCTGCATTTATTACTGTCATACTGCACAAACTACACACACTGCAGATTCAAACTGGATTGCATCAGTTCTACACATCTGTCAATTTAAGAAGCAGGTAATTATGTTAATTTGTTAATGTCTCTTACTGAAGTTAATTAACAATTTTAATTCATCAAACAAATTTATTTACAAGGATAAACATTAAGGTCTCTCTGTGACACTTTAACAAGCTGGCATACGTTACCATTAGGACTTCATATTTATATTCACATAAAATTCCATTTTCTAATTCATCCTGCAGAGATGATCTATTTTAATAACTCTCTACTTCACAGCTCATCTGAATTCATACTGACTGTAATGAAACACTTTAAAGTCTGACGCTATTTGTTTTATAAGAAAATGTAGTTTCCTGCTTTCGGAAACCAACGGAAGTGTCAGCTCAGACAGGTGGGGCCAAAAGATTTACCCATTTTTCAATGTATGTATATTAATGATAAATCCGTTCCATACATAATGTACAGCTTTGGCCACACAGGTCTCTCACACTGCCATTACAGTATAGCACGATTTAATTTGAGAGAGAGAGAGAGAGAGAGAGAGAGAGAGAGAGAGAGAGAGAGAGGCAAGAGAGAGTGGCAAGACAAAAGAAAGAAAGAAAGAAAGAAAGAAAGAAAGAAAGAAAGAAAAAAGAAAATGTGAGAGAAAGCGACCCAGAACGAAAAAGACAGAAAGAGAGAGAAAGAGAGAGAGAAAGAGAGTAAGAGAGAAAGAGACAGAGAGAGTAGCAGAAAGAAAGAAATAAGGAAAGAGAATGTGAGAGAAAGAGAGAAGGAGAGAAAGCAACACAGAAAGAAAAAGACAGAAAGAGAGAGAGAGAGAGAGAGAGAGAGAGAGAGAGAGAGATGAATATGAGTATATGTGAGTATGATAAACTGCAGTGAAATAAAACTAAGCGAGACAGTAAAACAGTAAAATAGCTGATCATCTGATCACAAGCTGAACATTATTGGTCAAATTTAGCATCGCGGGTTGCCAGAACCTCTGGATTTAGTGAGTGAACATTACACTCAGTTTCCTGTGCAGTTCAGCAGACTGACTGCACTCAATCACTGCTTCATTATATATGCAGCAGGTACCGGACAAAGGCCTGAGTGTTAGGGGTGTATGGGGAAAGAGGGAGAGAGAGAGAGAGAGAGAGAGAGAGAGAGAGAGAGAGAGAGTGAGAGAGAGAGTAAGAGAGAGAGAGAGAGAGTGAAAAGCCTCTAAAATCTCTGAATCTTAAAGCTAACATAAAGCCAGCATTTTATATGTTTCATATGTACTGCAGCTCTGTGTCCCTCAGTCTCAGCATTTTGCTCATTTCTGCTAGCGGCCCTATGGAATTTCTAGTAGTATGTTAGCACAAAGCTAATGCTGTGGCACATAAACATTGTTTTGGCTGCTATTGATTAAACATGGACATTGTATTGACTTGTATTCACAGTCAGTGACATATCTAGAACTTCCCTAAGGCCTGAAGTGACAATTTTCTATGTAAATTGGTTCCATTGTAAACAAAAACGTGATTGGTTGATTCCACTGCTGAAGGAAGACCATTAGAATCATTAGGAGAATCTGATGGTTTTGCTTTCTAATGGGAATTAGCTTAATGGTTACATTTAGAGACCACTAGCTTCCTGTAGGACACCTTTAGATCCCACTAGGAAACCATCAGATGCATGTGGAATCAGTCCCAGAACACCAGTTAAACCATTAGAGTCTTTTACGCTGTGATATCAACCCATCAATAAAATGAAAATACTATTACTGACTACTGGACACCACCAGGAACCAGCAGAAACTTTTACTGATTTCTGTGATTTTTTTAGCCGGGTCCTCTGTCACTTTTAATCATGTTGGTAGTTCGTCTAACGCAGGGCTCGACAACATGCAGCCCTAAGGCTGCATGCGGCTCTGTTACTGCCCTGTTGTGGCTCCACAGCTGAATCAGATTAGTAGGTAAAAATAAAATAATCCTCCTTTACAGTAAAATAAAGCTCTGCTGATCGTTCAACACAGTTTAACAATAAATGGTCTTAAACTCTGGAGTTAATGTAGAACTTCTAATTCACCCTTTAACCCTGAAGATCAGCACAGACTGCTGGTCACCATAGCAACACAGACAACAATTTCGCCTAGCTAGTGGCTAACGAAACGGCAAAGAGAGAGATTATTGATCGATAATTTGGAGGTGAATTTATAATCACTCCAGCTGGTTTCCTGATACGTTTAATCTGCAGTGAGAAACTGACAAACACTAACAGTTTCTCATTCACCAGCTTCCTGTTCTAAATTTCCCGTTCAACCTTAAATGGTGCAGCCGTTACATTCTGGCACCTCAGACACCATTTAAGGTGGAACAAGAAATGTTGAACAAGAAGCTGGTGAATGAGAAGCGACTTCAGCCTCATAAAAAATCAAACATTGCGAGACATTTTACAAGAAACTGTTCTACATTTGAGGAAAAGTTTCCTGCTGGAGATGTGAGAAAAGCAGCTATAGCTGAGCTAAAGCTTAAAGCAGAGCAGAGTAAGTCTGTGTTTCCGTTTATATTATATTTTTATTCTATACTAGAACATCAGCACATACTGAGACACATTTACAGCCAAGATGGTAAGATGGATATAAAATGTTGTGGCTCTCAAAGTGGTTTGTTTTCTGTTGAAAGGACAAAATGGCTCTTCTTAACATTTGGGTTGTGACCCCTGATCTTACATGTAAGGCCTTCAGTGCAACTCTGAACTCTGAAGTCCTAACCAATGAGAGAGCAGCTTGGCTGTATCTATGTAGATATGACAGAGGGAACAACCCTGATTGGATACTTTTCTGTTTGGTTGTTTCAAAGGTTTAACCCTTTTGTTTCCAACCAAAACTTAATAATGAAATAAAGTAGGATGACCATATTTGCTGAGTGTACAACAATGATGATGATTCTAGAAATCATTAGGTCGTCTCTGAAGGCCTAGAAGGTAACGAGAGTTCCGCACTAGTGTTTTAAAGTCAACCTGAAATCAAAATGGACCTTTTTTACCTTGATAGTTCATGTCCATGGTCACGTTTAGCACAATCCTCTGTTTCATATCATTCAAAAGGCAGAATTCTTGTTTTTCTCTAATCTTGAAGAGAAGCGCCGAGATTTCTTCCCACCTCTAAACGTCGTCTGATGGACTCTGCTGACCGTCAGAGTCGGACGCCTGCTTTTAACACTCCAATCAAATCCTAATAAAAATAAAAAAATAAAAGAATAAAATCATGTCCTGCCCACAGTTATTTCCCACCCGAGTAGCCCGTTTCACTCGTGAATGCGTCACGTTACAGAACAAAAATGTGTTTTTTATTTCCGATTCATTCATGATTTCGTTGTGTTTACATTCTTTAATATTGTCTCAATACAGTACCCAGCATGCATTTGGAAAACATGCCAACAGGAGTCCCTCCAGCGCTCAGCAAATCCTGACTACTAGCCTATTCACTGATCTGTAAGCTAATACAGATTAGCATATAGCTGCTAGCAGCGGTGCTATAATCAACTGTTCTGTAAACAAGACGACTTTTTTATTTCTTAAAGACGCAGCTGAGTGGAAGAATCTCTGCATACGCAGACGTAAACAAAGCAAACAGGTAAGAGCTAAAGGTGGTGTTTTTCACTAATTCCATTAAAAAAGGCCGAACTTCGCTACAAAACCAAAAAAGTGGTAGCAGCTACAGAAAACTATGCCATTACACCGTGTATTTACCAGCACTTCAAACCACAGAGCAGGAACAGAGATTTGAGAGCTAAATTACTGGGCTGGCCTGTAAAGAATATTTGAGGATTTGAAGGATTTGAAGACATATAGCAAAGTTATGGGACTGAAAAAGGATATACAGCTTCTTAGCAACGGCATCAGCTTTCACAAGCTCAAACTGACTAATGAGCCAGCTAGCAAGCAGCTTTGTTGTCCCAAGGAATCCACTATGTATGTCTATGTATATGTTGTATATTCTCTATAATTTTGATATAAATGTGTCTGAGAAATATCTTTTCATTGTCTGGCGCTAACTGACACCAGCTATTATGGTTAGCCTAGCTGGAGATACACCGATCAGGCATATCATTATGAGCACCTCCTTGTTTCTACGGTCAGTGTCCATTTTATCAGCTCCACTTACTATATAGGTGCACTTTGTAGTTCTACAGTTACAGACTGTAGTCCATCTGTTTCTCTGATACTTTGTTAGCCCCCTTTTACCCTGTTCTTCAGAGGTCAGGACCCCCATGGACCCTCACAGAGCAGGTACTATTTGGGTGGTGGGTCATTCTCAGCACTGCAGTATCACTGATGTGGTGGTGGTGTGTTAGTGTGTGTTGCGCTGGTACGAGTGGATCAGACATAGCAGTGCTGCTGGAGTTTTTAAACACTGTGTCCACTCACTGTCCACTCTATTAGACACTCCTACCTTGTCAGTCCACCATGTAGATGTAAAGTCAGAGACGATAGCTCATCTGCTGCTGCACAGTTTGTGTTGGTCATCCTCTAGTCCTTCATCAGTGGTCACAGGACGCTGCCCACAGGACGCTGTTGGCTGGATATTTTTGGTTGGTGGACTATTCTCAGTTCAGCAGTGACACTGAGGTGTTTAAAAACTCCAGCAGCACTGCTGTGTCTGGTCACTCACGTTGCCTCACGTTTGTCTCTGGTGGGTGTCACATTCAGCGTGTGCACCGTCAAGATTCTAATAAGAAAATGTAAAAATACGGGTACCACTTTACGTGAAGGGTGTCTACATAACACATTCATAACATCTTACATAAAAGCTTCATAACATGTTCATGAACATTTAAATCAACATTTATAAAGCATACATGTTTGACCTGATATTTATACGGACTACTATGTCATTTTACTGAAAGACATTTATTAAAATAAAAGTTCTCATTTTTTATTTTGAAAACTGTATTATTTTCAGTAAAACACCTCACTTCTGCACAACCAAGACAAAAATGACCTTGTTTTACCCCTTTGGTCATTAAATGCTTTGACACACCACCAAACCAAGATTCAGTCAAATGATTGTTCCTAAGCCAATTAATGAGAAATGTACTATTTATGTGTCTATGTAGTAAAGTGACACGCAAAGAAAAAACAGATAATTAAAAAGAATGGAAAGTATAGATGAAACATGCCTGAGTGTCAAAGCACTTAACAACCAAAGGGATAAAGCGAGGTGATTTTTATTTTGGGTGTCCAGAAATGAATGACATTCACAGAAAAAAATTACTTTTTTAAAATAAAATAAATGAGCTTATATTTTTTAAAAATGCATCTCAATAAAATGGCATAGTAGTCCATACTAATATCATGTAAAACATGTATACTTTATCAATGTTGAT
Organism: Colossoma macropomum; assembly: GCF_904425465.1. NCBI lineage: Eukaryota > Metazoa > Chordata > Actinopteri > Characiformes > Serrasalmidae > Colossoma > Colossoma macropomum. The sequence goes on from NW_023494798.1 coordinate 35,842,808, forward strand.
TTGAACATTCGCTAACATATTATGAAGTGTTTATGTTACATGTTATGAATGTGTTATGTAGACACCCTTCAAGTAAAGGGTTACCAAAATATGTACTATATATGTATTGCCGTTTTGTTTAAAATACTCCCATAGGAGATTACTGGACTCCTGCTGCTTTTTCGCCTGCTATTGTGAATATACGGTTAGACTCTTTGATGCACTCATGTTATATATATATATGTATCACTCATATATTACTCATATTATTACGGAGCCCCTAAGGGGCCAGGGTTTAAAAAAAAACGTTAATGACATTGTGTTCTCTCACAGATGTTTTGCATTACGATGCAAACGGTTTGCTTTGCTTCAGCTCAGACACGGAGCAGCTTATTGAATTTTACGTTGATCTTGGATTGAAATATAAAGTCACTTCTCAATATCAAAAGTGAGCGCAAACTGAGACTGAAATCGACTGTCCTCATACAGTAAAAGCCACATTTACAGAGACTGCATTGCTAAATAAACTCAGCACAGACTGGCGAAACTGGGGAAACAGCTTTTAACGTTAGCTTTGCTAAAAACAAAGCTCTAATGTAGGCAATGTCGTTGGGCACCTCTGGTCCTACGTTTGTTTGCTGTCTGACAAGCATATATTTTCTGAGGGAACAGAATGTGATTCACTTTTTTTTTAATCACGGCCCCTTAGAGGCTCCACATATTATACTCGTATTTTGTAGTAGAAATACATGATCACTAACACAAGCAGAGCTGCTGCACTTTACAGTCCCACTAGTCCTGTTTCACTGAATTCTTCAATATTTTCTCTTTAACTTAATGTGTGATTTCAGTGTATTTACACAGGACTACAGAGAGCACAGACACACAGAGTGTATATGTACATGTATATGAGTCTGTATATATGTATAAATATATATATAAAAGCCAAACAAGAAAATCTTGCTGAAAGCCTCTGTAGGAGGCAAACACACGTTTACAACAAATGTACAGTTACATTTTTGATTCTAACTGTGCTGTTATTTCGCCATAACATCACAGGTTTTTCACAAACAAATCACTCAGCAGAGACTTTGACAGCTGTAGGAGACGCTCAAGACATTTGAACATTTTTACTTCTTACTTTGCCACAAACGGAAAATGGACACTTTTAAGATCACATTTGACCGACAGCCGATTTGGTCAGACTCTGAAGATGAAACGACACTAAATTCCCAAACTGTCATCACCACTGAGCAGCTTTTCAGTCGGCAGCTGAGACAGAAGAACAGCTGAACAACCTGGAATCAGCCAGAAATGAACCCAACACCATTCACCAAATAAATGGGCTGTAAGATGCTTTACAGACTGGCTGGAACAAAACAACATTAATACTGATCTGGCAAAAACTGACAAAACTGAGCTGAACTTGATATTGCGGCAGTTTTATGGCTCAGTCTGATTTGGTCAGACTCTGAAGATCAGACTACACGTTGGGCGAATGGGCAAAGGTTCTTTAAGTGATGTAGGGTGCGTACACATTTGTTTTTTGAAAAATGTACATTAATTACATAAATTACATTATTACATGTAATTACATATAATTACATAATGTACATAAATTCACGAAAGTTCCTATTTACCCTTTGATGATGACACATCAAAAAAGCATTTTCTGAGTGAAGCTTAAGTAAGAAAATCAGAAACATCATTCCAGAAACAAGCAATGACATTTGTATGAGATGTAATGAAGTGTTTACGAGATCACAATCGGGCGAAAAACTAATCATCCAAATTTTTTTTTTTTTTTCTAATTGTTAAATGTTTTGGCAAATGCATAACGGCAGTAAAGCGCTGTTGAAATTTGAGAGAGAGAGAGAGAGAGAGAGAGAGTCGGGGGGGGGGTTTGGGTGTGTTTGGGGGGGTTGGGTGCTGGGGGGGTGGGGGGCTGGAGGAGGGGTGGGTGGAGTTTCTCCGTAAATAAAAGTGTCTCATTCCTGGAGCGGATGTTTTGAAGGAAACTGTGTGAGGACAGAGCAGCAGTGGCCTGCGCTCCTTCACTGCACCTCATCCCTCCATCCCTCTCTCCACAAGCAGAGTGTGTTACTCTCAGTGAGTGTTTTGTCATTTTTAATCCCATTTCACCAAAAATACTCCACTAACAATCAGGTGATTCCACCACTGGGTCCATTTAGCCCTCGTTAAGGCCTTTACAACGAGCATGATTTACTCAAACAAAGAGGAACAATGACCATCCAGAGTCCAGACCTCAGTATCGTTAGCTCTATTCGGGTTGGATTAGTGTGACCGTTATACTGAATCAGTCCAAACTGAGCTCCCACAGTAAGTATTCAGATCTTAGACATTTACAAGAATTATGATTCTCATATATTTAAACCGAAGACAGTAATAGAGACAATAATAAGCTAAATATATAGTCATCATTTATAAAAAATAAAAATCATTTTGATTTACTTTAAATTGAAGTTAGATCTAGATTTATCACAATTTTAATTCTTAAAAGTAAAAACTTAATTCAAATAATGCTTATGTTACTACCAAAACAGTTGGCCTGTCATTTTCTTCGGGGTTCTCTCTGAGTTCTCTTTCAATCATCAGATTCATCCTTTTGGAGAAGAAGCACAACCCATGTTTCCCAGAATGGTGTGAATGCAGTTACACATTGCCACCAGAGAGGTCTCCAAATCCCAAAAACTTACACAGTGTAGCTTTGAATTTGGTATGACTTTTGCACCGTACTGTATCTTACAGTGTGATATACAGTGTATTACAGTGTAATATGGACATATGAGACAGTAATATGTATAATGAGACAGTATGTTATCGTTTTGTCACCCATGCCAGCTGCAGGTGGCACGGTTGGCATGGAGACTGGCACCAAGGTCAGCTGAGGTGCGGGACACCCTGAATAAAGCTGGCCGCGATCAAAACCAACACATTAAAATCCCTCCTCCACCGGCTCTGTTTGTCCACCTATTTATGTCCGGGAGCGGGTAAGACTTTATTTTTTTCTCAGAGCAGCAGCGCGAGTGAGTGTGTGAGTGTGTGAGAGCAGTGAATGAGTGTGTGTTATTTATTTGTTTTGGAGAGGTGGACTGAGGGCAGTGAAAAATGGCCACCGTATCACTAATTCCGTCTCGTCCGGCCGGCGGTGGAATGAAGGAACTGTGAGTGCTCAGAGACGAACACAGCCGGCCAGTGTGCTGCACACACACACACGAAGGTGGGAACCCCACCCCGTTTGATTGAGGCGTGTGCCCTCCTTTCATCCTTCCACGGCTTTTAAACATGACTTCCCTCCTTCGTCTGCACTTTCCTCTCTCGCTCCGTCTGCCGAGGTGAATATGAACTTTTATAAAAAGTAATATTAAGAATAAACACGGCCATAAATAGCAGTTCAACCACTTGAACCTTAGACTTACTGTTGTTTTCAATCTGAAAATATGACAAACAAAGGTTAGGCATGAATAAAGGAACAATACAGATCATAAATCATTCAGTATACAAATGTATATGTATTTTTATGGAAACTTGAGTCTCTATTTAGCTTCTATTGCACAGTATTTTTATTTGCACTCATACTGTACATTTGTTCTGTTTGTTTATGCCTGTCATAGTTGCAAATGCACACAGACTGTATAGTGCATAATATACATATTGTGTATTTTTATGTTTTATATATTGCATATTTTTATATTTTCCTTTTCTGTCTTTTTGTGCAGTCTTTTGTAGTGTTTGTGCAAAGTTAACATTTCATTGTGTTTCTGTTTCTTTCTTTGTGCATATGACAATAAACTCTCGAGTCTTGGATCTTGAATAAAATGTGTATTGTGTGTTATGAGAGTGAGACACTAGTGTGTGAGCTCTTATAGGGGCCTTTAGGGCTCCTGGTTAGCTGAGGTTCTTTTCTACTACTGAAAATAAAAAAGACAAATATTTAAATAACTCTATATCTAATAACTACATATATATATATATATATATATATATATATATATATATATATATATATATATATATATATAGCTATATCAACTAGAAATGATATATTATTTATTATTAATGACAAAGAAATAACAAACAAAATGAATAGCAAAAACACAATCATCAACAACAATAACAATAATTATTATTATTGTTACTTATTAATAATTATACTCTATTTTGGGGATATTTTGTATATTTGGTTCCTTGAGGAACCGTTTAAAAAAGTTCTAGAGAGGTTCTGCAATTGTGACAAACCACAGAGTCTTGTTTTGGTACACTTGTATCAAAAAATGGTTGCAGTCTAGAACAAAGGCCATAGTTAATATAGTTTGTTCATGTGTGTCTATATATATATATATATATATATATATATAGTTTGCCACAGAAGTTTAGTTGTTTTAGTAGACTTCAAGTCAAAATCATGTTTATAAGCAGTGTAAAATTGTGAAAGGTCATTAAGAGAAAAACAATGAGACATTTAAACAGGGTTAATATTAAATATTAATGCATATATATATTCAGCCTGGGTTTATAGGTAGTTATACTTATAGATTAAGTAGACTTTTTTTTTAGGTCTGTGCGTGTTGGATCTGTACTGAAATAAAATCAACTACTCATAAATCAACAACAATTACTGTTAGACCGCGAGACTAAACTAATATATGTGTACAGACTTAGATGAACAACCACAATGCTGAATAACAATATTCAGGCGTTCAGTGTCCATGTCACAAAGACAGACACAGACGCTCTGTTGTGAGAGAGGATCTGAGTGTGAGTCATGAATGAGCACACATTGTGAAGGCAGTGAAAATCCTCACAGGTTCCTGGAAAAAACCTCCACGTGACAGCAGGGTGGAAGACGACTGAGAGCAGAGAGGAGGCAAAGCGTTTTGCTGTTCACACTAAGAACTAACACTGAGGAGCTTCCCCATACGACATATATCAAATACCAGCACTGAGCCAGAGCAGCACATCAGGCAGACGCAGAGTGTGTGGATCATTAAAAACGCTACATCTGTCTGGTTATTATAAATTATATTTGTCTGTTTATTATATTTAAGCTTTTGTATCATTGTTATAATGATATTTGGGTCAAATGTGGCACCATAGAGCAAATTTCACATTTTTTCACTGAAGATTCTCAATACTCTGTATCCCACACTGATGTCTTATGCACCACACTGGAGCTTCATACCCCACACTGGAGTCTTATACCCCACACTAGAGCTTCATACCCCACACTGGAGTTTTATTCTCCACACTGGAACCTTATACCCTACACTGGAGCTTCATAACCCACACTGGAGCCTTATACCCCACACTGGAGCTTCATACCCCACACTGGAGTCTTATACCCCAAACTAGAGCTTCATACCCCACACTGGAGTTTTATTCTTCACACTGGAACCTTATACCCCACACTGGAGCTTCATACCCCACACTGGATCTTTATTTCCCATACTGGAGTCTAATACCCCACACTGGAACCTGATAAACCAGAGCTTTATTCCCCCACACTACACAATTTTATTCCCCACACTGAAGCATTAGACACCACAATGGAACCTTATACCCTACACTGGAGTCTCATACCATACACTGGGCCTTGTACTCAGCACTGAAGCTTTATAATCCATACTGGAGACTTATAGCCCACAGTGAAGACTTAGACATCAGATTGGAGCATTATACCCCACACTGGAGCCTTCTACTATACACTGGGCCTTGTACTTAGCACTGGTGGTTGGTGTAGTGTAGTGGGTAACACCTCTGCCTTCTACTGTAGACTGGGGTTCAATCCCCACCTGGGTAAACACTCTACACTATACCAATTAAAGTCCTTGGGCAAGACTCCTAACACCACCTTCACCTACCTGTGTAAAATCATTGAACTGTAAGTTGCTCTGGATAAGAGCGTCTGCTAAATGCTGTAAACGTAATGAAGCCTGATATTCCACACTGGAGCTTTACACCCTAGAGTGGAGTCTTATACCCCACACTGGATGGAGTCTTTTACCCTACAGTGGAGTTTTATACCCTACATTAGAGCTTTACACCCAACAGTGGAGTCTTATACCCCACATTAGAACTTTATACCCCACACTGGAGCTTTATACCCTACAGTGGAGTTTTATACCCTACATTAGTGCTTTTTACCCTACAGTGGAGTTTTATACCCTACATTAGAGCTTTACACCCAACAGTGGAGTCTTATACCCCACATTAGAACTTTATACCCCACACTGGAGCTTTATACCCTACAGTGGAGTTTTATACCCTACATTAGTGCTTTATACCCTACAGTGGAGTTTTATACCCTACATTAGTGCTTTATACCCTACAGTGGAATTTTATACCCACATTAGAGCTTTATACCCTACAGTGGAGTCTTATACCCCACATTGGAGCCTTATACCCTACAGTAGAGAATTATACCTCACATTAGAGCTTTATACCCTACAGTGGATTCTTGCACCACACACTGGAGCCTTACACCCTACACTGGAGCCTTTTACCCTCACTGGAGCCTTATACCATATAGTGTAGTCTTATACCCCACACTGGAGCCTTATACCCCACAGTGGAGTCTTCTACCCTACAGTGGAGTCTTATGTCCTACACTGGAGCCTTATACCCCACAGTGGAGTCTTTTACCCTACAGTGGAGTCTTATATCCTACACTGGAGCCTTATACCCCACAGTGGAGTCTTCTACCCCAGAGTCCTATACCTTACATTTAAGTTTTATAATTCACGCTAAAACGTTATACCTGGCACTAGGTTTTCATACTCAACACTGAAGCCTTATACATTTAATTACACTGTTGTATATTATATAATGTTAATATAATGTTAATATTTTAAATATGAATATTGTATGTTATCAGAACAGATCAGTGTAGCTCATCTTACCAGTTCATTTAATAAATCAGCTTGGCTAGCAGGTCCTCCATGTTTCTGACTACAAAGCACTTTTGCTTGGCAAGAGTGTCCAAAAAGCACAAGACGGCAGCAACAGCTGCACACTGGAGCCTTATACTCCACAGAACCCCACACAGGACCCTCATACCCCGAACAGCCCCCCACACTAAAGCCTAAAGTCACCAAACACAGCCAAACACCTCACACAGCCTTCTACTGGAGCCCAGCACTCCCATATAGCCCTGTACAGGTGTCTAAACCTGTAAACAGCCTCACACTGGAGCCCAAAACCACCAAACACAGCCCCACACTGGAGCCCAGCACCCCATCACCTAACACTGGCCTGTTCAGCTCCACTGTCCACCTTCAGAATCCCCCTCCGCTGCAGTCTCCTGCATGAAGTAGCTGGTTTTCAGTGTGTAGAACTATGAAAATTAAAAATACGAGAGAATGTCTTTAGAATAAAATTAGATTTTATGTATGTGTTTATTTTGCCATTGTTTGCTTTTTGTCTGGGGAAAAATATCATTTTTTGTTTTTACATAAACAGAGGGGATGTCCACCGGTGCTTTATTCCATTTTAACCAGCTTATAATTTTTTTTTGTTTATCAAATCTTTTTTTGGCTTTCACCTTGCCCTCATTTGAATAAGGTACACAAGCCGTTTACGGGAAGAAGTGAGGGAAAACCATCGCTCTTGGCCCCTTCATCCTCTCCAGCTTTTTCCAAACGCTCCGCACGAAGCCCGCCATTTAGAAATGTTTTTAGTTTTTACTCTACACAGCTCCCCTCCGCACCTACGAAACGGCCAGCGGGGGAAGAAGGCGGCTAAATATAAACAGGTAAAAGGTACCTTTGTGAAGGTGGGCAGAAAGCGAGCGGGCGAGAGGAGGAGAAATTCTCCCCGTGGCCCGACTGCGAGGAAGAAGCCAGGGGCCGAAATTTCTGCCCTGCATGAAAGGGGTGATTGTCCAGCAGCCTGTAGAGCCAGGAAAGTTAACCCAGCGTGGTTTAGCCCTATCTGCCAGGAACGCGAGGAGAGAGAGAGAAAGAGGGGACTGGAGGGAGAAAAAGAGAGAGTGATAGACAGACAGACAGACAGAGAGAGAGAGGGAGAAAAAAGAGATACATATAAATACGGCCTGGTCAATAAAGCTTACTGAATGGAACTGAATCTAACTGAACTGGACTCAGCTGAACGCAACACAGCTGAACTGAATTAAATTAAACTGGAACTGAACTAAATTGAATTGAACCAAATCAAACCAAACCAAATCAAACTAATTGAATTCAATTAAACTGAACTGAACTGAATTGAATTGAACTGAATTTAGCCAAACCAAACCAAACTAACTGAATTAAATTATTGAATTGAAACTGAGTTTAACTTAATTTTCTTTAATTTAACTGAACTGAACCGATTTGATGAACTGGATTGAACTGAATCGAGTTGAAATGAAATCACTGAATTGAACTGAATCGAGTTGAAATGAAATCACTGAATTGAACTGAACAGAATCAAACTGAATTAGTCTTAACTGAATTAAACTGAACTCAGCTGAACAAAACTGAACTGAATTGAACTGAACTTAACTGACTTGAACTGAACCAAATGAATTAAATTGACTAACTGAACTCAAACAAATAAAAACACAATTTACTTTAATTGAATTTATTTTAACCCTTAAAATCTCTTATTACATACTAAGATGTATCACTCAGTAACCACAGGGACTTTAACGCAAACTGGCTGAGCGATTTTCTGATTATAGAAGTGTGTAATAAAACTTGAGCCCTGACCATTTAAGGGGTTAACTGAACTGAATTCAGTTTAAAACATGGCCTTATGTCTATGGTGTACCTACACAAAAAACTGGTTATTTACACCTTTTAATTTCCTTTAATAATATGAATTCGACAAAAAATCGACAAAGATGATAAAAATGGTGCAAATATGTAAATTCAGCCTTTAAGATGACTTTATAGCAAGTGATTTGCGTGCAACTTTGTTGTTGAATTGCTTTGTAACTGTCATGTTTGGAAATTATGTTGCATGCAACTCACAACATGCAACTAGTTGCAAGTAAGTTTCACTATGCAAAGTCAGGGTGCCTTTAGGCCTATTCACACCGAGTCGCTTACAGCGAATGCAGTTATGTTTCTTTTGGTTGATCTAGGTGCAGTCTAGTCTGTTCATGATCACAAAGAACTCAAACTATTAGCTCCCCTCACTAATTAGCACTTCTTTTAACGAGAGCAGGCACAAGCAGAAGCAGAGCCTGGAACAGCATACTTTGCATACTTGAATGGTTCTTTACACTGTGAAATCATTCCTCAGACTGATGCAGAATGCGTTGTATATGGTTCAGCATAGAACCTCTTTGAAAATGTTTCTATATAGCACCAAAAAAGGCTCTTCTACTGTATCCAGGCCTGACATCATAACAATAGAAGAACCCTTTTTGTTTTATGTTGTATAGAACTAATACAACGTATCAATCTGAAGAACCATGTCACCATGCAAAGAACTATTTAAACATGTAAATGGTTCTTTGAGTGTCCATAATCCTATATAGAACCATTTTCTGATTTTTTTTTTGCATGGTGAAATTGTTCTTCCAATTGTATACAATAGAAGAACCTGTTTGGTGCTATATAGAACCATATAAAACACATTCTCCATCAATCTGAAGAACCGTTTCACCATGCAAAAAACCCTTTCGGTTCTTTGAGTATTCATGGTTCTATTTAGAACCATTTCGTGACAAAATGGTCCTTTGCATGGTGAAATGGTTCTTGAAATTGATGTGTTGCATATGGTTCTGCATAGCACCAAAAAGGTTCGTCTATTGTTATAATGTCAAGCTTGTATACAACAGAAGAACCCTTTTTGGTGCTGTATAGAATTAAATACAACATATCAATCTGAAGAACCACGTCACCATGCAAAGAACCATTTATGCATGTGTAACTTTGAGTGTCCATGGTTCTTTATAGAACCATTTCATGAACCATTTCATGCTCTTTGCATGGTGAAATTGTTCTTCTGACAGTATACAACAGAAGAACACTTTTTGGTGCTATATAGAACCATACACATTCTCCATCAATCTGAAGAACCATTTCACCATGCAAAGAACTTTTTAAGCATGTAAACGGTTCTTTAAGTGTTTGTGGTTCTATATAGAACCATTTCATGATTAAATGGTCCTTGGCATGGTGAAACGTTTCTTCAGATTGATGTGTTGCATGTGGTTCTATATAGCACCAAAAAAGGTTCTTCTAGTGTTGTGATATCAAGCTTGTATACAACAGAAGAGCCCTTTTTGGTGCCTTATAGAACCATATACAACATCTTAATCTGAAGAACCACATCACCTTTAAGCTTATTGTGAATGGTTCTTTGAGAGTTCATGGGTCTATATAGAGCCATTTCATTAATAAATGGTGCAACGGTAAAATGGTTCTTCCAGTTGTACACAACAGAGGAAGGCTTGTTGTTGCTATATAGAACCATTGGTTGGTTTAGTTGGTGCTGAAGAACATTTCACCATGCAAAAAACTATTTAAGCATGTAAATGGTTCTTTGAGTGTTCATGGCTCTATATAGAACCATTTCATGAATAAACGGCCCTTTGCATTGTGAAATCGTTCCTCAGGTTGATGGGTTGCATATGGTTCTATATAGCACTCCATAACTTCTGTTATGATGTCAAGCTTGTATACAACAGAAGAACCTATTTTGGTGCCAGATAGGACCATATACAACATATTAACCTGAAGAATCACATCACCATGTAAAGAACCCTTTAAGCATGAAAATGGTGCTATGAGTGCTCATGGTTCTAAAAAGAACCATTGTATTTGTTAAAGAGCCCTTGTAGAGTTTGAGGAGCTACCTGCTCTTGTTCTTTCGAGGAGTTTTTAGGTATGAGTGATGAGCGCACGCAGGCGGGTGCCGAGCGGAGGCCGTTTTCAGAAAGACTCTCAACATGTTTGTTTAGACAGCAGGCCCTGAGGAGGGGGGGGCAGTGGGGGGATGTATTTTTGGACCAGACTTCATTCAGAAGGCCCCATTCAAGGTGCAGGAGGGAGGATGCTCTCTGTGGTGGGAGGACAGTGGAGGCAGCAAAACACCCACTACTACATTTACAGCATTTGACAGACGCTCTTATCCAGAGTGACTTACAGTCTGATCATTTTACACAGGTGGGTGAAGGTGGTGTTAGGAGTCTTGCCCAAGGACTCTTATTCGTATAGTGAGGGGCGTTTAACCAGGCAGGGATTGAACCCCTGTCTACAGTGTATAAGGCAGAGGTGTTACCCACTACACTACACAAACCACTACTACACAACCTCAAAGTGAGATTATCTTAAAATCTAATTTACTCAGTTCCTCCGCTTCACTCACACGCAGCCGAGCCGCGAGGCTAACGTAGCTAAGAACTAATAGGAGCTAATATTAGTTGTTCAGTGTCTCTAATAGACCTGATAATGTGGTTTCTGACTCTGTGTGACTCACAGTAATGTATAAACAGGGACTCCAGTGAAGCTGGAACGGTGGCAGTGTGGTTTGTTTGAACATGGTGCAGTCGGCAGCGCGTAAACAGATGAAGAGATAAAAGAGAAGAGAGAGAGAAACTAGAAGAAACGTCCCATCCTGGAAGGAGGATACCGCGGCTGTATCCGTGTTCCTGCTGATTTACTTCAGCTTATTCTGATAAGATAAACCACAGAGAGAGAGAGAGAGAGAGAGAGAGAGAGAGAGAGAGAGAGAGAGAGAGAGAGAGACAGGAAAAGAAGACAAGATGACGTGTGGTAGAGAAAGAAGAGAAGGAGAGAAAGAGGGAGAGAAAGATATAAAGAAGAGAAGATGAGAAGGGGGGAGAGGAAGAAAGAGATAGATAGAGATAGAGAAAGAGAGAGAGAGAGAGAGAGAGAGAGAGAGAGAGAGAGAGAGAGAGAGATGGGGGGAGATAGAGACTGGTGCTGGAATTTGCCAGACATCTCATTCATCTCTCTCTCTCTCTCTCTCTCTCTCTCTCTCTCTCCCTCTCTCTTCTCGTGTTGGTGTTGTTAGGGTGGGTGAGGTGGGGGGTGAGGGGTCTCTAATCTGCTCCAGCTGGGTTCTTCTTATTGCTAATTGGTGCAAACGAGGAGATCTAAGCAGAGGCAGGGCAGACACCTCCCCACAGTAATGAAGCAGATTGGAGGGGGCGGGGGAGGCAGGCGTCCCACCAAACTGTGATCTCTCAGATGTCCTGGACCAGGATTGGCCCACCTGCTGTCACCTAACCAGCCAGAAATCTACTGAAGATCTGTTTAGGATCTACACACGACCAAGAGCAGGCACTGGCCAAAAGTATATGGAAACACGACCATAACACCTATATGAGCTTGTTGGACGTTCCATTTCAAAACCATGAGCATTCAGTCAAAAGAACGTTTGTGAGGTCAGACACTGATGTTGGATGAGAGGGTCTGGCTCTCAATCTCCATTCTAGTTCATCCCAAAGGTGTTGGATGGGGTTGAGGTCAGGGTTCTGTGAGGGCCAGTCAGGTTCTTCCACACCAGACTCACCCAGTCAGGCCTTTATGGAGCTGCTTTGTGCACTGGGGCTCAGTCATGCTGGAACAGAAAAGGTTCTTCCCCAAACTGTTCCACAAAGTTGGAAGTGTATAATTGTTCAAAATGTCTTGTTCTGCTGAAGCATTAAGATTTCCCTTCACTGGAACTAAGGGTTCTAGATCAACCCCTGAAAAACAGCCCCATATCATCATTCCTCCTCCACCAAACTCTACAGCTGGCACAGTGCAGTCAGGCAGGTAACGTTCTCCTGGCATTCGCCAAACCCAGACTCGTCCATCAGACTGACAGATAGAGAAGCTGATTGGTCACTCCACAGAACACGTTTCCACTGCTCCAGAGTCCAGTGGCGGCGCTTTACTCCACTCCGTCCGACGCTTGTCGTTGTGCTTGGTGATGTAAGGCTGCATGCAGCTGCTCAGACATGGAAACCCTGCCATGAAGCTCTGGGTGCAGTTTCTGTGCTGATGTTGCTGCCAGAGGAGGTTTGAACTCTGCAGTTATTGATCAGCAGAGCGTTGGGGTCTTTTATGCTCAGTGCTCCTCAGAGCTCGGAGACCCGCTCTGTAACTTTACATGGTCTGACACTTCGTGGCTGAGCTGCTGTGATTCCTAAACGGTTCCACTTTTCAATAATACACTCACAGCTGATGGTGGAAAATCTAGGAGGGAAGAAATTTGAGAACTGGATTGTTACAATGGTGGCTCCTATTACAGAACCACGCTGGAACTCACTGAACTCTTTAGACCCATTCTTTCACTGATGTGTGTAAAGGCAGGCTGCAGGGCTGGGGGCTTGACTTTATACACCTGTGGAAATGAGACTGAATCAGACACTGATTAAGAGAGGTGTCCCAATACTTTTGTCCATATAGCGTATGTGAGATTTGTTTCCAGAAGTCGCTTTAAGAGCGGATCAGCACAGGTTACAGTTAGTGTAAGTGTCCTGATAAATGAAGAATAAATGACTAAATAATTGAATGATTAATGCGTCTCTCAATTGATTGGATCACACATTAGCAGGAAAGGGAGGAGCTTACGGCAATACCTCTTACAGAACGCATGTAACTCCTGTGGAAGCTCAGCTCGGTGTGAGAGAGCGTCCACACCTGCATGTTATCAGATGTTTATGTTATGACTGACAGACTCTGCGCTTCCTCTTCAGATCGAACTTTATTCTCTCTCATTACTGACGACCTACTGACTCATCCGCCCGCCGTCGTTCTCATATCGCACTCCTTTACTGCTTCAGGAAGTGGAAGAGAGTTTTTAACTCATGGCTGGGTGCCAGAGGTGCAGTCGAGTGATCTTTTACTATTCAAACGTATTGTAAAAGAGGACATCTCTGTTAAAGCGACAGCTCACTGAACAACTAAAGTGATGGTTCATTTCAGAGACTCAGATGTCTTCACAGTGGTGGTGATAGGAACCAGGGGTCGCCATGACTACAACACAAATATAGACATTTTATTTACTATCCAGAACCACCAGTGAACCTACACGAGTCTTCTGAGTTTATATGGAATGTTGATGATGGAAAATAGTGGAAAATCTGAAATAATACGTTTTCTTTGGGGACTATTTTGCCTCACAGCGCCCTGCATATTATATATCCCTCCATGAATGAAGAGGCTGAAATCTTCTTAAAACTATCATAAAACAGTGTCTCAGTCATCAGGCAGTGAATTCATAACCATTTCATGTAGTAACTTTCTGTGAGGGAGCTTTTAGAGGTGGACGTCTGGTTCCTATCACCACCACTGTGAACAGTTCTGACTCGGTAAGTTTCTCTAGAACAGAGCGTTTCACACCAAACCACTCTGAACCGCTCTGTTTACAACTTAACCACTTAATTATGCAAAGTTTTCCCTTTTAGATGTAAACAAAGTTTTCATTCAGAGTGGTTACCGAGTCAGAATTGTTCACAGTGGTGATAGGAACCAGACGTCCACCTCTAAAAGCTCCCTCACAGAAAGTTACTACATGAAACGGTTATGAATTCACTGCCTGATGACTGAGACACTGTTTTATGATAGTTTGGGAAGATTTAGGCCATAAACTCCATTCATGGTGGAGGAATATATAACATGCAGGGTGCTGTGAGGCAAAATAGTCCCCAGAGAAAACTTCCATATTCCATATAGACTCAGAAGACTCGTGTAGGTTCACTGGTGGTTTTGGATAGTAAATAAAATGTCTATATCTGTGTTGTAGTACACTGTAAAGAAGTCTGAACCACTTTGTTTACATCTGAAACTCTGGATTATGCAAAAAACTTTGAAAAATTAGTGGTATTCCCTTGTATTTGTTTGATTTTGCTGAAATATTCAAAAATAGGTGGAATTCCCTTTGAATTTAAAGCTTAGCACAACAGAAAATGAAGGAAATGAAGAGATGAAAGTGTGTGAAAGTGTGGAATGTGTGAGAGAAGCGCTCCTCCAGGCCTCCGCCTGCTCTCTAACACCCAGCAGACTGCAGACAGTGGATGTGCTGTGAGAAGGCCAGGCGTATCTATGTAAAGCGCCCGTTGGAGCCCGCTCGGCGTGAGTGTGTGTGTATGTGTGTGTGTGTGTGTGTGAAAGAGAGGGGAAAGCGCTGCTCTGAGTCTGACTGAAGCTCACACAGCGCTCCACAGTGTTCTGTTGACACAGCAATCAGCCTCAGATCAATCTGCCTTTTCTCTCCTGCAGGGAAACGTAATCATGCTCTCCTGCTCTATTTCTGCATCTGTGAGTGCGTCGGCTCTAATCAGAGGCCGCTTTACCCACAGCTACAGCGCGCCGCTGACCAAAGTCCACCCGCTTTATCTCTCTCACAGCCAGCGGACGTCTGCCGCACTCTTTCACACACAGAGACGGAGAGGTATCAGTACACCCTGTACTCCAAAACAGGCCGGGAATTTCACTGAGCACAAAATAAACAAGAGGGAAAACTTCACATCACCACAAGAGTCTGGATTCAACACCATTTATATACATTAAGCTGTTTAACACACTTCATATTGAATTTTATTAGCTGAGCTGAGCTGAATTACACTCAACTGAACTGTATATAACATTACTGTCCGGCCGGGGCAGGAAAACCTTTGCAATTGGAGTTCAGTTGAGTTCAATCAAAATGAGCTGTGAACTGAATTACTCTCAACAGAAATTAACTGAATTCAGTAGAATACTACTTTACTGGCTAGTCAACATCTGAGAATTGTCTTTTCTGCAAGAAAACAACCACAATTTACATTAAACTATTAGAAAGCGGAACTGAGCTGAATCAATGAAACTGAATCAATTTCTACTAAAATGAATCGGACTGAATTAATTCAGAGAGAATAAAACTGTACAGGCCAGTCAAAGTCCAAAAACTGTTTTTCCTGCAATAAAATGTTGGATAAACAATTTACATTGGACTTTATTCTATTTAATTGTTTTTTCAGCTGAATTGAATTTAATTGAATTTGGCAGAACTGAACTAAACTGAATCAAATTGAATCAAATTGAACCAAGATTAAATGAACTGAATTCAGTCGACCTAAAATGAATTTAATTGAACTGAATGAACTGAATTGAAACAGAAATAAAATGTACTGAATTCAACTGAATTAAATATGCTACTTTATTGTCCAGAAATGAGAAATGTCTTTTGTTCTTGTTTCTTTGTTTACATAGGAGTTTAAACTATTTTTCTATTTAATTTAGTTCATTTTAGTTGAGTTAAATCAAACTGAGGTGAATTGAGCTGATGCACAGAAATGAAATCTGTTGAATTGAATTGAATTGAAATGAATTAAATATGCTAGAATGCAACTTTATTGTCCACTAAGGATCAGAAAACGTTTTTTTTTTCTTGTTTCTTTGTTTACTTGGGATTTGAACTCTTTTACAATTTTAATTATTTCTTTTTAGTTTAATTAAATCAAACTGAAGTGAATTGAATTTGGAAAGGAAACAACTTTATTGTCCAGCCACGTCAGGAGATTTGTCCTTTTTTGCTTTGTATGAGTGGACAAGAACATGCCCTATTCATTTATGATGGATTTTATACCATTTGACATTCAATTTAGTTCTTTTACGTTGAATTCAGGCATACTGAGCCAAACTGAATTGAACTGAACATCTTTACGGTCCAACCAGGAGAGGAAAATGGTCTTTTTTGCAATTTAAAGTGGGTCAGAACACACCCAAACTTATGTTACAGTATCTGCCTTATATTCTACCATGGAAACAGAAATGAAAAACATCAAGTCTCCAGACACAGCAGTGAGTTTGGAGATAAGGTGTGCCTGAACAACAGTGAACATTTCCATATTGATATGAGTTCATACAGGTGAGTGTAATTTAGCTGAGTGTCAGTTAAAGAGGAGGTAACTTAAAGCAGCTACAGCGGATCGTCTGAATAAACGTTTAGCGAGTTTCTTAAAGGGGTCAATTGAGCATGAACGAGAGAATCGCTGCCTAAAGCCGCAGACGGATGTAGAGCTCAGGTAAATTCCCCTGGACTCGGACACGCCTCGGCTGTGAAATAACGCCCGCTGCAGCAACGGCCTGAGGCGCAGGAGCCTCCCTCAAACGCCTGCCTAAAACACACTCACAAGCTCGAGTAAACACAACACGGCCCTCCTCCAGGATCCAGTGGAGGATGCTTCACCCGCCACTTACATCCTACATCTCTCTCTCCCTCTCTCTCTCTCCCTCTCTCTCTCTCTTGTTTTTGTTCAAGCAGGCCATGCCTCAACCATTCGACATCAATTTATCAGTAACATCAATAAACACAGTCAGGTTCTGCCACAAAAACCTCTTTGCAGTTCTTATGAAACTCATTAAGCAAGTTATAGTTCAGAGTATCTGTGTTTAAAAAGAGTTTAAAAAGTTATTTGTCTTGTTTTTGCAGCGTTCCGTGGCGCAGTACGTCCGTCGGCCTCATCGGTTTGACAAAGTTCACGCTTTTATATCATTCATCAACGTTCTCTCACTACAATACCCAGCATGCATAATGGAAATATGTCACAAAATCATTGGGAATCTCTGTGGTGTCAACCAATCGTGACTGCTAGACATTAAAAAACACAACCAACCAAGCATCAGTGTGCTAATAACTCTCACCTCGGTCATCGAGCCAAATCATAAAGAAAACTACGATTCTGTCTTTATTCAGCACTGAATGAACAGCAGAGACGGGTTTCGTTCAGAGAAAAGAAAACTGAGGTAAGGAGTCTGGATAGCGGGATAGCTACCATGAGTCATTTCAGTCGTTTGAGTAATTCTCTCTGTTATAACGATGATTCAAGACAATTACCAATTACCAATTACCATTACCAAACCAGACAGAATCGTTGTTTTCTTTATGATTTGGCTCGATGACCGAGGTCAGAGTTATTAGCACACTAATGCTTGGTTGGTTGTATTTTTTAGCCTATAGCCCAGTGACTAGCACTCACGATTGGTTGACACCACAAAAATTGCTGTAGCATGTTTACAACAGATGTAGGGGTGGTTACATTTTCCATTTTGTAGCATCTTTTTGATCAAGAAACTCAGTCAGATAGCAGTGCTAGCTAAACATTTTGAAAAAAAGAGAAAAAACTCATTTTTTTTGCGTTCTTAATTGAAATATAGTTTTCGAAGAGTCTAATTTCAGTGTTAGAGCATAAAAAAGTCATTCACATATTTCCCACCTCTTATCTTAAATGTAGTCAATTAAGTGTCCTAAGTAATGGAAGCTTATTAGCATTCTAGCTATTTAGTAGTCTCTAAAAGCCTCTGGGTCTTCTAGGCTTTCAGAGAAGACCTAAGAAATACATGTCTGCAATTTTTATTTGATGTAATTCTTGTGATGTTTTATATAAACCTGCAAGCAATGTAGTAACACTCTTACTTCACTGCTAAGCTTTGCTTATAAACAAAATGGTTAAAAAATCATCCAATCAGGATTGTTTTCTCTGTGGTATCTAGGTAGATAAAGCTGAGCTGCTCTTCCATTGGTTAGGACTTCAGGAGCTGGACTGAAGGCCTCACGTGTTACCAATATACTTTGACGCATTGATTTACAATTGATTTATAAGTTATAGGTACATCATCTACTGTAAAAGCTGTTTCCAGTTAGTTGTTAGGAATGTTAAACAGCGGCGGCAGCTCTGTGCAGGACTCTTTACTGAAAGAGTGGCAGTAAAACTGATACATACAAGCTCAGATATATGATCATGTGTGTTACAAGCTTTAGATAAAACATATGTAATGTCTTTTACAACCTTTAAATGCCTGGTTTAATCTAAAACTGCAAAAAAAAAAAATCATGTTCATCTTAGCTTAGCGCTAAGATACTATTAGAAAGCCCATTGGGGCGCTAACAGATATTAGCATTAACAAAGAGGCGTCTTTTTCCACATCTTTTTCTGACATTTATGGCCCAAACTGAAGGCCGAGCTCTAACAGTCAAGGCTCACCACCATTTCTGACATGCTGTTGTCTAAAAAAATGGACGAACATAAAGACAACAGGCCTCAGTACGGCTGCTGCTACTGTTTTTAGCTATGTTAATGAACTTTTGTCCATTTTTATAGATCACAGTAGGTCATGCAGTGCGGCTTCCAGTTCAGTGCTGAGCGAGTTTACACCAGGATCTAACGCCATAACAAATCTCTCTTATCAGCCAGTCGGTTATATATGGAGGAATACAGCTGGGAACGGTGTGGAGGGAGTGGAGCACATTACTCACCTTCACTCGGCTCTAAAGCGCTTCTGACGTCAAAATGACTTTTTCCACCTTCGCCGTAATCATAATACCCGTTTATGTGCCTTTTCAGAACAGTAGAGTCGGGAAAAATAAATCTGCACTACCTGATAAATGTTTGGAGACACCTAGCTTTTCAACATGAGCATGTTTTCTTCATCCGTGCGCAAAATCATCATATCAGACTGAAAGGAAAACGGAGCAAACTAAAGTTTCTTATTATATTTTTACATATTTACCTTCTCAACAATTGTTTTAGCACTTTTTTCACTTTCTGCCTCATTTTAATGCTCTTTATTAGTAGCTAAATGTTATTACTTGTCATTTGTGGTTTATTATTTCATTTTGATGTCCATATAAAGCACTTTGTGAACTTTTTTATAAAAATAGTCAAGTCAAATTTATTTGTATAGCGCTTTTTACAACTGATGTTGTCACAAAGCAGCTTCACAGAAATCCATTTAGGACAAAGTTTCAACATGAAATGTAAATCCTCCAGGTGAGCGAGTCAGGGGCGACAGTGGACAGGAAAAACTCCCTCAGAGCTGAGGAAGAAACCTCGGGAGGAACCAAGGCTCACAAGGGGGGACCCATCCTCCTCTGGAAAAATATGTGCTTAAATAACATTTCTTACATTTCTTACTTTATTATAAGCTTCACAATTGGGAGAAAATCTTTTATCTCCTTGTTATGATTCCCAAACAGCGAGCTTTAAACAATAATTTGGGCAAAGTACTGTCAAATAATTATTTAGAAAAAACTTGCTCATAGCATTAAGATGCTTTAATAAACATGGAACTGAGTGTTGAATATATATATATATATACTCAAAGGATTAGCGCACAGCTAATGCTAACAAAACCTTTGTGACTGTTTTTTCTGACTTCAAACAAAAAATCAAACATGGCTCAGGGCTTTCCAGACGAGTCGAGGTCCCACCAGGCTTTTGACGGACAGCGTGAGTCACTTTTAAACTGCTTTTATTAATTGTAACGCAGCCAAAGTTCTTGCAGGTCTTTCTTAATTAAAAGAAGTGAAATTATTTGCATATTATTCAGGGCGGCAGGCTGTCAGGTAGCCATGATAAGGTTAGAGGTTAGAGGCAGGTGGAAGGGCGCAGTGTGTCGCCATGGAAACCCTATCAGTCTGGCTAAGGCTATCTTATCACTTAAAGCACCAACAGCAAGGCACCATTGTACTCAACCTGGAGAACCACACGCTACAGCTTCGTACCGCACACCTGAGGCCTCTCGCTTAGCTCAGTTTAATTCAGTTCAGTCCAATCCAGTTTGGCTCATTGAGGCAGTTCAAATGGATTCAGTTCAGTTCTATTTCAGTTCTGTTTAGTTCAAACTGATTCAGTTCAGTGTGATTTTAGTGCTGCTTAATTTAATTGATTTCATTCGATTTCGATTTATTCAGTTAAGTTCAAATTGATTCAGATTGGTTCAGTTAAACTCAATTGAGTTCATTTCTATTTCAGTTTAGTTCGTCCAATTCAGTTCCATTCAGTATAGTTTAATTTAGTTCACTTCATTTCAATACAGTTAAGGTAAGTTCAGTTTAATTTGGTTTAGTTTAGTTTGATTTAGTTTAGCTCAGTTCAGTTCAATCCAGTTTAGTTTAGTTCAACACAGAACAGTTTATTTTAGTTCAGTTCATTCTAGTTTACTCCAGTTCAGTTCAGTTTAGTTTAATTCAGTTCAGTTCAATTTAGTTTATTTCAGTTCAGATCTGTTCCGTTCAGTTCAGTTCAGTATATTTAATTCAGTTCTGTTCAGTTTAGTTCAGTTCAGTTCAATCCAGTGTCGTTCAGTTCAATACAGAAGTTTATTGTAGTTCAGTTCAGTTTACTTCAGTTCAGTTCAGTTTAGTTTAACTCAGTTCAGTTCAATTTAGTTTATTTCAGTTCAGATCTGTTTAGTTTAATTCAGTTCAGTCCAGTTTAGTTTTGTTCAGTTCAATTCAGTTTTGTTTAGTTTAGTTCAATTCAGTTTCATTCACTCTAGTTCTGTTCAATTCAGTTCAGTTCAGTTCAGTTTATTATATTTAATTCAGTTCAGTTCAGTTCAGTTTATTATATTTAATTCAGTTCTGTTCAGTTCAGTTCAGTTCAATCCAGTGGTGTTACAGTATGTATTAGCCAGACTATACATACAGTATATACAATAACAGACAATATAAGCCCTCATAATAGTAGCTTTTAGTTTATTCTGTCAAAGGAAGTTCACATCTCTCTCTCTCTCTCTCTCTCTCTCTCTCTCTCTCTCTCTCTCTCTCTCTCTCTCTGTATTTTCAGCTTTATCACACGACTCTGTGAAGCCATTCTCTCTTTCATCACGTCACTCTGTAGAGCCTTTTCAAAGCAGATCACACTGAGGAGCGAGAGAGAGAGAGAGAGAGAGAGAGAGAGAGAGAGAGAGTCACTGTGAGAAGGGTAGTCAAATGTAGCGCTGTCGAGAGAGATAGGCATGTAAAGTAAGAAAACGAGGAGCTGGAACATCTTCACTTGTTATTAAAGCCGTGACGTTCCGAGGCGTTCTCTTCACTGTAATCCTGACTCGTTGTCCGTGCCGGATGCTCCGCGGCCTATAAAAGATGATGGAGCAATATTAAGTTAGCAGATGGAATATGTTCTGCGTGTTTTACGAGGAGTGTTTATGAGTGTGCCTCAGAACACCATGGCTTTTCTCTTTAATTCACTACAATTCCTCTCTGAGTGGAAGTCTGCAGTGCACAGATCCTCATTAGGGTCATAGATTATAATGAACATAAGCACTAAATCCACTGTACATGCTATAATGGGGACCTTAAACACCTCTACTGTACAGTCAGGGCACATATGCACTTTAATATATTGCAAATATATATAAGCATATTTACTTATACAAATAAGACAAAACTTTGTCTCCATTTCTCAATTTTCTTCAGTTTTTGACATAATTTGAAAATGCCTGTTACCCTTTACACTGTGTGTAACTTTCACGATGAATGGACCAAAAGAAACAGCTCCAAATAATTACTTGGAAAAAATTCTGGTTCCACTGACTTACATTAAAAGTAAAGCATGTTTTTTCCTTCTGCTGTAAAGTTACCATTTTGGAGATACAAGGTTTTGTTCCGACAGCTTCAATATAGAGAGAGGGAGAGAGAGAGAGAGAGGACTTTTATATTTAGCTCAAAGCAGCAGTGTTCATTGATCAGTTTAGTATGACTTGCACTTTCATTCACACTGAGTCACTCTTAGTTTCAACTTTATTCAGTGAAATAGAGGAAAACTACAAACATTAAAGGGCCCGTATCATGGAAATCTGCATTTTCCTCACTTTCTTAACACTGTTTGAACATTGTTAAAGTTTCTAAACATACTGTTGACTCTCCATACGGTCCATATATGCAAACTCATCTGTTTTGAATTCATCGATTTTGTGATGACACATTTACGTATGCGCTTCTATTCAGCCTACAGCAGTTTAGCCCCACCCATTCGTGCATTATAAGGAATGTTCCAGACAGGTCTGCTTTCTCAGGCTCAGCCAATCAGAACAGAGCTCATTTACATATTTCAGTCTTAAAGGAGCAGTACCAAAACCAGCCTGTTTATTTCTAATGGATAAAAGTTATGAAGTAAAAATTTACTTTTACTGTTTTTGATACCTAAAACAACACAAATGTCAAACGTGGACCCGTCAATCACCATCAGTGTACATACTAAATCAATCTAAACAAATCAAATCCATGATATGGGCTCTTTAGTATCCACTGGTTTCCAATACAAGTCTGTTTGATAAACTGACATTTATTGCTAATATTAACATCATTTTTATAAGGTTTCATAATGTTGAAGATCAAAGACACAAAAAAGTTTAGTTTTGTTTTTTTTTTTAATAAGAAAAAAGACATAACATCCATATCATCATGACATGCACACCATAAAATCAACCTTATATAGCAATATATATTATATTAATGCACTTCTTTTTGTCTTTTTTTTTGACTGAAAGCAGAGAAGAAGGTTTAAATAAACACTAAACAGCGTAGCACAAAATTCTGACCTGAAACTGTTGTTTTTTCCTCCATAATGAAGAAAGACCTGGCCTTTTCTGGATGAGACTATATTTCGTGTCAGTGAAGAAATAAAAGTGAAACTGAAAAAAGTGAATACGGACATTTAGTGTACAATAAGGTAGTTACAAGGCACTGTAGTAACAAAAGTCATTGAAAACCCCCCTTTGAAACCCCCCCCGGGGTAAAACAGAGGGGTCACTAGTGCAAAGTACTGTGTGTAAATGGCCTTTACTGCTCCTGCTTTTAGTGACCAATACAGCTTTACTGGCATACAAATAAAAACAGAGCAAAAACAAACTTTGAACAGAGATTCTGAAAAAGCCATTCTGACCAAAAATGTTTACGTTTACCACAGTTTAGTCCACTTTGTTTTCTTAACTGGATGAAAACAACACCGAAAATGTCCTTGTTTATGGCTTTGGCATAAATGAAAACCTCATTTTTAACCCTTTAAACTGCAAAAAAACCCCACATACTGGGTCTCTTTTCTTTATATAAATATATATTTCATAGTAGTTACTGAATAATAAGCCTTAAAATGAAAACCTGCACAGTTTAAAGGGTTAAACCATGATGCATGTCGCAACCACACTACCTACACTAAGAGCTGCGTGTACATAGTACGCGTGTTTGCGCACTTTCTAACAGGAATCGCAGCTCACGCTGTAACACCAGACGGATTTCCCTGTAACGCAGCAGCTGCGGCCGTTTACTGCAGTAACCTCAACTCACGCACTCGACTCCGCTACCTGTACAAACACGAAAACTCCAAAAAAAAGATATATTAATTTCTTCCCTTCATAAATAAACACTTAGCTCCCTGTTCCCCCACGCCACGGTCAGTATATACACATACATAGTACACATTTTGGATAAATGAAATGTCCCACGTCCAGAAAGTCCAGTTCCTGAAGCTGAGAGAAGGTGAAAAGGTCACTGAAATGGATTTTTTTTGTTTTTGTTTTTGTTTTGACTCTGTAAGTTCATCTGCTCACCCTTTGTACGCGGACTGTATTGGTTTTGAGGGATCAATACAGTGTGGAGCTGCCGTTTTCCTTCTAGAAGAAGCAGAACTGTTTGCTCTTGAGTCTGGTAGGGCGCTGAAAGAGTTCGTCAGAGTTTCTGAGAGTTTTTAAGAGTTTCCGAGAGCTTCTAGAGGTCACCAACCCCAGCTTCTGGACGTCTACTGTCTTTGCAAAATATGGTTTCAACCCAAAACCCTCACACCAACTGCTCAAGAATGTCTGAGGAGATCATGTTTAGAAGATTAGGGTTCAAACTAAACTTGTTCAGGACTTTTTGTACAATTGACGTCCAATTCCCCTTAACTGAGAAGGCAGATGTCCAGGATGAGGGCTGGTGACCAACGTTTTAGAAGAAATGAGCATGCTCTTGCTCTTGAGCCTCGGACAAGTCTGTTGGAGAGAGATCGTAGAGCATTTCTAGAGCTCAACATCTCCACATGTTGTTGTTTTCCTGCTCCAACACGCGAACTTCAGCTCAGGAAGGGCTGATTAGTTGGATCAGGTGTGTTAGAGCAGGAAAAGCACCACAAGGTGCTCCAGGACTAGGACTTCTGTTCCAGGAGAAGCTCTCTTAAGGTGTTCTAGAGTTTCTAGAGTGTTCTTTTGAATAAACCAGCTCGGTTTCAGTCTGTAGCTGACCTGTTAGGACGCGTTAAGGACAGACCTGCTGTAGAGGGTCTGGTAGTATGCCCCTGAGTCCATGGCAGAAGGTCCAGCGCTGTCGTAAATTTGTTTAGCGGCTACGGGAGAAGAAGCAGCATAGCTGTTGTAGGCCATGACCTGGTCTTGATATGACTTGAGGTCCATCTTCTGCTCGTTGGACATGAGGTTGGTGATGGAAAACGGATGGTTGAAGTTGTAGTGAGGGTCCATGGACTTCAGGGGGTCGTTCTGCAGGTCCAGGTGCTGGTGCATGGGGCTGGAGAGTGGGCTGGGCAGCAAGTGAGCCCCTGCCCCCATGCCCTGGGAGTGGAGATGGGAGCTGGAGGTGGGCATTGAGGTTGGCACAGATGAAGGAATGGGCAGCGGGGAGCTGTGTGCCAGGCTGGTCGCTTGAGAAGGACAATCTAGAGGCACCAGGTTCCTCTGAGGTTCCTCAGAGATGGATCCAGAGTGGGAGGCATCAGATTGGGCAGAATCAGCGCCATCTGAGCCCGCCGCTGGGCTGTGATCCTCGTGGATGCCATCCTGGTGCCCGTTCTTTCCATTTCCACCTTCTTGAGACTTTCCAGAGTTGGTGGACTTTTTGCCCTGTTTGTCTTCGATCTTGAACCTCTTCTGCCGGCGCAGGTAGCAGCCGTTTTCAAACATGTTGCCCGAGTTCGGGTGCAGAGTCCAGTAGGAACCCTTGCCGGGCTTGTCGGGCGATCGCGCCACTTTGACGAAGCAGTCGTTGAAGGACAGCGAGTGGCGGATGGAGTTCTGCCAACGCTGCTGGTTCTCGCGGTAATAAGGGAAAAGGTCCATAATCCACTGGTAGATCTCGTTTAGCGTTAACATCTTGTTGCTGGACTGCTGTATCGCCATGGTAATGAGGGAGATGTAGGAGTATGGAGGCTTGGCATGGGTCAGCGAGCGGCGGTAAGGCTTGGGCACCTCTTTGGGCCGCGTCAGAGAGGTCGGAGATGGGTAGCTGAGCTGGGACATGGGCTGAGAGATGCTCTGGTAGTGAGAAAGTGGACCCAAAGACGAACCTGGAGAACCGAGCTGGGTCAGAGAATTCGGGTTCAGTGAGGTGCCCACCGGAGACAAATTCATGTGGTTGACAGCTCCACCCATTCCAGTCAGGGGACTGGTGCTTAGTCCAGGTCCGGGATAGCCCATATTCATGCCCGAGCCGGAACCAGCAGAGTTCAGGTTGATGTAGCTGTTCAGGCCGCTCACTGGGTTTGTGACACTTGGAGAGGAATACATCTAAAATAAAATAAATACACAATTAATTACACTGGGGTTCGTCTGAGAAGAGTTTGGAAGACTTTAGAAACAAAAAAAGACATTTTTATTCCTCGCACGGAAAAAATGCCAAAAAATAATGTAAAAGAATAAAAACAGAGACAATATAACGCAATTATGTTTCAGCTATAATTAATTATGATGGATTTCATTCTAATATGACTTTGAAAGTCTGATTAAAACAAAAATGTTCAGTTAACACATAAAGACATTTTCACACCTCTCTGACAAAATAATAAATATAGAGATAATCTAATAATCAATTATGTTGAAATGTAATGGTGTAATTTGGATTAAACTTCAGAAAACTTTATATACAAAAAAAACTGACCATTCCAAAGAAACAGAAAGAAACATTCAATATAATCTGAACATGGACATAAACATGCATCTGAAATAATAATTACAGAACATATACTAAATTATAATGATTTAATAATCCACACAGAAGAAAAACATTCCAATAGTATTTAAACAAACTATCACGGCACTCGGAGAGGAACATGACCAAAGTAAACTATTTTAAAATACGCTTTAACTGCACTGAATTGTAATTTGGGGTTAGTCAAGAGTTTATAAACAAAAACAATGACATTTAAAGAAAGTTTGGGCCACTAAAGAAGAATATATTTATAATAAATACATAGAAAATGAAATATAATTATACTTTATCTGCTCTCGATTATAATACAGGACTTGGGTTGTGTAAACGAAAGTTAAAAAAAAAAATGTAAAAGGCGTTTGAAGAAGCTTTGCTGTTCAGGCCATTAGTGAGGAACACAAATACAGATAAAATATAATATAAATAACCTGCTATAATTTATCATTAGTGTCCTTTTGGAAGATTCAAGAGTCAACAAAAGCAAAACGTCATCTGTGGGGGAAATTTCTACGCCCTCTTTCATAAAGCTGAACAAGTTTAAATATGTTTACAGTGAAAAATAATGAAATGAATGTTCTAAGTTTGCATTTTCTGTGTTTTTCTTCATAAAATACAAATTTTTTGAATATTCTTCTGTAGCCTGTGTGAAATAGAACAGCCTCTCAGTGTAAGTACTGGAGCAAAGCGGGTAAAAAATCATATATTTATGTAATATATTTTCATAATAAACATTCTTCTTGTTTTTTTTCTTTAATAGTAGTTTTTAGTTTCAGTCCCTGATCAACAAATTCTCTCATTTTAGCTAAAACGTGTTTGTTACACCTTCTATTAACCGTTGTTTTGTCCCCAGCAAACCCTCTAATGAAGCTCGTCACTGCAACGTGGCTTAAAGCCTTAAAGGCCAAAGAGTGAGAAGATTAAGTCAATACAGCTTAAATAAAAGCTTTTAGACAACACAGCATAGCTACCGTACGTTTTAGAGGGAAATAACTTCATTTAAGACTTAAAAAAAATAAATCATCCAAAAATTTTATTTTTTTTACAAGTCAAGCTTAATAAACGAAAAATAAAACAATAGATTAAATTAAATAAAGTGAATGTGACTTTAATCTCTCCCTCTCTCTTTTAAAGAAATAGACCCTCTCTGGACTGAAAGGCCTCGCTGTGCAGCACTAGGCCCGCTTTCATTAGAGATTTAATACATAAAAAGTGAAATAAATCAAATATTAGAGCCATCAGTGAGATATTAGTGAGATATCAGTGAGATATTAGTGATATAGGTGACTAACCTCGCTGGGTTCGCTGTAGAGACTCCACTCCCCAACCTCGCCACACTCCATCTTCACTGAGCTCAGCATCCCCCGGATAAAGCTCCTTTAGAACAGCGCTTTAGGCCACAAACGCGGAGATATAAAGCTCAAAAACTGGGTGAAAACAGGTCTCCGGGACGAGCTTCAGAGGGGAAATCCAAAAAGCGAAAAAATCCAGCCAGTGGAGACAGAAACGGCGAGAAGAAAGCGCAGCACTGAAATTCCTCCCACTGAGTTTTGGGTCTTAAAGTCTATTTATCAGTCAGTCTGCTGAGACTTGGTTGGTCTTTCATAATCAGAGAGTCTTTTCTACGCGGCTTCAGAGCAGCTCTGCAGTGAAGGGACCATCTTTTTATCGTAAAGAATCCCAGAAGGAGAGCAGAAGTCCGGGAGGAGCCGCCGTGCCTCAGTGAGAGAGAGAGAGAGAGAGTAAAGGTCGCTTCTGAAGTGCAGCAGAAACTCAGAAGTTGCTGCTCTTTAAAGCGCAGGTAAAGGAACACGCCCCGTCAGTGCATTTGAATACGGGCCCCCTGCCGTTCAGCGCTGCTTCCACACGGGGGCGCTGTTTCGCCCCCCGCTGCTTCTGTATATTGGCCTGCAGACTGTCAATCCCACCCGCCCCCCCAACCCCCCAAGCAGCTCAACAAGCAGAAAGTTCCCACCAAGTGCAAGAGAGAACAATTCAGACCAAATCTGCCTCCAGCAGAACACTTTACCCTGTACACTCTTACAAAAGATGGTTCTTCGAGGGTTATTTGGTGAAGGCATATGGCTTTATGTAGAACCTTTTTGAAAATGGTTCGGTATAGAACCAAAAAGGGTTACACTATTGTTACAAGCTTGATGTCGTAACACCAGCAGAACCCTTTTTTGGTGCTATACACTCTTAAAAAAGATTTCCAGGGCCCTTTAGTAAGGAAAGTGGTTCTATATAGAACCATGAACACTCAAAGAATGCTTTGCATAATTAAAGGGTTCTTTGCATCATGAAAGCGTTCTTCAGATTGATGGAATATGTGCATAAATGTGCTATAGATGGTTCGATATAGAACCTTTTTGAAAATGGTTCTATGTAGCACCCAAAAGGGTTCTTCTGTAGTTACAAGCTTGACACCGTAACAATAGATGAACCCTTTTGGAAGCTACGTAGAACCATTTTCAAAAAGGTTCTATATAGAATCATCTACAGTACTTTCTCCATCAATCTGAAGAACCGTTTCACTATGCTTAAACTACCATTTAAGCATGAAATGGTTCTATACAGTGTCATCAATCACAAATAATGCCAATGACAACCTTCATCAACATCTGATCAGAAGTAATAGATATAAAGGTATGATTTTTTTGGTGTGAATGATTGGGTGATTGGAGCTCATGGATGTGTAGCTCTTTAATCAGTGACCCAATCAGAGCAGCGGGTCAGTGATCAGCTGTAATGAGGGGCAGGGAGGAAATGGGCCGTCCTGCTCGGCTTGGCTCTAAGCCCGTCAGGGTTAAACCTCATCACTGCAGGCCCGTCAGCTCAGAGGTGCCAGATTAAAAAGCTGTTAAATCCTCTCGGCTAGCGCTTTTTACCCCAGGTGTGATGATGAGGGTAATGATGACGATGATGGCTGAGCTTCTTTTAAAGGCTGCTACGCTGTGTTTGCTCAGGTCCTGAGTCTAGAACTCACTGAATAAACAGCAGCACTGACACTCTGGACTTGCAGACACAGAAAAATGAGAGCAACATCAGAACCACAGAGCACAGACTGAACGGCCACATCACACTGCAATATAATATATATCACACTGCAATATAGCATATATCACACTGCAATATAGTATATATCTCACTGCAGTATAGTATATATCTCACTGCAGTATAGTATATATCTCACTGCAGTATAGTATATATCTCACTGCAATATAGTATATATCACACTGCAGTATAGTATACATCACACTGCAATACAGCATATATCACACTACAATATAGCATATATCACACTACAATATAGCATATATCACACTGCAATATAGTATATATCTCACTGCAGTATAGTATATATCACACTGCAATATAGTGTATATCACACTGCAGAACAAAACCTTGTATCTCCAATTTTGTTGTTTTTCAGTTTTTGACATAATTTGTGTAAATTTCATGATGAATGGGCCATAAGAAATGCCTTACATTGACTTATATGACATATATGTGTGTGTTTGTTGTCTATCTGAAATGACTCATCTATATATAAGTGCAGTACTACATATACATATATGGTCCACAATCACTTTAAATGTATTAATTAACTAAAACATCTGGTTACATTTGGTTACATGGTTACAACTTTTATTGTAAGGAATAAACTTTTTTCCTCCTCCTGGAGGATTACAGTGTTATACACAATGTTTTGCTCAGAAAAATATAGACTAAATACAAATAATAACAATACAAACTTTTTATGTATGTCAATGTTAGCATAACCATTTCTGAACCTCTCCTCAACGAAGCCCAGTTTTATCTGTACTTACCATCCAATACCTGATTTGGCTAATTAATACCTCATTAAAAATGATTTATATTCAAATACATAATATAATTATAAATAAATATATCATTTGACAAATACTTTTTTGTTGTTTATCTTTGTAATTAGTCTAATGCTCTATAGTGCTTTCGCTGACAAAACACACTTACAGCGCACTTAGTTTTAAAGAGAACAGTTTTAATGTTTTTAAGTGCCTCAATATTCCGTACAGTACTGAGTACATATACAGAGGTGTGTAAGGAGCCTAAATCAATACTCTAGAAAAATACTGATATTTGGGTAAAACAATGACACAAGTAACAGTAAAAGTATCTTCAAATAAAACAACTTGAGCAAAAGTGTAAAAGTGTCAGGTCTAAAAACTACTTAAGTACTGAGTAACATACAGAACTGCAGTGGAGCTGCTTGGTAAATCCAGCATCAGTCAGCACACAAACTGAAGCTTGTTACAATATATCTTTCTCTTTTTTGGGTCATTTTGATCTAAAATGAAGCTCTAAAGCTCCAAAGTGAGAGATGTGGCCAATCACAATACAGTACAGACGTTGTCAACAACAAAACAATAAACAGTTAAACTAAAGGAATTAGTAACCAAATAAACGGCGAAAACATCACAGAGTAAAAAGTAGATTCCTTTACTCATTAATATACTTGGGTAGAAGAAAAAGTATGATGGTTTGAAAATACTCAGCAAATCCATGTTGTCTGTCTGAAATGACTCACAGTTCACCAGCAACAAGTGTGTATTTGATCCACAGTCAGCCTGTATTTACATTAAAGCTCTAATTGAATACTTCACTGCAATATACAGTTAAAAAGTCTAACAAGTGAGCTGCTTCCCGCGTGTGTGTGTGTGTGTGTGTGTGGGTCCTCCTGAATCCACATCAGACCGCGAGGCGCAGACTGACCCATCTGAATCTCAATGCGTTTCCTAATGGCTAATGAATGGCCATGGAATTGATGAGATCACAGGGGGTCGACAGGATTAGCTGGGGGGGGTCGCAGAGGGAGAAAGGCTGAGACCCCCGCGCGCTGTGTGGGGTCATGCGGGGCGCCTGGTGTGCAGCCTCTGCATAGTGTATAGGTGCGTAATGCAGGCACAAGCATGCGCCTAACAGTTTTACGCATATCCATTACGCACGCGGGCTGGATATGGAGCTCTTTTCCAGAGCAGCGCTGACTCTCCTTTACGCCCCCCTCCCTCCCCCCGAGCCCCAGTGCAGGCCCTGTTTGAACCTCCTCGCAAAAGGCAGTAATGTGGGTGTAATGGAGTGGCGATTAGCGCGTGCAGAGGGGGAAATACACATCCCGGCGCAACTGAACTTCACTGCGCTTTTCATATGGATGCGCGCGGCTCGCTGACTGAAAAAGGCGCAGCTGAGGCTGAAGATTCTCACTCGGGCTTTCCGATCCACCTTAAACGCTGCAGCAGCTGCATTCAGGTGGGGCGGAAAATCGAAAAAGATAGACTGCTTTTAAGGTGGAGCGGAAACTTACGACTACGAAGCTGACGAGTATAAAAACGACTTCAGCCTGAAAAGAGCAGAAGTGAAGTGTCTGTCTATTTGTCTATCGGTCTGCCTATTTATCTGTCTATCTATCTATCTATCTATCTATCTATCTATCTATCTAACTATCTGTCTGTCTGTCTGTCTATCTATCTATTTATCTGTTTGTTTGTCTGTGTGTATGTCTATCTAGCTGTCTGTCTGTCTCTCTATCAATCTAGCTAGACAAATAAAATCTACCAGAATACAGAAAATAAATAAATAAATAAATAAGTAAGTGAGTAAGTAAGTAAGTAAGTAATAAGTAAGTAAGTAAGTAATAAGTATGTAAGTAAATACGTAAGTATGTAAGTATGTAAGTAAGTAATAAGTAAGTAATAAGTAAGTATGTAAGTAAATACATAAGTAATAAGTATGTAAGTAAATAAGTAAGTAAATAAGTAAGAAAGTATGTAAGTAAATAAGTAAATAAGCAAGTAAGTATGTAAGTATGTAAGTAAATAAGTAAGTAAGTAAGTAAGTAAGTATGTTCAGAGTCTCTCTGTAGCTAACAGGCCAACTAACACTTTTAAAGCCAGCTCGCTCTAAAGGCGTTAGCACTGCACTGTGTCTCACGGTTTAGCATCCAGTGCGCGCGCTGCAGGACTTTCTGACTGGGGTCACACGGTCCTGCGCGCGCCATAATAAACAAAAGCGGACATCTGGCTGTAACCTGGCCAGCGCGTGCGCGCCCACATCGCGTGAGCGGAGGATTGAGAGGCTGCTTAATGAGCCTCTTCCTCTCCAGCGGCAGAGGCTCTTCTCCTGGAGCTGCAGGTCATTAACACCTCAATCATCAGAGAACAACAGCAGTGATGGGTCAGACTAATGGACGGGCAGCAGGTCCAGCAGGAGGCCTGCACGAGCTCCACACTCACCCTCACCCACTGAGCGGTCAGTCTCAACTTCACTGATACACACCTGCGTTTGTGACAGTGCGCTCTCTAAAAAACACGGTTCTTTAGTAAAGAGAAGCACGAGTTCTATATAGATCCATTTGCATGCTTAAAAGGCTCTTTGCATGGTGACATCGTTCTTCAGATTGATGGAGAATGTGTTGTATATGGTTCTATATAGCACCAAAATGGGGTTCTGATATTGTATACAAGTTTGACATCGTAACAATAGAACCCTTTTTAGTGCTATGTAGAACCATGTACAACACATTCTCCATCAATCTAAGGAACCATGTCACCATGCAAAGAGCCTTTTAAGCATGCAAATGGTTCTATATAGAACTCGTGCTTCTCTTTACTAAAGAACCCTTGAAGAACCATCTTTTTAAAGAGGGTACATATTTTCATATTTATGTTTGTACACACTATGGATACTGTAATGTAACTGTATACACCATTTGCTGCACGTGCTGTCTATAATGCAACTAGTCACTGTAAATCTGTTCTACACATTTACAGAGTAATATCACCTGTTTTATATCTTAGTTTTTATAATAAAAACATTCAAATAAAAGCACGCCTGTAGTTTTGCGAATAAACATTGCGATTCTGATTCACTGGTGCAATGGCGCCATCTGCTGACTAAAAACGGTAACAGCAGTTTTAGTCACACTGAGAATTTAGGTCTCCAGGTCAGAATCTCTCTCAGTGTGAAATGACCAGAGGTGTGCAGAGCATCCTGAACACACCATACAGTGAAGAGTTCAAGTGCCTTTTTAGAAACTTGAGTAGAAGTGCAAGAGTATCAGCACAAAAACTACTTATAATGGAGACAAAAGGAGCACAAACAAGCTGTTTTTTGTAAATCATAATTAAATGGTTGAGATGTAATCAGAGCGGTTCAGAGTGGTTTGGTGTGAAACGCTCCGTTCTAGAGAAACTTACCGAGTCAGAACTGTTCACAGTGGTGGTGATAGGAACCAGACGTCCACCTCTAAAAGCTCCCACACAGAAAGTTACTACAGGAAATGGTTATGAATTCACTGCCTGATGACTGAGACACTGTTTTATGACGGTTTAGACAAGACTTTGGACCAAACTCCATTTATGGTAGAGGGATACATGTAGGGTGTTATGTGGCCAAAGAAAACTTATTATTTCAGATTTTCCACTATTTTCCATCATCAACATCCCATATAAGCTCAGAAGACTCGTGTAGGTTCACTGGTGGTTCTGGATAGTAAATAAAATGTCTATATTTGTGTTGTAGTCATGGCGACCCCTGGTTCCTATCACCACCACTGTAAAGACATCTGAACCATGCTGGGGGGAAGTATCTCACACACTAAATTAGGCAGAAAATATGGAAAATCAGTGGAATTCCCCTTTGAACACATCACCCACAGGCTTTAACGTGAGCATGTCTTAGATTTGAGGCCATAAAATGAACTCACAGTTCATGTTCATGATTATTCTGCTTATTTTATGAGGGAAATGACATGTGGACCCTGTAATAATATATTTTATTTCCTCTCAGACAAACCTCATGTTTTGTTAGTGAGATTATTTGTTGTATTGGATTCGTTACAACTGCCTAAGTCGGTTCATCTTTAAGAGTGTAGCTAACAAGCTAACTTACCCCACAACTAGCATGGTGCTAACTGCAGGGCTAAATCACCACATCAGCCTCAAACCGTGTGGAGGTGTTTAGTCTCTCTAATAGTCTTGATTCTGTGGTTTCTGACTCTGTATGACTCCCTGTTATCTATAAACATGGACTAAAGTACATAAGCATAGCTAAAAACAATAACAACCGGAATTCTGTCCATCTTTATGAACAGGACGGCTAACAGCGCCACAAACCACATACGCCTCATGAACGCAGTTAGCACAATGCTAATTGGTGAGGTACTAGCGTCCATTACTTGTTAGCTACACTATCGAGAAAGATGGTTCTTCAAGGGGTCTGTAAAGCCAATAAGCCTCGTTCTCCAACCGTTCTTAAGAAGAAATTTCTTTTTGAAACCCAATTAAGCAGTTTTGACGAAGATTCTAGCATTCACCAATGTTTTATTTGAGATTTGTTCTGAGGTAAGAACAGAATCTACACACACTCAAGAGTACAAAGGTGAGAACAGTTCTGCTTTAAGAACATGAATGTGACGCACCTTTTCTTAGAACCTTTCTCAAGAACAAACTTGGGAAGACAGAACCATGAAGACCTTAAAGAACCATCTACTTATATAAATGGTGAAATGGTGCACAGCAACACAGAGCAGCCATAACTTTATATACAAACCTACATTTACTACATTGTGTTCTCTTGAGATGGTTCCTCAAGGGTTCTTTAGTAAAGGTAAAGGTTTTGTTTAGAACCATGAGTTCTACATAGAGCCATTTGCATGCTCAAATTGTTCTCTGAATGGTAAAACGTTTTTCAGATTGATGGAAAATGTGCTGTATATGGTTCTGTACAGCATCAAAAAGGTTTCTTCTATTGTTACGAGTTTGACACTGAAACTACAGGAAAACCCATTTTGGTGCTATATAGAACCATTTTCAAAAAGGTTCTATGTAAAACCAATTGCAACACATTCTTCATCAATCTGAAGAATATTTCACCATGCAAAGAACCACTGAAGCATTAAATGGGTCTATACAGAGCTCATGATTATGATTAGAACTCACTTTCACTAAAGAACCCTTGAAGAACCATCTAAGTGTGTACATTCGCCTTTAGCTCCAGTGCTAAAACAGAATGATTGACAAATATGCACATTTCACTGCTGTTGGAAGACAACCTTATATCTCCATTTTTGTCGTTTTTTAGTTTTTGACATAATGTGAAAATGCCTATTGCTCTTTACATTGTGTGTAAATTTCATGATGAATGGACCAAAAGAAACGGCCCAAAATGACTAGGAAAAATTCTGGTTCCACTAACTTACATTAAAAGTAGAGGAAGTTTTTTCCTTCTCCTGTAAAGTTACCATTTTGGAGATACGAGGTTTTCTTCCGACAGCAGGGATTTGAATGTATGTTTTTATCTGATTCCGGACACTTAAGAGATCTGAACACTTGTGAAAAGCAGGTCAATCTTTTAATTTAAATACAATTTGAGCGATAACATAGAAGCCAATTTTAAACAAAGGTCTTACAGAACAGTACGTTTGTTTACGTGTTTACATACATAGTCATTCAGATAATTTTCTATTTGTTAAACAGGATGAAAGAGGTGAAAGCTAAAAACAATAACAGAACTGAACTGAACATGTAAAAACTTCAGAGGTGGACTCTCGTATTACTCGTTATACATCATTGACATGTAAGGATGAAAAAAAAATCTGGACCATATAACTGTAGAAAACAGAAACGTTCTTCCGCGTCTCACCGCCTCCCGACAACTTAGAACAGGGTTACAATACAAAATATAGTGATCTGCTAACACTTTAATAAAAATGTACTTTGTTTTCACCCAGACAGGCTTAAATATATACGATTCCCAACGTGAACCATTCCCCGTATATGGCGCCGATATTTTAATGAAAGCTATTACTTTTACCACAAAAATATATGCTAAAGCATCATATGATACAATTGTTTTAATCCGGCATGTCTATCTTTGGTTTTTCTGTTCATTCAGATACTTAGTGGTACATAAAGCAATACGGTATAAAATCTAGAGATTGCACATCTATAACCATTGAAAGGGAGTATTTCTTACAATCTACATAGAGTATAAAATATAAAGAGAGTTTTCTATACATGCTGGGTTAAGCTTCGAATGGGCATAGTTAAGCGCTTTCAAACGAACTCTGAGCACTTTTAATTTCCAAAACTACTGGAGGTGTGTGCAGCATTTGCAATAACAATACAAAAAGTGTGTTCGTGTACAGTGCTGTGATTGCGGCCGTGAAGGCCTGGAAAACAATCCTGCTGTACAATCTATATCTGTCTGGTGTTCAGGACATTCAGAGATGTCATCATTCATCTTACGCTATGTCTGAGGGGGAACACCACCCATTTTTCAAAGTCATTCAGAGAGGTTTGGTGTGAAATGCTCTGATCTCACTCTTTAAAATGACGGTTCGAGGATTATTTAGTAAAGAAATTTGTTCAGTACAGAACTATGAACACTCAAAGAACCCTTTGCATGATTAAAGTGTTCTTCTATTATTACAATGTCAAGCCTGTAACAATAAAAGAACCATATACCACTTTTTGAGTATATGTTTTTATATAGAACCTTTTTGAAAACTTTTTATTTAATACAAGCTTTTCGCTGTAACAACAGAAGAACCATTTTCATGCTATATAGAACCAGGTACAACATATCAATCTGAAGAACGACTTCACCATCCAAAGAACCAGTTAAGCATCCAAATGATTCTTTGAGTGTTCATCGTTCTATATAGAACCATTTCATGGCTAAATAGTCCTTTGCATGGTGAAATGGTTCTTCAGATTGAGGTGTGGCATATGGTTCTACATAGCACCAAAAAGGATCTTCTCTTGTTGTTGTGTCAAGCTCACATATAACAGAAGAAGCCTTTTTGGTGCTTAACGGAACCATATACATCATCATGACAACCACGTCACCATGCAAAGAACCATTCGAGCATGTAAATGGTTCCTTGAGTGTTCATGGTTCTATATAGAACCATTCCATGAATAAATGGTGCAACTGTGACGTGGTTCTTCCAGTCGTAAACAACAGAAGAACTCTTTTTGGTGCTATGTAGAACCATATACAACACATTCTCCATCAATCTGAAGAACCCTTTCACAATGCAAAGAACGCTTTAGTCATGTAAGGGGTTCTTTGAGTGTTTATGGTTCTACATAAAGCCATTTTCTTTACTGAATGTATTATTTCAGATTTATTTTTGTGTTGTAGTCATGGCGACCTCTGGTTCCTATCACCACCAACGTAAAGACATCTGAACCACTTTACACCAAACCACTCTGATTACATCTCACACACTGGACTGTGGAGAAACTTTTTTTGGAAAAATCGGTGTGATCCCCCTT
This sequence comes from Colossoma macropomum, assembly GCF_904425465.1. Lineage (NCBI taxonomy): Eukaryota > Metazoa > Chordata > Actinopteri > Characiformes > Serrasalmidae > Colossoma > Colossoma macropomum. The sequence goes on from NW_023494798.1 coordinate 35,880,772, forward strand.
TAAGGTGTTTCATAGTGTGATTAACACTAAGGGCAAATACAATTAGGTTCATCACCCAAAATTTGAATTAAAAAGCTCTACTTTAAAGCACTGTTACACATTGGGGCGAAATATAAACTCTGTTGGAGTCAACAGACGGAACTGATTGTACTGCAGAAGGACTTTAAATGGGGCGTCTCCAACAAACATGGCTGGATTCTCCTTTACCGTGGCCAGCAGAGCGGAGAGAGAGAGAGAGAGAGAGAGAGAAAAGAAAGAAAGAAGAATAAAGAGTTCAGAGAGGAACACTAGAAGGATGGGAGAATAAAAAGTGGGAAAGAAAAAGACGGGAGGATAGATAGAGGAGAGAGAGAGATGGGAGGAAAGAGAGTGGAATGGAGAGAGGAACAAGTGATGGAAGACAAAAAAAAGAAAAGAAAAGAATGGGAAGATAGAGCGAGGAAATAAAGAGGGATGGAGAGAAAAAAAAAAAGAGTGATCTGAGAGTAGAGGGAGGACAGAAAAAGGGATGGGAGGATAGAGGAAGAAAAGAGAGAAGGATTAAAAGTAATGAGAGAGAGGGATGGAGGATAAAAAGAAAAGGATGGAGGACAATGAAAAAGGGATGAAAGATAAGGTGAGAGGGATGGAGGACAAAGAGAAGGGAATAGAGAGAGGAAAGAGAGGGATGAAGAGAGGAAAGAAAGAGGGTTGGAGGACAAAGAGAGGAAAGAGAAGGGTGTAGAGAGGAGAGGGATGGATAGAGGAAAAAAGAAAGGGATGTGAAGAGGAAAGAGGGATGGAGGATAAAGATAGGAAAGAGAGGGATGTAGAGAGGAAAAAGAGAGGGATGGAGGATAAAGAGAGAGGGATGGAGGGATGGAGGAAGAGAACGTGTGCGGGTGAACAGTCGCCTCTTCAGTGCTGTGGCGTCGGCCGGTCTTTGGGGTTCAGAACTGCAGTGTCTGTGAAACAGAGCAGCTCTGAAAAACACAAACAGAAATATAAACAAAAACATAAAGAAACATTATTAAATGCTTTTAATGTGGCTTAAAAACATTAAACATTTACTGAATTTCTACCAGACCATTCAACAGTGATCACACAGTGTGAGGAGCGTTTAAACAGTAAAATATCTTTTTAAAGGAGTTAAAAGGTTTTTTTGTTTTGATTTCTTTGTTTTTAAATGAATAAAGTGTATAAAATGGAGAATCATGAACTGCATCTGCATGATAATGTTAGCATTGATTATAATCTATTATAATGTGTATGTTCTGTGTACAGTTTGAAGTATGTGCTCAGTTTTGGCCAAAATAAAATTTTCAAAAATAAAAGTCTGAGGAAAAAATCTTACTGTACTGTTTATTTTGTTTGTTTATATTCGACTACTGTGTAAATCTTTCCTCCAGTTACATTTGTGTTGTAACAATATAATCAAATCAAAACAAATCATGAATAAATCTGAGGTCAGATGTTTGCACTCCTTAAAAATGATTATTGTTAATAAATAAACAACTAATAATAAAAAAGCAACTTGATTTATAGATTATGTGGCAATTCAAACTGGTATGAAACAGTTTAAATTATACTTAGCATTATAATACTATTATTATATTAATATATACATAACAGCACACTTGGTTCTTTAAGGGTTCTTCAGTAAACACTATGGTTCTATACAGAACCATGAACACTCAGAGAACCCTTCGTGTGCTTACATGGTTCTTTGCATGGTGAAACTGTTCTTCAGGTTGATGGAGAACGTGTTGCATATGGTTCTATGTAGAACCTTTTTGAAAAGGGTTCAAGCTTCACATCGTAACAATAGCAGAACCCTTTTTGGTGCTCTACAGAACCATATGACACATTCTCTATCAATCTGAAGAACAGTTTCACCAGGCGAAGGGTTCTCTGAGGGTTCACAGTTCTATGTAGAACCGCTGTCTTTACATTATGCTGCCATCTGCTGTAACAAAACTCCGAGATGAGGTCAGATTGGCACCAGACACTAATTTAATCACCATTTTATTTTTTTAGTCTATTTTATTGTGTTTTATCTTCAGCACTTTAGAATTTCACTGCATTTTTACATTAATCACAATTTTAATTTCTTTTAATTCCTTATTTTCTACTTTATTGTCTATTATCTTTAGCTCATTCCTTTAAAAATTTCACTGCGTTTTTATCTTAATCACTATTTTCATTTCTTTTTTTATTTTATTTTCTATTTTATTGTCTTGAGCTTTTTAATTTTTTTTTTGATTCATATGACATATAAATGTTCTCCTAAGCTTCACCAACTCTTTGGAGGTTCTAAAAGTTGCTAGCATGCGTTTAGAGGTTGGTATCACTCCAAGCTAGGATTTTTTTCAGTTACAGCTGCTATTCTGGTGCTCTTCCTCACTCAGAGAGCTGGAAATGACTAGAGTATAATCACAGTTGCATTTCTTTGTAAATATTTAAGCCTCTCTGTTGTTTAAGTGTTTTTCTCTAATGATGAAAAGGAGGTGCTGCATCTCAGGAATGTTATAAGCTGTATTATTATCTAAAGTTTTTATTTGTCTGTTTGAATTGCTGCTGTGTATAAAAGGTGCTGCACAAATAAACTTGTCTTGCTTTGCCTAAAGAACCTCTGAAGAACCATCTCTTCTATTTCTCACCAATGTTGTGACAGCAAGTTAAACTGCAATAATTTCTATAAATTAAGGCCCAGGTCTGATTTCTTGGCCAAGAAAAACTAGCATATTCACTTTTTCACCGGACAGACGAACTCTGGATTATTAGGTTGCATTTCCGCACTTGAAACTTAAAGGGGAATTCCACCAATTTTTCAGATTTTTTGAATAATTCAGTCCTTGCGAAATGGTTAACTGTAGAGACTCAGATGTCTTTACAGTGGTGGTGAAAGGAACCAGGGGTCGCCATGACTACAACACAAATATAGACATTTTATTTACTATCCAGAACCACCAGTGAACCTACACGAGTCTTCTGAGTTTATATGGAATGTTGATGATGGAAAATAGTGGAAAATCTGAAATAATAAGTTTTCTTTGGAGACTATTTTGCCTCACAGCGCCCTGCATGTATCCCTCCACGATGAATGGAGTTTAAGTTCTCTAAACTATCATAAAACAGTGTCTCAGTCATCAGGCAGTGAATTCATAACCATTTCCTGTAGTAACTTTCTGTGTGGGAGCTTTTAGAGGTGGACGTCTGGTTCCTGTCACCACCACTGTGAACAGTTCTGACTCGGTAAGTTTCTCTAGAACAGAGCGTTTCACACCAAACCACTCTGAATGTTTAAATCTTAATAATTTAATTATACCGGAGTTTTAGAAAAATTGGTGGAGTTCCCCTTTAGACAGTGTTGTTAATAATGTTGACTGTTTTTAAAACTGCACTCTTTCAAATTGTGACTGCATTATAATAATTTACCTTTTATCTATTACTATTTTTATCATTATTATGATTATGGCATATTGTAATTACACTACTCCCAGCTACGCATCAGCTCACTTGTACAAGTGTATAAATGCATGTATGCGTGTGCACCTGCCGCAGGTTAGGGGTCTCTCTCTTTCTTCACTTTCACGTCTCCAGCCAGGATGGTGGATATCTCTCCCTGCATGAATGCCCAGGGCACGTTGGAGCCCACCAGTGGGCACTTGTCTCCGCTGGGGCAGTACACCTCGCTGCCCGAGCCCTGGCTGCGGATGAAATCTCGGGTGCAGGGGAAGCAGAACTTATGCCCCGGCACCGACGGGCACTGGACGAAGTGTGTGTCCTCCAGCCGTTCGTGGCAGATGGTGCAGCAGAGAGGGACGCTGCCCGCTCCGGCGGCGTCGCTGCCCGTCACAGCCCCCTGATCACCCCCTCCAGCAGTCGGCATCGCTGCGGCGACCGCTGCCCCTCCAGACCCGGCCGGTGCTTCTCCGTTACGTGATGCCAGGCGCCTCTGCCCGGCCGAAGAGGGGCTGGCGCTGTTCTGGAGACCCGCAGAGGACGAGTGGGCACCACTACCGCCCGGCACATCTTTTGGAGACTGGCCGGCGGTGCCCACATTGTCTGCCACGCTCATTAGGGCGGTGATGGGTGAGGGGTCACTGCCATGGGAACCAGGAAGGCCCTCCTGGAGGCTAGGAGGAGGCTGCCCGGCGCTGGGCATAGAGGTGGCAGGAATGTGCCCGCCTATGACTGGGTACGTGCCAAGGGGCCAGTGCTGGCGCAGCTGCTCCTCTGACGGCAGCCTATCCACACCATCCGGCTCTGGCGAAGCCTTGCGGCGGCGGAGACGGGGCTGGGCCGGGCGGCCGATGTGGCAGAGCGCAGTGGGTAACATGGAGCAGTTGGCGTCCAGGTAAGGCTGTGGGATGGCATCGGGGGTCGGCGGGTCTTTAAATGCCCTGACTCCATCACTGAGAAGCTCCGAAAGCAGGCGCCAATCTCCAGTGCCATGCCTCTTCTCGTATTCGACGTATTTGAAGCCAGAGCTGATCACCTTGCCCGTGTCCTTCTGGCTGTCGTGGAACATCTGCTTGACCAGCGTGAGCAGGCTGGAGAATACCTGGCCGGAGCCGCAAGGGTATTCGACGAAAACCTTCAGCTCAAACTCGACCCCGAGCTTGGCATCGAAGGCGAAGACTCTGCCGACGAGCCCGTGGTCCTTCTTGAACCTCACGTTGAAGGGGGTGCAGCTGGACAGCGTCAGCAAGGTGTCCCTGACCGCTTTGGGGCGCCCGGCCCAGTCGTCGGCCCGGTTCCGGACACTTTCGGACAGCTCAGCCAAGGCTTCGGCATTCCTCTGCTTCTCCTTCAGCTCCTTCTCGAAATCGGAGCTCATGAAAGACGCCACCCCAACACCCATGCCCATGCCCATGGCCTGCCTCTTACTTATCTCGCTCAGCATGGGGGTGGAAATGGTCAGCGGGGCGCTCCCGGCTCTCCCGAGGCCCGGCACGGCGGTCAGCAAGCCATGAGGTGCTCCAACGAGCCCTTGCGCCATCAGGTTTGGAGGAACGGCTCCCACCAGCCCAGTCCTCCTGGCATTGGGGCTCTGCCTGCTCACCTCAGGTGGACCTCCATCCTCAAGCCTGGGGAGCCCGTTTGGGAGCCTAGCAGGGACATAATCTCCTCTAGCTCTCTCATATCTCTCACCAGGAGGTCTGCCTCCATCTACAGCTCCATCCTTCACCCCTGGACCATGCTTACCGCTCGGCTGAGGACCAGGAGACCTACCGTCCTGCATCACATGGGTCCTCTTCAGCTGCCTGGCCGTGTCTATCAGCAGCTCGATGCGGTCCGCACCCTCATAATTCACGCAGCCCCGGCACACAGCCTCGCTGAAATCCCAGATCATGGCCCAGGGCATCTTCGGCAGGTCGCACAGGTAGCACCACTGCCGCCTGGAAGACGCCTGTGAGGAGGAGGACATGTTTTGGGCCTTTGGGCCTCCGCGCGTCCAACCCGCACTAACCTCGCTTCTTCTCGGCTTCTAACTTCTCCGCTCCGAGCTCCCAAACTCCAAGCTTCGGACGGATTCTGCTCCCCGGGCCCCGCCCCGGTCCAAAATCCCTCGGAGCCTGCACGACCGGACCGGGCTAACGGCTCAGTTTTCACCGACCAGGCCGCACAGTTTCGCCTCGAAGACGCTGGAAAGTTACACAACTCCTCCGCGCTGCATTGTGGGACTTGTAGTTTTTCACTAGGGGCTTTTTTCTTTCATTTTCGCTACTAAGCCTTCTTCTTTTTTATTGACTTTCACACCATAACAGGTCGTTTCATTTGGAGGAAGGAGTGTATGGATCACAGAGTTACAAATCCAATAAAAAAGGATACATTTAAAAATAATTATTATCACAACAACATAAAAGAACAGGAGGAACTTAGTGCGATTCTAGATTGAAGAGTTTATTGTCAGACCTACAGAGAAACAGACAGTTGCACTGTTCAATGACATTCCTACTGTGCATTGATTATATATAAATTAGGAAAATACACTATATATGTTATATACTATACCGCAATATGAGTGCAAATGTGTAGTTATGTGCAATAAAGCAGATAATCATTCATTAAAATAATTATTTAAAATTAATTTAAATTACACTGAAATAAATAAAAAATAATTTAAAACTGACATAATGAATTAATTAATCAAAGCATGGTTAGCATAAGTTGACAGATAGAATTCTAGAAGTAAAAACAGCTTTTTTGTTTTTAATTTCAACTTAAACATAATACAAAATCTACACAAAAATCTGTTATCTGGGTTTTTTGCTTCATCACTCGAAATTTATGAATGTAATATTTCCCTAAGAGTGATAATAACATTATAGCATCATCTTGGTGATCTTGATTGGATGAAGGTTCAATTACAACAGGAAGGTAAACAAAGAGGCAAAATAACAGCTGCTTTGCCTCCTTGTTTACTTCCGTGTTGTAATTTAGGTCCCAGAGGATTCCTGCTGAAAATGTGGTGGTGGTTTCTGCAGGAATATAATCCTACAGGATTTCCAGTGATCACTTTCCTGAGTGTTTTTATTTATTTATTTTTTAATTGAGTATAAAATCAACATTAAGGCGCTACAAAGCATATATTGACAATGATCAGCGGCACCGAGCAACACAAAACTGAATTTTCCCATTTTTCCAAATTAAAACGTCCCTGGGGTTTTAAAAAAACAGTTTTTGAAGCACATCAGAATTCTCTTAGCGTTCTCACTCATGAAGCAGTCCTGCTGGACAGCTGTCGGAAATTTTTCAATCTTCCTTCACAATTTCTTGCAGGTCACTTTGGAAAAAAATCCATAATTGTTCTTCAGTGAGCAAATTTCTGAAGGATTTCTGGAGTAGCCGGAGTAAGACAACACGAGAATAAATGCTCAGAATATATCTTGACATTTAATTCAGTTGTTCAGATACATTAATGGGTTCACGTTTCCACGGCGTTCATTAAAAAGTAAGGTAATGTTTAAAATTAATTAAAAATGTAATTTTGTTTAGCATTAATAAACGGATCCTGCAGGTTTATCTGGACTCTTACCGGCAGGAACTTCTAATGAAGGTTCGAATTCTTACAGGACTTCTTTTTTGTAAGGGAGACAGAATGACAAGCCAATCCAAAACAACGGCGAATAAAACGGCTACGTGCACATATTAATTCCACATATGTTGTTTATTTTTTGTGAATATTGTGCACTTTTGTCTCACCACACCCAAAAACGATGCATAGTTTCGATTACAGTGAAGGACCACATTTCCCAGTGTTCAGTGTGGCATTTCACGTCGGTGACGTCACCTCCGCTACGTACTCGGCGAGTTGAATTGGCGGAATACGGGTGAGAAATAAAATAACGTGTATTTTTGTTTTTGTTTTTTTTTTAACACTTTTTGAGATAAATATGATGAATAAATGAAGTCAGTAAGCTGCACTTACATGTTTGAGTTTAGTTTCTAAAGGGGAACTCCACCCATTTTCAAAAAAGTCTACATAATTAAGTGGTTAAGCTGTAATCAGAGCGGTTCAGAGTGGTTTGGTGTGAAACGCTCTGTTCTAGAGAAACTTACCGAGTCAGAACTGTTCACAGTGGTGGTGATAGGAACCAGACGTCCACCTCTAAAAGCTCCCTCACAGAAAGTTCCTACATGAAATGGTTATGAATTCACTGCCTGATGACTGAGACACTGTTTTATGATAGTTTTAAGAACTTAAACTCCATTCATGGTGGAGGGATACATGCAGGGCGCTGTGAGGCAAAATAGTCCCAAAGAAAACGTATTATTTCAGATTTTCCACTATTTTCCATCATCAACATTCCATATAAACTCAGAAGACTCGTGTAGGTTCACTGGTGGTTCTGGATAGTAAATAAAATGTCTATATCTGTGTTGTAGTCATGGCGACCCCTGGTTCCTATCACCACCACTGTAAAGGCATCTGAACCATTTCACATCAAACCACTGGACTGTGGAGCAATTTTGAAAAAATTTGGTGGCATTCTCCTTAAGTTTACTCACTTCATTTGGCACGCAAATGGAAGAGAAACATCGGCATCGCTATTTCTTCTTCCTAAAATAGTCTGGGCGAAGGTTCATATAAAACGAAAGTAAACAAAGAGGCAAAACATCAGTTGAGAATGACGAACCGAGCCCAAACAACGGCGAATAAAACGCTTTTTACTACATTAATTCCACATAAGATGTTGTATTATTGTGAATAATTTGCAAACTGTCGTCTCATCGCACACAAGAAAAAGATGCATGTTTGCGATTGCAGTGCTGGACCACAATTCCCAGAGTTCACCGCGGCATTTTACGTTGGTGTCGTCACCTCCGTTACGTCTACACGCCCGTACTCGAGTGGGTTAGTTTGTCGGAATACAGGTGGGAAATAAAAGCAGACCGTTCGTTGTTTAGAAGCAGATCTTTATTTTGATACTCGCAGAAACTGAACGTCTGAAACCGGAACACACATTTTTGGGTTCGTTAAACATTATTGGAGATAAATACGAGGAACAAATGAAGACAAGAAGCAGCACCGAGTCGTGTTTGAGTTTAGCTGTTAAAGCTACAGTCAATCCACAGTGTAAACAGAGTTACTGAGCACATGAGCAGAGCTGGGCTGAGTGCTGAATACACTGTCCTGAATATATTCAGTAATGTATTCAGTTACAACACATACCAACAAAGGAACATAATCAGAATACATTTAGGATGCATGCTGATGATGAAGTCCATAGGAGAAAAGTGTTGTGAGTTTTATTCAATACACGCTGTTACTGGTGGCATTTTCTTCATCCCTGCTGAAAAAAGGACCATTAGAAACCATTAGGATTAAAAGCTAATGGTTTTGCTTTCTAATGGGAATTGGCTTATGGATTTCCAATAGCCACTAGTTTCCTGTTGAACACCTTTAGATCCCACTGGGAAACCATTAGGATCCTTTACATTGTGAAATCAACCCATTAAAAAAGCCAAAACACATTGCAAAACCATCAGAAAACCAACAGAAACACTTTTTTTCAGCAGGGATTAATATGTTTAATGAAAATTTCGCTTATTTAAAATTCTCAACATTATTTTGGTTCTCATATCCTGCTTTGGTTCACTGCTGCTCCCACAATCCCACTGTTGGTTTAGAAATTCTAGCTTCTGCTGTCCGATACTGCACTGCCTGTCGAGTCTGAATGTGGATGAATCCCAAATGACCGATTTAGCGATATTTTGCACTGTTGGGCTGCAGGAGTCGGTATTTAAACTCCTTCCTTACTGCACTATGTAGGGAGCAGGGAGCTGTTTGAGATTCAGCCCCAGAGTGAGAAAGGCGGCGTCGTCAGACTGGCAGGAAACTCGTGGTGGTGATTTAGTGACCAAAAAGTGCTTATAAACTGAATAAAACAGTGCTGTGTTATCATATGTTCACTGTTATATGAAAAAGGTTTTCAAAATCATGAAATGTCTGCAGTTTAGAGTGACCGAACATTCTTCTCCTCATTCAGCGGTCAATGGTTGCTTAGCAACGATACTGTACTCTAAAGGAACTACATTTCTTGGCGGAATACTTATTTATGAACGAATGAATGAATGAACCTTTAGCCAACTGTGTTTGAACACATTGGAATTAGACCTCCGCATTTAACCCATCCATGCAGTGAAACACCCACATACATACACACTAGTGAACACACACACTAGGGGGCAATGAGCATACTTGCCCGGAACAGTGGGCAGCCCTGTCCACGGCACCTGGGGAGCAGTTGGGCGCCTTGCACAAGGGCACTACAGTCACGTACTGTCGGCTCAGGGGATCGAACCGGCGACCTTCCAGTCACAAGGCTGGTTCCCTAACTTCCAGCCCACGACTGCCCCCATGTTGTGTTATGTTGATTATTATTAATAATAACTTAAATGATTATCTAAAACATGTTTTTTAATATATTTTATGTTGGCCGCCGTTTTATAAAAGCAATAAGCCACTCGAGGCAGTGGGTTACAGTGATTTTATCATAGAGAAGGAAGTTTTACTCTGCTTCACATCGTGCCTAAGAACACCCTTCCCCATGATAAAATCACTGTAACCCACGGCTTTGAGTGGCTCGTTGCTTTAGTATTCTGAATTCTGCCTTTATAAAATGTGACTCGCACTGAATACAGATACTTCTGTATTCTCAATACATATTCGCAACTCTTGTATTCTGTTACATCCCAAATCTGCACACAGTGATGAAGCTTTATTTGCATTTGTCATGAATAATGAAAAAAAATATAGAGCATATATACGTACAGCTTTCATATGTCATAAACAGTAATAAAATTAAAAGAATAACAGGACCAAACCAGAGGACCCAGCACACTAAGAATATTCTCCATAACCACATTTGAGCCATCGTTAAAGGGCCCATAGCCGATGTTTTCCTAGTATTTTATTTCGGAATTCTGCGTAACGTTTTTGCGACTACTTGTGTAACTAAGATGGCCATAGTTCTCTTCTATGTGACATTTTCCAGCCTCTCTTTGTCCTTTATAAATAAACAGCCTGTTTTTGTTACTGTGCCTTTAAAAATGTATATGTAAATGAGCTCTGCTCTGACTGGCCCTGTATTGCACTTCATTCTAAAAGCAGTCCGGGCAGAGAACTTGTAGAGAGGAGAATTATCACTCCGTAACCTCTTCTGGGTTTCTCAGACATTAGAGGGCGCTACTGAGTGAGTCGAAAATGAATGGGTTGATGTATGGAGCCTTTGAGCAAAATCATAGTTTATAAATGCTGAAACATTTTTAATATAAAAGAATACATTAATTTCCTGAACACAGAGCAGCAACCAATCAGCTCTCAGTAGCAGTAATGCTAACCAATCAGCGCTCAGTAGCAGTAATGTTAACCAATCAGCACTCAGTAGCAGTAATGTTAACCAATCAGCACTCAGTAGCGGTAATGTTAACCAGTCAGCTCTCAGTAGCAGTAATGCTAACCAGTCAGCTCTCAGTAGCAGTAATGTTAACCAATCAGCACTCAGTAGCGGTAATGTTAACCAATCAGCTCTCAGTAGCAGTAATGTTAACCAATCAGCTCTCAGTAGCAGTAATGTTAACCAATCAGCACTCAGTAGCAGTATGGCACCCTCTGCTGTTTTACAGTCCTGTTTTTGATAATGGGGTAAACAGGAAGAGGCCAGGCTCCTCATAAACCGGCTCTGGTCGGGGCTGAAACACCCCTTATAACTTCATTGTGAGCGGCCGGGTCCAAACCTCAGTGGGCTGAATGTGCGGAGATGTGTGTGTTGTTTTTTTGACGTCGCTAAAACAATGAATTCAAAACAGGCTGTTTTTCCAGCTTAGTTTCCATATACAGGCCGTATTGACTGGAGAGCGAAGGGTTTGTTTAGAAACTTTTGCATTGTTTTCATACTGCGCCCACTTCCTATATTTAAAAAAAGGAAAAATCTGCTAAATATATTAAAGTAAGAATAAAGTCTACTTAAAACAGACTGATGTAAAAAAAATTCAATAAATAAAAACAGAGACTTTTATTTTGGAAGAATAATTTGCTTTTCAAAGTAATAAATGGTGAAACGTCACAGTATGTCACACAGCATATCACAGATCTTTTTCAAAATAGAATCAGGTGTCTCTCAGCCTGTAGAATTTTTTCACCTTTATCCAGCCGTATGCAAAAGTTTTGGCACCCTGGTCCATGCTGTTGTTGATCTTTTGAGTGTGAATTAGTTAACACACCCTCTACAGAGACACACTTCTGCACATTTTAATACACAATTTTGGTTTATTTTGCTGAATTTGACATACTTGCGGGGCATACAATATGGCCTGTGCAAAAGTTATGGCACATTATCTATTTCATATATTAGAGTCATTCTACAGAAACATCCATTTTTGTGTCCCTAGCTTTGACAGATATATTGCACTTCAAAAACATGTTAGGGTTACAATTTATTTATATTTTAAAATAAAACAACAAGTTATTTTAACAGTTACACCTTCTTTAGGTGAAGTCACTGGTGTGACCTTCTTTATTCTGAGATAATTGTGAAAAAATATTGTGAAAAAAAATTGTGAACACAAATGGATTAAATTCCATATTTTAGTGGATATTCCATGATTGACAACATGTGGTTTGATGTTCTGTAGCAGCCATTCTGTAAAATGCATATTCATTAAAATGTCTCTGGTGTTCCTTTATTATGTGGAACACCAATGAGGATCAGTAACACCAGTGACACCTATGGAGAGACAGAAAAGTGGACGTTTCTGTAGAATGACCCATTTATTAATATGTTAACCTCACTTCAAACATACAACTGAATATCACGGCAGTACTGTGCAAAAGTGTGAGAAATGATCTGTAAAGCTGTTTGTCTGGGCAATAAGCAGTTATTTTTTCAAATAAACACTGAAATTAGAACAAAATCAGGAATAAAATGTGTGTGTGAGTGTGTTTAACTATTTCCAGATCTCTCCTCGAGGACGTCCAGTATTCACAGTTACTGTCCAACACCTGCTTTATCTTATTAATACTTCATTAAAGTAAATCAGCTGATGGAACTGAACAAATCAGCGCGCTGTCTGGAGTTCAGTGAGATGTCAGGAAACAACCCTGTGTTCTTCTGACCTACACATTCATAACTTCACTGAAAACAACACAGTCTGAACACTGACGACTGTCTTTGTTTATTTGTGTTTATTCTAGTGCTATAAAACACAATTACTGCCCAGATAAACAGTTTTAATCAGTTTTCACAGCTGCCTAAGACATTTAAGCAGTACTGTAAATACTAATAACATAACGAACACTGCCACTCAAAAGTTTGGGGTCACTTCTCATAATAATAACTGTTATTCAGTCATAACTCATACAGTGTAGATTGAAATGCTATAAACTAAACACCAAAACTCAAACCAAGACGTAATGCACAGTTTACATGGTAAAAATGGAAGTGTTATTAAATAATAAGCTATAATTTTCTGTTTATCAGAATTTGTTGTCACAAGAACACAATAAATACATATAAATACTCAAAAAAAGAGATGGTTCTTCAAGGGTTCTTTAATAAAGAAAATGGTTCTATAAAATACCATGAACACTTTCCATGCTTAAATGGTTCTCTGCATGGTGAAAGGGTTCTTCAGATTGATGGAGAGTGTGCTGTAGATGGTTTTATACAGCACCAAAAAGGGTTCTACTATGGTTACAAGCTTAACATCATAACAATAGCAGAACACTTTTTGGTGCTACACAGCACATTCTGCATCAGTCTGAAGAGCCATTTCATAATGCAGAGAACCATTTAATCATGCAAAGGGTTCTTTGAGCGTTCCTGGCTCTATTTAGAACCATTTTCTTTATTAAAGAACCCTTGAAGAACCATCCTTTTTTAAGAGTGTAGCTGAGATTTGGTTCTCGGTTTTCAAACGTGAGGCATTGTGGGTGTCAGGTTCTTTATCAGTTCGTTCTCAGTGATGTACAGATTTAGCAGTTATCATTAAATCAGTCACAGCTCCGGTTCTCCTCCAGAACCTCTTCATTCTTACAGCTTCACACTAACCGACTGAAACTCGTACGAAATTATTTTCATCGTAGAATCATTTTATACACGTCTTCAATAAAACTGGATTATAGGAATGAAATCAGTGACTTGAGACTTTTGAGTGATACACACTCAAAAAAGATGGTTCTTCAAGGGTTCTTTAGTAAAGAAAATGGTTCTATACAGAACCATGAATACTCACAGAACCCTTTGCATGATTAAATGGTTCTTTCTATCATGAAATGGTTCTTCAGATTGATGACAAAAGTGTTGTAGATGGTTCTACATAGAACCATTTTGAAAATGGCTCTGTATAGCACCTAAAAGGGTTCTTCTGTTGTTATGATGTCAAGCTTACGGAGCCTTGCTGGTGACATCCTGTATAAATAAAAATAATGCGTGGCCTTATTAACACGTGGGAACGAGATCCTAATACGTGGCTATGACTTAGTAAGGCGTGGAAACGAGATAATTAAGTCATGGCCACAACTTAGTAAGGCGTGGGAACAAAATCATGCCTAATTAAGCTGCGGTGAAGGCTTAATTATCTCATACCCACACCTTACTGAGTTGTGGCCATGCATTAGGATCTCGTTCCCACACCTTAGTAAGTTGTGACCTTGACTTAATCATCTCGTTCCACACCTTACCAAGTCGTGGCCACGTGTTATTTTTATTTATACAGGATGTCACCAGCAGGGCTCTGTACTAGCTTTTAACACTACAAGGACCCTTTTTGGTGCTATGTAGAGCCCCTTTTTAAAAGGTTCTGTATAGAACCATATACAGCACGTTGTCAATATGAAGAACCATTTCATGATGCAAAGAACCCTTTAATCATGCAAAGGGTTCTTTGAGCGTTCATGGCTCTATTTAGAACCATTTTCTTTATTAAAGAACCCTTGAAGAATCATCTTTTTTAAGAGCGTAGCTGAGATTTGGTTCTCAGATATGAGGCTTTGTGGGTGTCAGGTTCTTTATCAGTTCGTTCTCAGTGATGTACAGATTTATCAGTTATCATTAAATCACTCACAGCTCTGGTTCTCCTCCAGAACCTCTTCATTCTTACAGCTTCTCACTAACTAACTGACTGAAACTCGTACGAAATTATTTTCATCGTAGAATCATTTTATACACGTCTTCAATAAAATTATAGGAATGAAATCAGTGACTCGAGACTTTTGAGTGGTAGAGTTCTAGTGTAGAAATGAATCTGAGTCACATCTTAGTGGACAGTCCTTCTGCCCCTGCTGTTTGAGGGGTGTCTATGTGCTGGGTGGTCTCTCCCGTCTCTGTCTCTGTCTCTGATCTGGAGCTGCAGTAATGCGTGCAGGCTATGTAAAGACCTCGCAGCAGGAACAGCACCGAGAGCGCTCCGTAACAGCCGCCGTAAATAATGAACTGTAGAGGATTAAACAGAAAACAGTTCATACAACACAACCAACCACAGTGAACATCATACAGTGGATATAAAAAGTTGTTAAAATGCCAGGTTTCTGTCATGTAAACAAATCAGACCAAGATGAATCATTTCAGACTTATTTCCACCTTCAATGTGACCCATAATCTGTACAATTCCATTAAAAAAAACTGAAATCTTTTAGGGTGGAAAAACAAAAATAACTAAACTAAAATAATGTGGTTTCATAAATATGCACAGCCTTAAACTAATCCTTTGTTGAAGTTCCCTTTGACTTTATGACATCATTCAGTCTTTTTGGGTAGGAGTCTGTCAGCATGGCACATCTCGACCTGGCAATCTTTGCCCTCTTCCTTATAAAAGCGCTCCAGATCTGTCAGATTGCGAGGGCGTCTCCTGTGTACAGCCCTCCTCAGGTCTACTCACAGATTTCCAGTGGGATTCGGGTCTGGGCTCTGGGCCATTCCAAGATTTTGATCTTCTTCTGGCGAGGCCATTCTTTTGTTGATTTGGAGGTTTGCTTTGGGTCACTGTCCTGCTGAAAGGTGAAATTCCTCCTCATCTTCAGCTTTTTAGCAGAGGCCTGAAGGTTTTGTGCCAAAATTGACTGATATTTGGAGCTCCAGCTGCAGAAAAACAACCCAAAGCATAATGCAGCCTCCACCAGGCTTCACTGTGGGTGATGCGCAGTGTTGGCTTTGCACCAAACATACCTTTTAGAATTATGGCCAAAAAGTTCAATCTTGGTCTCATCAGACTGTATCACAGTTTCCCACATACTTTCGGCAGACTTGATGTGGGTTTTGGCAAAACATAGCCGGGCTTGGAGGTTTTTCTTTGTCGTCTTGCCACCCGACCCCACAGCCCAGACATATGAGGCATACGGGAGATTGTTGTCTGCACTGCTCAGGCCTCACGGCAGCCTCCCGGACCGATTTTCTTCTTGTCTTTTCATCAATTTTTGAGGGGCATCCAGTTCTTGGTAAAGTCACTATTGTGCCAAATTTAACCCTCACATTAACGCACACATTATGGGAGCATTGAAGGTGGAAATAAATCCGAAATGATTCATCTTGGTCTGATTTTTTAACATCAACCTGGCATTTTAACAGGGGTGTGTAGACGTTTTATATCCACTGTAATAATAAAGACTGTTTTAGTTTAACATGCAAAATAAGTTTACAAACTGTTTTGTGGATAAAAAATCTAATTCCCTACAGTAATTATGAAGGAGATTTTTACTTCTGGAACCCGACTGTTCAGCTCTACAGAGCTACTTCTAAGTGAGTTTACTTTACCCATTAAAAAAACAATTCTGATGTTCAAATGCTGCAATACTTATAAATCACCACTAGATGTCACTGAAATTCCTCCAAACGTTCAGTTCAGACTGAGCTCGTAACAGTGATTCAATTCAGATCAACTCAACTCACTTCAGCTTTGTTATTACACAAACACGAGGACGCAGTTTAACGAAACACAACCGAGCCGCTTCTCTGGTGCAAAAACACCAAAACATCAAGGATGTGAGAGCACATACACGAGCTGGACGACAGACAGTATTTCATACACACAACAAGTACAAGGGTCATTCTACAGAAGCGTCCATTTTTGTCCCTCCCTGTCTGTCTGTCTATCTATCTATCTATCTATCTATCTATCTATCTATCTGTCTGCCTGTCTGTCTGTCTGTCTATTTCTCTGTCTGTCTGTCTATCTACCTGTCTGTATGTCTGTCTCTCTGTTTGTCTGTCTATCTGTATGTCTGTCTATCTGCCTGTCTGTCTGTCTGTGTCTATCTCTCTGTGTCTATCTCTCTGTCTGTCTGTCTATCTCTCTGTCTGTCTATCTGTCTGTCTGTCTGTCTGTGTCTATCTGTCTGTCAGTCTGTATGTCTGTATCTGTCTTTCTGTCTGTCTATCTCTCTGTCTGTCTGTCGGTCTGTCTGTCTGTCTGTGTGCCTATCTCTCTGTCTGTCTGTCTGTCGGTCTGTCTATCTATATGTCTTTCTGTCTGTGTATCTATCTGTCTGTCTGTATATCTGTCTGTGTGTCTATCTTTCTGTTTGTCTGTCTTTCTGTCTGTCTATCTACCTGTCTGTCTGTCTGTCTGTCTATCTGTCTGTGTGTCTATCTTTCTGTTTGTCTGTCTTTCTGTCTGTCTATCTACCTGTCTGTGTGTCTGTCTCTCGGTTTTCTCTGTCTGTCTGTATATCTGTCTGTCTGTGTGTCTATCTTTCTGTTTGTCTGTCTTTCTGTCTGTCTGTCTGTCCATCTGTCTGTCTGTCTGTGTGCCTATCTCTCTGTCTGTCTGTCTGTCTATCTGTATGTCTTTCTGTCTGTGTGTCTATCTCTCTGTCTGTCTGTCTGCCTGCCTGCCTGTCTGTCTGTCTGTCTATCTCTCTCTGTCTGTCTGTCTATCTACCTGTCTGTGTGTCTGTCTCTCGGTTTGTCTGTCTGTCTGTATATCTGTCTGTCTGTGTCTGTCTCTCTGTCTGTCTGTCTGTCTATCTGTCTGTGTGTCTATCTTTCTGTTTGTCTGTCTTTCTGTCTGTCCGTCTGTCTGTCCGTCTGTCTGTCTGTCTCTGTATGTACCGTGTGTATGTATGTGCAGCAGTTTGTAATGAGATTATTGCTTCACATGTTTAATCCCTGTTTACCTGAGTGACGATGTCCAGCCCCAGAGCCGTGTCGTCCACTATTATAGCAGTGAGGATGGTCTGGATAGCGATGGCCATGAACGTGTTTATGCCAAACGTCAGGGCGTAGCACTCCATAGAGAGGTTAGCGGCTATCTGGAACCTTTCAGCATAAACAAAAAACAAGAGAACAAACCAGTTACTGCAAATAAACCATATAAAGGGTCGACCTCCTGTTTGGGGGTCCCAGCCCACCCCAATCATATCCATATGCAAGAATACACACTGAAAAAAAGACTCCTTTAGTAAAGGCGGTTTTATAGAGACCCATTTCATGCTTGAAAGGTTCTTTCCATGGTGAAATGGTTCTTCAGACTGATGGAGAATGTGTTGTATATGGTGAGTAGAAGAGCCGTTTTTGGTGCTGTACAGAACAGCGTACAGACCTCTGCTTTCGCTTTCATTGTAAAAATGACTTTCTCAGGGTCCTCTGCTAGTTTAGGGGCCCAAAGCCATGACTTACATATAAGCAGGTCCTCCTTTTACTTTGGATTGATTAAAAAAGCATTATTTTACATTTAAAATGTTGGTTTTAGAAAATCATGCAGAGGCATCAGCTTCACTGTTTATGTCTGTCTGTCTATCTCTCTGTCTGTCTATCTGTCTGTCTGTCTGTCTATCTATCTATCTGTCTGTCTGTCTATATGTCTGTCTGTCTGTCTGCCTATCTATCTGTCTATCTGTCTGTCTGTCTGTCTGCCTATCTGTCTGTCTGTCTGTCTGTCTGTCTTTCTGTCTGTCTGTCTATCTATCTGTCTGTCTATCTGTCTGTCTGTCTGCCTATCTATCTATCTATCTATCTATCTATCTATCTGTCTGTCTGTCTGTCTGTCTGTCTATCTATCTGTCTGTCTGTTTGTCTGCCTATCTATCTATCTATCTATCTATCTATCTATCTATCTGTCTGTCTGTCTGTCTGTCTATCTATCTATCTATCTATCTATCTATCTATCTATCTATCTATCTATCTGTCTGTCTGTCTGTCTGTCTGTCTGTCTATCTATCTGTCTGTCTGTTTGTCTGCCTATCTATCTATCTATCTATCTATCTATCTATCTATCTATCTATCTGTCTGTCTGTCTGTCTGTCTGTCTATCTATCTGTCTGTCTGTTTGTCTGCCTATCTATCTATTTATCTATCTATCTATCTGTCTGTCTGTCTGTCTGTCTATCTATCTATCTGTCAGTCCGTCTGCCTATCTATCTATCTATCTATCTATCTATCTGTCTGTCTGTCTGTCTATCTGTCTGTCTATCTGTCTGTCTGTCTGCCTATCTATCTATCTATCTATCTATCTATCTATCTGTCTGTCTGTCTGTCTGTCTGTCTATCTATCTATCTATCTATCTATCTGTCTGTCTGTCTGTCTGTCTGTCTATCTATCTATGTCTATGCAGTTAGCACCATGCTAATTGGTGGGGTATAAGCTTACATTACTTGTTAGCTACATTAGCCTCGTAGCTCCAGTGCTAAAACTAAAGAATCGAACTTCAGACACCAAACTCGTCTCAGCTGATCAGCTGAGGAGGTGACCGGTGCGGTGTTGGTGGTGCGGTGTTGGTGGTACGTACGTGGCGATAGTGATGAGGAACATGTACGACGCTTTAAAGATGACGTAGCCACTGTAGGAGATCCAGATGTTGGTGGTGAGGCTGATAAAGAACACAGATGCTGCTCCAACAGCGGAGAACACACCCAGAGAAAACTCCCCCCAGACCTCCCACCGCACCCTCATGTAGCCCACCGAGAACGCTGCTGCTGCACCTGCACACAGACACAAGGTACATATTAGTGTTTACACTTCCAACACTGTCAGACACCAACACCAGCCAATCTGCAGCCTATAATGGCCAAAGCCTCCAATCTACCACTGCCTTGCTAGAGAATCCAGCTTAGACCAGCATGACTGGACACCAACAAAACCAGCGTATGTGTTTTGGATGCTGGTAAGCTGGTCAACCAGCATGGCCGTGTGTCGGACCTGCACAAGACCAGCATAAACCAGTTTAGATCAGCATGGACTTTGTGCTGGTCTGTGCTGTTTTTTCAGTAGTGTGGACAAAGCCTGCTGGTTGGCGATTTTGATGAGGTCACCAAGATAGCACACAGTTTTGGGCCAATTCCGGTTTTCCCACGCAATTGTTGGTTGATTACTGGGCAGATGTTAAGTATTTGGGCCAGAATAGGGAATTTCACCTTGTGTGTATATTCACGGGCCAATTCTGGCAGGAACATGGACCAAGAATGTAGTTGGACCAGACTGGGACAGATTTGGGCCACATCCTTAGTTGTACACACTTCACAGTGTTTGGGCCAGAACTCAGCCAAGGACACAGTCGTATATCAGGCCAGAACAAAGCCAAATATGTGGTCCACAAGACAAATTTTGCTAACTGGGCAGTCTTATGATGTCAGTTCAGTGATTAGCGGCGTTATATTGCTATTTTGACTCCTTAATGACCTCAGAATTCAGAGGATCCACTGAGATTCAGAGGAAAAGTGAATGTTCAACAAAACGTTCCTAATATTGGCATCACACCCACTACAATGACTTCAGAGCTCTATTAGTAGTCTTCACTGTAATGTTAGCAGTTTTAATAGTGAAAGCAGTGTTAATCAGCGGTCTTAGTAGTATTGGCGTAGTGTTAGTTTCAGTGATGTTAGGAATGCAGTATTAGCAGTGTTGGTGATGTTAACAGGCCTGGAGGTGCCACAGCACCATTTGTACCTCATTAATCACAACTTACTCAGAGTGAGAGCTGATTACATCGGCCTCCATGAGCTGACTTCAGAGGGTCAGAGGGGAAAACAGGGCTCTCGGCAGGTCCTCCAGGACCCTGTTCTGTTTAACACTCACTCCTCATTTCCGTTCCACTTGGTTTGAATGTTTTCTGTCTAGTTAGACATCAGAAAGTCTGCTGGAGTCTTTCTCTCATGCTGTAATTAAAAGGAGCATTAACTAAACTCCTACTGCTGTAATTGCTTCAGCTTCTCTCGCCTACGCTCACCGAACTGCTCTGGACTCCACGCTGTCTGCATAACAACTAAGAAGAGTGTTCTTAGGCCGTAGGATGTGGATCAGACAGGACAGCGTGATCAGTTTATTATTAGAATAATTATTATTGTTGTTATTATTATTATGATTACTATTATTATTTAACAAGTTTCTATTTGTGATTTTATTCCCCAAAGATTTCGGTGCTGATAAGGTTCATTATGTAGTGTGTATGTCATGACGTGGACGTTATGCCCTTTACCTGTTCAAAGACTAAGCTATGGGGACAGATTCTGATGGTCTCTGTGTGGATCATTTCTGCCTGGACTTGTTTTAACTAATTAATGTCTTGTTAATGAGTTGGAAGTTTTAGAACTATGAAAAAAGAGCAAAAATAAACCCAAAGACTCCTGAACCCAGTTCTCTTCTTCCTCGCACTGAGCTTACTGTACAATTTAGCAATTGTTCTGTTGTTTCCTTCTTCATCTGTTCTCCTCTGTATTCATCTGGGTTCTCTATAAATGATGTGTTCATTTATTTTAAGATAAGATAATCCTTTATTAGTCCCACCGTGGGGAAATTCGCAGTGCTACAGGAGCAACGGGAGAGCAGGGCACTCAAGAAAAGAACTAACAAGAAGAGAATTAACAAACAAGGTAATTAATCTTGTTAATTATTTAACAAGATTACAGTTTGTTACTTATTGCCACATAGACAATAAATAGAACGCTAAAGATAAAAAAAATCTAAGATAAAAAATATGAACTCTATTTACAAAAAGTAACAATATAAACAAAATTTTAAGCAAAAAAAATGTTTACAGTTTAAGTTTTACCCAAATTGCACACAGAGTATTAATTATATTGCACATGGGAATAGTGATGAATTAACAATAAGAACATTACAAATAGAAGAAGCAAAAAAATCTTCATACTATATATATATATATATATACTATATTGAACATGGAGTATTGATTATATTGTATTGTATGGTGATGAATTTACAGTTTATGTACTGTAGGTGTGTGAGGTCTAATGGGGG
The DNA here is from genome assembly GCF_904425465.1 of Colossoma macropomum. Classification (NCBI taxonomy): domain Eukaryota; kingdom Metazoa; phylum Chordata; class Actinopteri; order Characiformes; family Serrasalmidae; genus Colossoma; species Colossoma macropomum. Next base: position 35,902,453 of record NW_023494798.1, read on the forward strand.
GTGGGGGTGGGGTTCTACTGGGAGCAGTGCTGTTCTTTTCAGTTTGAAAATCTGAAAGTTTGTGGCGCCCAAACTTTTGCATACAACTGTATGTGCAAATGCTTACCCTTACAAAATGGATAATGATTTTAACTGATAATTACTGTTTAATAGATAAATGGTTCCAGCCTAGTTTTGCGGGGCCACTCCCATTTTGCCAAATTATAATAATGATTAACTCATTTCTAGATATTTTTTACTTGTTTAGAGTAACTGAATTACTATATTGGCAGAAACTGTGCTTATTTGAATAAATATGCTTGAAACAAGCAAAATTGTATGCCAATATAGTGAGAGAGAGAATTTTACTCAATACATTTTTAAAACAAGTAAAAATTGATAAGTTAAATAATCTTATAATATTAAGACAACCATGTCAAAATGAGAAATATTAGACATTTAGGTCCAGTCCCATTTCTTATTTTCACCCCTACCCCTTGTTTTCGAGTGTTGCCCCTTGGAACTGAGTTACAGGGTAGTGTTTGAAATCTTCCCTCTGAAATGGGACCCTCAAATAAAAAGAGCATCACTTCATTAACAGCTACCAGCGCTGCTCTGTAGGCGACCCTGCCAGTCTGCAGTGACAGCAGAGGAGGGTAAAGTTCAGCTCCTCACTGCTGGGCTTTAGTTACATTTAGGGATCATATGATCTTCAAAGAGGGGGGGCAATTATTTATTATCACCCACCCCTAATTCTTCAGTGATATGAAGCTGAAGTCAGATATTCTCCAGCTTCTTCTTTCAATTTTCAGACTCCAGAACTGCTGCACCATGTAAGGTGGAATGGGAAATTTAGCCTGCTACCTACTGAGACATCAGCACACTATTAGCGATTTTTGAACTAAGATAATACGATGGTTATCATCATTTTTTTAACAGAAAAAAATTCTCACATTTGTGGGTTTCTTTGGTCTCTTGTTCAGCCATCTTGCCGGTTTTTCTTTTTTTCTCATATCTCTCTGTTTGGAGGGTCATGTTGCCCCAACACTTCACCCCACCCTTCTATCTCAACAAGAGGCAGGACACCTAGACGTAAACGCGCAAAACAGAGGGGAAGGGCTGAGGGGTAGGGGCGAGAGTGAAATGGGACTGGGCCAAAGAGTTTTTTGGAGGTATTTTTAGCCACCCTAGCTCTCGTTATGTCACCTTGTTGTCTGTCGGGCGTTGTTAACGAGCACTCCAGCGCTAGAGGGCTCTGAACAAGGCGAGTTCACCCGTGGATTGCGTGTAAAGAAAGACCTGTCTGGAAGGACGCTCGTATCAGGTAACATAGAGAGGGTCGAGACCGGTGTTCCACAAGGCTCGGTGCTGGGTCCTCTTGTCTTTTCACTCTATACCCTTTCTCACTCAGGCCACCCAGGTGCTCGTTCAGTCTCTTGTCATCTCAAGGCTTGACTACTGCGACTCACTTCTGGCTGGTCTTCCTATGCAGCCTTCAGGTACTTCAGCAGATCCAGAACACAGAAGCACAGCTCGTCTTCAATCCTCTTAAAGTATCTCAAGTCACTGCACAGGCTTCTTGTGGCTGCATCAGATTCAAAACTCTGAGGCCTTTAAAGCCAAGAAAGAACCAGCCCCTCCCTCCCTAATGGCAAAGGTCAAAATTCGAGCACTTAAGTGAACTCTAATCTAGCACTTATTGTGTCTTATTTTGGTATTTGGTATTGCGTATCTTTCTTTCTAGATATCAGCAATAGCTTTTGTTTTCTGGCAGTATCTGAGCTGATGGGTACTTTGGACTTATTTGCTAGCTAGAAAACCTTCTCTGAGTGGACAACAAAGCACTTTAGTAAGTTGTTCTGGATAAAAGTGTCTGCTAAATGTTGTAAATGTATTATGTGACGTGTACGCATAATAAAGCTTTATAACCTTCTGGCTTTTTAGCCTGTGTTGTGGCCAAAGCTGTCTCGTTTGGCTTTAAGTTAATTCTGGCTGACTTCTACATGATTAGTGAGTATTATAATGTTGATGCAGACACAAAGTAAAGTGCTTGTCTGCTAATAGTGATGTCACACGACGCTATGCTCATTTGCAGTTTCTCGTAGTTTAGCCTACACATACACAAAATATGTACTTCTTTTTTTTTTTTTCGCAAGACTGCTCCCTGTCCTAATCTATCCTACTGTATAAAGTCAAAATCTCTCACCTGCATTGACCTCTGAAATCATGCGTCATTCTGTAGCTGGCATCACGCCTACATTAGCAGCTCCGAGTCTAAGCTGGGTTTCTCTATGGCAAAAATGAATGAGACTTTAGAAAATCACCAAAAAATGGCACTACGTGGTACACAAAAAGCTTCCAAAGCCATTTCATTTTGTCCTGTGTACATTTTTCCACTGAATGATGCTAGATCTGAGTTAAGAGGTCTCAAGGGGCTGACACACGAAAATTGCTACATCTATGTTAATAGCAAGCTAACACTCCTGCGCACTGAAATGATGTTGAAAGTGAGTCCAATATTAAACTTTATACCAACACCAGCTACTCTTAAGGTACTCTGTTACAGCCAAAGCATCTTAACTACCACACAGGGCAAAGCTCGCTGGTTTATTTGGGATATTTTAATTTGTTTTGATTTATTTTTATGTCTTATAATGTCAGTTCAGTGCCCAGCAGTGTTACATCGCATATATCGGCTCCTCAATGACCTCATGTTTCGGAGGATCCAGTGACATTGAATATAAAAATTAACATAGGATAAAACATATCAAGTTTGGAAGCATTTTATCAACCACAGGAAGTGATATTAGCGATTTTCAAAAACTCCATTCATTTTCATCTCACAGAAATCCAGCTTAGACCCGGAGTTGCTAATTTGGGTATGACGTAGACTACAGAATGACACACGACTTCAGGGCTCCTGAATGTAGGTTGACTCACTATGTGTAACCCAGAATGAATACAAGTGCTAGTGCTCAGATCACTTGCTGTCCTATATTTCTTACCCACAAGTGTGCAGACTGCTTCTACCCCTCCATTGTAAACAGAGGACGTGCTGGACGGCTCAATGCGGTCCCAAATCAGCTGGATGTAGTTAAAGATCTGACTATAGTGAGCTGTGGCAAAAGCCCACCAAACAGACCAGTACACCAGCCTCCTGGAGCTGTACGACTCCTTGATATTCGCCCACATCCGTCTGCCTGCCAGCCTCAGGCTCTCCCTGCTGAACCATCTGGCCTTAGCCTCTGCCTTCTGACCCCCAATGACCCCAGGGTCAGTGACGCCTGGCCTTTCCTCCAGTGGATCTGCAGACACTCCAACTGCAGTGGGGCCGAAAAACACCCCTTGCTGGGGCATGGGCAGGAAGAAGGACACAATAAAGGCCGTCCCCATCAGCCCCAGTGTGATAGCATTGACTGTAAAGTAGCTAACCCCCGCTAACGATATTAACAGCTGACCCAGAGTGGCCCCAAAGGTGGAGCCGGTCAGCATGGCACTTCGGACGAACCCTGTGGCCCGCTGGTAGTGTTCAGGCGGTATCACGCTGTAGATGTAGGAGAAGTAGGCCACTTCAGTGGACGTGACGACGCCATAGTTGAACTGCAGGAAGGTCATAGCGGTCAGGTTGTGCGCAAAGCACAGCAGCAGGTAGTTGCTGACCAGGAAAAGTCCCTGCAGGACGACAACGGGCTTGTAGCGCAGCAGGTCGGTCAGCAGGAAGACCACGGGCAGCACGGACAGGTACGAGTACGTCCATATGGGGAACAGGTAGTTGGTCACCTGAATGTGATAAAGAACAACAACAGTGGTTCCACAGTTAAAGGAATGGATTAGAATTTGAGATTTTCAGGTGCAGTAAGACGTCTCAGTACAGATTTGAGACTGGAGTGACATTTTTATTTGGCTGGAGTGAGATGAGTGAAATTTTCAGGTGGCCTCGTATTGGCTGGGGTGCCTCTTTAAAGGGGAACTCCACCAATTTTTCAAACGTTCCACATAATTAAGTAGTTAAGATGTAATCAGAGTGGTTCAGAGTGGTTCAGAGTGGTTTTGTGTGAAACGCTCCGTTCTGGAGAAACTTACAGAGTCAGAACTGTTCACAGTGGTAGTGATAGGAACCAGACGTCCACCTCTGAAAGCCATTTAATGTAATAAAAGTTATTACATGAAATGGTTATGAATTCACTGCCTGATGTCTGACACATTGTTTTATGAGAGTTTTATGATAAAGTTTTGAATTAAAATGCATTTGAATTTAATCCATTCCTGGCGGAGGGGTACATGCAGGGCGCTGTGAGGCAGAAAATTTTACTTTTCAGATTTTCCACTATTTTCCATCATCAACATTCCATATAAACTCAGAAGACTCGTGTAGGTTCACTGGTGGTTCTCGATTCTGGTTGTGTTGTAGTCACGGCGACCCCTGGTTCCTATCACCACCACTGTAAAGAAAACTGAACCATTTCGCACCAAAACACTCAGAATCACAATCTCAAACACTGAATTATGTAAAGATTTTGAAAAAACGGTGGAATTCCTCTGTAAGTAATGTGTGGTATCTGACACTGTATGACATATTGTTATCTAAGTCAATGTTTCTCAGCTCCGCTCCTGGAGGCCCACTGCCCTGCACCTGATCCAGCTAATCAGCTCATTAACAAGCCCTTACTGAATTGAAGTGGGTATAAGCAAGACGAATACCTAAATTTGAAGGGCAGTGGGTCTCCAGAACCAAGGCTGAGAAACACTGATCTATGGGGAAGGAAAGTGGTAAGAGCACCCCCTGCTGTTTGTGTTCAAAACATAGGTTAACAGTGAACAGGAGGTGCTGCACACAGCAGGGGTGTCCAGTCTTATCACAAAGGACCAGTGGCCGGCAATGTTTTTATTCCAAACAAGACAGACACATAGGCCCTTTGTGGTTAAGACGTAACAGCAGACTTGCTCCCAAATTCAGTTATATTGGACATATGGCAATGTCCCAAATAATCCGAGTGTAAAACATATTTCTATTTCTGTCCGAGGTGAGCAGCACTGCGCTGTTTTGCTTTAGATGGGGGCGCAATAGCTCAATTATACTTTAATCTTTATATTTATACGGCTCACTAAATATTCTGCTATAGCTGCTGTGCTGGTACAGCTGCAGAAGGTGGCTTCACTACAATTACAGCTGTTGAGTGATTTTTAATCCATAATCATCCCCATGAAGAAATAAATGGAGATTCAAAATGTAAAACCAGCGCAGTTGCAATGCAGTTCTGCTCTTTCCCTCCTCATAAACACAGACTAAAGTACAGACAAAACGCAGGCCTAACAGATAAAAGTGAGTCAAACGGTGTCAGAAACCACACAATCAAGTCTAGTAGAGATACTGAACACCTCCATACAGTTTGAGGCAAGGCATGCAGTTAGCATAATGCTAAATGGTGGGGTTAAAGCAGGCCTGGAACATTCCATGTGTTTTTGGGTGTCTGCCCAGGGCCCCAAACCACTAGGGGGCATCCAAAAGCATCGCTAAGAAAATCTAAATAGCTGCTTTCATGGTGGCACAATGAGAAAATGAATTAATTTCAACCTATTACACCCACTGCCAGTTTCTTGATCAAGCTTCCAGTGTTTTGAGCAGTGAGTTAGCGTTCCTGTGAACTTGTTCTGAAGCCACAGATGTACATATATTCACTATAAAGGGTCCATAAACTTTTTTAAGCTCACCATGACGTTATATTTAGTGTAGAGTGCTCAGTGAGGGTTAGATGTTTAGATTCTGCTGGTGTTTTTCCTCGTGTTTGTTCTCAGCTGTTCAGTGCGATGCGTTTGGAAGCTGTACTGTCTGGCAACCTGCGGCTGTCTTTATGTAACCAGGGAATGCTAACGCAATCCCTTCCGATCTAAATGGACAAGACGATAAAACAGGATTAGCCTAATATTGCCACACAATCTCTATATTTATTGGCTCATACAGTTTAAATGTCTTTTAAAAACAAATGAATGACAAATAAATGAACTTTGCTTTGGCACACATTAAAAACATTCCATTAAGAGGCTTGTTCCTAGGAGTGTGTATGTAAGCAGGCTAAATGAATTTGAGGACAAAGCCTCAGTTACTGTACTGCCTCTGTGGGTCTGCACAGATCGTATGAAACCTGCTGTGATGCCATAAAAAGGTTCCAGGTAGGGGCATTTGTGCCACGGGGCCTATTACTTCATGATCCAGGCCAGGGTATAAGCTTCCATTACTTGTTAGATGCATTAGCCTCGTAGCTACCGTCATGAAACGTGTTAGCTGCAGTGGTGGACGAAGTACACAAACCATGTACTTGAGTTAAAGTAGAGACACCCAAGGTAAAATATTACTCCAGTAAAAGTAGAAGTTCCTCCCTTTAGACCTCCACTTGAGAGTATTTGCCTTCAAATGTACTTAAGTATCAAAAGTAAAAGTACTGAAAGGTTAATTATGACTCTGATGTCCTATTATCATTTTTGTAACAAGACTCGCTTCATTAACTCATTTTAGGTGAAAATACTCCAGTGTCTCTCTTGGTAAACCAGTCTTTAATAGAAGGTCATTAATTAGTGACGCTGATGTCTATTAAAACAATCAAAAGCACAAAACACTGAAGGCAAACAGTTTCCATCAGGTAGAACTGAGTGGCTCTGAAATCACTTTTTACAAACAAGCAAAGTTTCAGTTTAAGATTTATTTGAACTACAAGTTTAAGTTTAAAAAAAACTTTAAACTCAGATTCACAAATGAGTTTCCTTTACTAAACTGCATCTGTAGGTCTCTGTTCATAAACATAAACTAGCCAAAACTAATTTACTATAAAATGAAATAGTGTTTGTATAAATTCAGAAAAAAGACACGTCAGTCACAACTGCATATGAGTACATATTTCTATATTGTGGTCTGTTTACCCACAAAGTTAGGTTAGTTCATCATTTATGTTGAATAGACTCTCCCAAAATTTTACGCTGCTGCACTGATGTTGAACCATGTGCTGCACTGGGTCGGTATGACCAACAGGTCAAAACAAGCTCAAAACAAAGTGACCGCTGTGCCCTGATAGGTGTTTCTTTGTGCTTCTTTTGTTTTGACATGGTACATTTTTATACACACATAAACCAAAAGGAACGACAGATTTCTCATAATGTAGCAGAGTAAAAAGTGAGATATTTGACGTTGAAATGTAGTGGAGTGAAAGTGAAAAAGTCGCCGGAAATGGAAAAACTTCAGTAAAGTACACATACACAAAAAACTACTTACGTACAGTAATGAATTACATTTACTTTGTTGCTGACTGACTACATTTGGGTTAACAGAGGGGGAAGCTGGGTAAATTAGACTTTTTGTCTAGGTTTAAGAGCTGATATTTGCACACTGTTTACATCAGATTCCACTGATTTCTTTGCGTCGTCAGCTCTGCATGCAGAACACGGCCTTTCCCGTTTCCCAGCCGGTGTGCTCGGCTTTAAGAACACGCTCAGATTGCTCTGTAAGTGCCCGTGGCTGCTCAGCGCGGCCACACGCTTTTCATTTTCCCTCAGAATTGATTCCATTATGCCTGCAGTCGTGCGCTGATGTGTGTGTGCAGCAGCGTATTGAGATGCACTCAGTGTTTCCCTGTTCGACTCTCCAGCTGACACACACAGAGGGAACCAGCAGTGCTGACAACACATCAGCAGCAATAACAGCTCTGTTACATTATCATACACCTCACTCAGCCTTAATCAGGGAAAGATGATCGTAGAAATATGAAAATGTGTCAAATTTGGGCTGTTTGTAGTGAAAACCTTGTGATACCTGTGTTTTGAAATTACACATGCAGCTCTTCATGACCATATTATTGATTATTTTTTTAATTTAAAGATGATATTCTTACATACCCCTCATATAAGAATCATAACAATAATATTATACTACAATATTATATTATACTAAATTTAGTTTTTAATAAACTTGGACATGTTCTTCTTACAATAATTAATATTGTCATATTGTCACTTATAATCATATAATAATAATTACAATAATAGTTAGTTAGTATGTATGCAGTTCTGTATTGTACACTGGAGGAATAAATGCCTTTCAAATAATAATAATAATAATAATAATAATAATGATAATAATAATAATGTTTCTAATTTACACATGCAGTTCTTTAGTATCATATTGCACTCTTTATACTATTAAACATTTGGACAACAATAACTTAATTATGTTAATGCTAATATGATGTTAATAATGCCAGTTATAACAATAGGAACAGATCATCTGGTTTAAATATACAGTATCAAATTACATACATACATCATCTAAACTGCTTATCCTTCTGGGTCGCGGTGGGGTGCTGGAGCCTATCCCAGCTGTCATTGGGCAGAAGGCAGGATACACCCTGGACAGGTCGCCAGCCCATCGCAGGGCAGACAGACAGACATACACAGTCACACACACTCACACCTAGGGGCAATTTAGTGTGTCCAGTCAGCCTGACTGCATGTTTTTGGACTGTGGGAGGAAACCGACACAGACACGGGGAGAACAGGCAAACTCCACACAGAAATGACCCTGGTCACCTGGCCGGGAATCGAACCCAGGCCATTCTTGCAGTGAGGCAACAGCGCTGCCCACCGTGCCACCGTGCCTCCCCCAGTACCAAATTAATCATGTTAATGATTATTGATTATTATGTAAAGATGTTCATAAATACTACACAATAATAAACATAATGATACTAATGTTTATAATAATAATAATAATAATCTAGTTTAGATATGCATTTAAAGATGATATTACTGGTGTTTGAGCGGAGAGCGTTGTACTCACGGTTTGCTCAGAGAGGTTTTTGGGCCCTATCAGGTACGGCGTTAGAAACGGCTCAGCCGGCCTGCAGTTAGCGAAAAATCCGTACAGGGAAAGAAGAACGGTTGGAAAAATCCATCCGGAACGCTTCAAATCCGTAAACACACTCATCCTTCACCAGCACACCTCAGCCTGCAGTGTCTGTGTTCTTTACGCTAGCAGGAACTGACAGACACACAGTTTGAGAGTTACAGTTGAAATTCTTTATGACTGAGACTTTGATCTGTGTGTGTGTGTGTGTGTGTGTGTGCGCGTGTGTGTGTGTGTGTGTGTGCGTGTGTGTGTGTGCGCGTGTGTGTGTGTGCGTGTGTGTGTGTGTGTGTGCACATGTGTATTATTATCAGTGTTGGGCAAAATACTTTGAAAAAGCACTGATGGCTGAATACTGAATACTTTATTCTAAATATATTCAGTAATGTTTTCAGTTATAATGCATTATCATTAGCTCAGTAACGCTGAGATTAATAACCGATCACATTGATTTATCAGTCTACTCAGGCTTTAGCAGAGCTCAGTAACGCTGAGATTAATAACCGATCACATTGATTTATCAGTCTACTCAGGCTTTAGCAGAGCTCAGTAACGCTGAGATTAATAACCGATCACATTGATTTATCAGTCTACTCAGGCTTTAGCAGAGCTCAGTAACGCTGAGATTAATTACTGATCACATTGATTCATCAGTCTACTCAGGCTTTAGCACAGCTATTGCATTGATGGTGCTTCTTTTGAATATTGTATGTTTTTAATGTAGTGGTAAGTTTTCCCCTAAATATGTAAAGGTAACTGTATTCTGAATACTTTATAAAATGTAACTTGGACTGAATACAGATCTAATTTCTTTATTCTGAATACAGATTCCCAGTACTTGTATTCCATTAAATCCCAACCCTGATTATTGTGTGTGTTTATATGAGCATGTATATGAACGTTTATGTGTTTGTATTTGTATTTTTTCAGTGCAGGCTTGTGTTTGAGTGTGTATGCAAAATTACAGCATGCTATACAAAGATGACTTTGGCAAGGCTAATTTAGGGCTTTAAGAAAAGGAAATGAAACGAGGTCTGATTTTTGACATGGTGGCTTATGACACTTTTTAGGGTTTTTACTTCTGACCTGTGATTTATGAGCCGTTTTACAGCCCTGTGTTCACTGGTAGCTGATTAGAGCATGATTGAGCAGAAATACAAGGTCTTACTGTACAGCCAAGTGCAAAGGTTTGGTCAAATTCCATGTTGTTGTTGATTTTCCAAATGAAAATTATTTAACATTTAGAGAACACACTTAAATATGACATGTTCCTGCTAATGTTAGTGCACAGTTTCTATTTATCTGCTAAGTTCAACATACTGGGCAAAGATGTGCTGTAACTTTTGCACAAGACACATTTTATGTTTTATTTATTTTTTTAACTGTTAAATGTTAAAATGTTGAATTATTTTCACTTAGAAAATCAACAATATCATGTAATTTGACCAAACTTTTGTACACAACTGTGGGTGCAAAACAACTTGTGCATAAAGCAAAGTGTGCTTTTACAGTGGAGAGGAAAAGTTTATTTTTCAGAGTAAACAAAAACAAAAACAAAATAAAGGAAAAAGTAAAAATAAAAATGGCATGATTTTTATAACAGGCTTACTTTTATTAGTTTTAAGAAAATTATGTTCGAAAATCATCATATATTTATTTTATTTTGTTTTATATTATTTTCCTTTATTTTGTTTTAATTGTAAGACAAAAGTACATAATAAGAGCCACGTGCGCATGCGCAGACCGGGCGCTGTGCGTCGCCTCAGTCACCACGGTAACGGTGCGTTTGTAAAAGTGTCTTAAGGGGGAAATGAGGCTGAAACGGCTTCATATTCGCTATTTTCCACCAGGTAAGACTTCATATCAGCATTTTATGAATGATATTGTACCTAATAATGTCGTAGTGTATGTTTATCTGCTTTTCTTCGCGGTTTATTAACGAATTTTGTCTTGTTTTAACTTGTCAGACAGCGTTAGCTAGTTGTGCTTGTTAGGTAACTTACGATAACAGACAACGTATTTACAGGGGAACTCCACCGCTTTTTCAAAGTTTCTGTGTAATAAGTGGTTAAGCTGTAAACAGAGTGGTTCAGAGCGGTTCAGAGGGGTTTAGAGTGGTTTAGAGCGGTTCAGAGTGGTTTGGTGTGAAACTCTCTGTTCTAGATAAACTTACCGAGTCAGAACTGTTCACAGTGGTGGTGATAGGAACCAGACGTCCACCTCTAAAAGCTCCTCACAGAAAGTTCCTACATGAAATGGTTATGAATTCACTGCCTGATGTCTGAGACACTGTTTTATGATAGTTTAGAGAACTTAAACTCCATTCATGGTGGAGGGATACATGCAGGGCGCTGTGAGGCAAAATAGTCCCCAAAGAAAACGTATTATTTCAGATTTTCCACTATTTTCCATCATCAACATTCCCATATAAACTCAGAAGACTCGTGTAGGTTCACTGGTGGTTCTGGATAGTAAATAAAATGTCTATATTTGTGTTGTAGTCATGGCGACCCCTGGTTCCTATCACCACCACTGTAAAGACATCTGAACCATTTCACCAAACCCCTCTGAATCTCTCTGATTACATCTCAGAAATATGTAACAGCTGTACCGTTTAAGGTGGAACGCAAAATTCGAAGCAGTGGCCGATTTCAGTCTCATAGTTTCTGTGCTGTTAGATGCTGAATGTTCTAAGACGTTCCACTGCAGTTCTAGAAGTTACTCAGTACTTATGTAGTTTTTCAAACTGCTGCTTTTATACTTCTGCACTCTTAAAAAGGATGGTTCTTCAAGGGTTCTTTAATATAGGAAAAGATTTTATTTAGAGCCATGAACTCTCTATAGAAATGTTTGCACGCTTTAATGGTTCTTTGCATGGTAAAATGGTTCTTCAGATTGATGCAGAATTTGTTGTCAATGGTTCTGTACAGCGGCAGAGAGGGTTCTGCTACGGTTACAAGCTTGACACTGTAACAGTAGGAAGAGTCGTTTTTGGTGCGATATAGAACCATTCTCAAAAAGGTTCTATAAAGAACCATATGCGACACATTCTCCATCAATCAGAAGAACCATTTCACCATGCAAAGCATCATTTAAGCATGAAGTGGTTTGTTTTGGTTTTGTGTGTGTGTGTGTGTGTGTGTGTGTGTGTGTGAGTGTGAGTGTGTGTGTGTGTGTGAGTGAGTGATGGTAGGAATGCATGTTTTATCTTATTTAAATTTTTTTATGTTAATTAATTTTATTTTACTTTATTCATTTTTTATTTTATTTTATTTTTTATTTTATTTTTATGCATTTTGTGTTATGTATTTATTTATTTATTTCATTTTATTTTATTTTAGTTATTCTGTATTATTTCATTTTATTTTATTTACTACATGTGAATGTCTGTCTGGTACTGTGCATTGTGAGTTCCTGTAACCAAAACTAAATTCCTTGTATGTGTAAGCAAACCTGGCCAAAAAAGCTTGATTCTGATTCTGATTAGAACTATTGCCTTCACTAAAGAACCCTTGAAGAACCGTCTTTTGTAAGAATCTACTTAACTTGTTTTTGGAAAGATACTTTTACATTTATTACAGTCTTTATTTCACTGCAGCAGCAACACCTGTATTTGAGGATCTGTGTAGAACCATGAACACTCAAAGAACCACTGCTTAAAGGGTTCTTTACATTGTGAAATGGTTCTTTGGATTGATGGGGAATGCGCGGTTCTGTATAGCACCAAAAAAGGTTCTGCTATCATATACAAGCTTGACATTGTAACAATGTAGAACCATGTACAACAATTCTTCAATCTGAATTGAACGATTTCACCCAGCAAACAACCATATAAGTAAACAAATGGTTCTTTGAGTGTTCATAGGTCTCTATAGAACCATGTATTTACGAGCATCACCATGTTTTTACGAGTGTACTGACCTTATCTTTAGGTACTGTTGTGGATACAGAACCTTGAAACCTTGAAAAGTAAAACGTTCCCGTTCTGTGTGCAGGAATAATCCTGGACTATGAGAAAGGAGGACAGCAGAGGACTAAATCCATTGACCTGCTGGATTTGACCCCCGAGTGAGATTTACTTCATCTGATAGAAGTGATGAGTGATGTGCTGAACTCCATGACCTTGTACTCGTATTATACACTCCCTGGCCACTTTATCAGAAACCCCTGTCTTGTAGCTTCACAGCTTCTTGTTTGAAGGTTCCCGTTCCACCTTAAATGGCGCAGTTCAGAACATGACTGCTGCACCATTTAAGGTGGAACGGGAAAAGTCTGGCGAATGTCCCGAGAAAGTGTCCTCAGAAAAATGTTTCCAGCCTTAAAATAATAATTGGGTTATTCTGAGAGCCTAAATCAGTTTATCAGGGGTGATAACCTGATTAAGGAGACTGCCAGTCTAATGACATGAGTTCAGTGCGCTGTAGCTTTAGCTCACTCTTTATCAACCTCGTAATTCAGAGGATCCAGTGATATTCGGGAGGAGAATGTTCACAGGACAGAACGTATCGGGTTCTGAACATGTTTATTCAACACAGGGGGCGCTAGAGGCGATTTTTCTAAAACCCTATTCATTCTGACCATAGAGAAATGGAGCTCAGACCCGGAGTTCCTAAAATGGGCATAAGAGCACGGCGCCAACTACACAATGACGACACGACTACAGTGGTCTATACTGCACCGGTGGTGGACGAAGTACACAAACCATGTACTTGAGTTAAAGTAGAGATACCCAAGGTAAAATATTACTCCAGTAAAAGTAGAAGTTCCTCCCTTTAGACCTCCACTGGAGTGAAAGTACAAAAGTATTTGCCTTCAAATGTACTTAAGTATCAAAAGTAAAAGTACTGAAAGGTTAATTATGACTCTAATGTCCTATTATCATTTTTGTAACAAGACTCGCTTCATTAACTCATTTTAGGTGAAAATACTCCAGTGTCTCTCTTGGTAAACCAGTCTTTTAATAGAAGGTCATTAATTAGTGACGCTGATGTCTATTAAAATTATCATAAGCTCAAAACACTGAAGGCAAACTGAAATAACTTTTTACAAACAAGCAAAGTTTCGGTTTAAGATTTATTTGAACTTAGTTCCAAGTTTAAGTTTAATAAAAACTTTAAACTCAGATTCACAAATGAGTTTTCTTTACTAAACTGCATCTGTAGGTCTCTGTTCATAAACATAAACTAGCCAAAACTAATTTACTGTAAAATGAAAGACACGTCAGTCACAACTGCATATGTGTACATATTTCTATATTGTGGTCTGTTTACACAAAGTTAGGTTAGTTCATCATTTATGTTGAATAGACTCTCCCAAAATTTTACGCTGCTGCACTGATGTTGAACCGTGTGCTGCACTGGGTCGGTATGACCAACAGTTCAAAACAAGCTCAAAACAAAGTGACCGCTGTGCCCTGATTGGTGTTTCTTTGCGCTTCTTTCGTTTTGACATGGCACGTTTTTATGCACACATAAACCAAAAGGAGTGACAGATTTCTCATAATGTAGCAGAGTAAAAAGTGAGATATTTGACTCTGAAATGTAGTGGAGTGAAAAGGAAAAGTGGAAATGGAAAAACTTCAGTAAAGTACAGATACACGAAAAACTACTTACGTACAGTAATGAATTACATTTACTTAGTGACTGTCCACCACTGTAATGTACCAACTCTGAAAGCGGCACTAGTGTAGACTCTGTGATGTGCGGACGTCTTTTCACTTATATTACCAGTGAGAGAAATTGACATTGTGTCTCGTGTGAACTATTGGCTACGCTGCCCTCACGGCTTCCGGTGGTACTGCGCTGTTTCGTCTGTATCTGTAAGCTTTCAGGGAACGTGCACAAATACGAACAAAATGAACTCAGAGCATGGAAACAATGAGTCTTTAGTCGTCTTCTAGTCCTTCAGAGCTGCTGTTGTATTTTTGGGTGGTGGACTCTAAACCTAGCAATGACACTGACGTGTGTAAAAACTCCAGCAACACTGCTGTGTCTGATACACTCATACCAGCACCACACACACTACTATCTCAGTGTCACTGCTGTGCTGAGAATGAACCACCACCCACATAACGTCTACACAGCAGCGGCCCTGTGGTCAGAATCTGACCAGTGATGAATGGAGCAGAGGAAGCTGATAAACTGTACAGCAGCAGATTGAATACGGTCTGTAACTGAACTCCTACATAGAAGAGCTATAAGGTGGGTGTTTACATTTACGGCATTTGTCAGCCGCTCTTCTCCAGAGCGACTTACAGTCTGATCATTTTACACAGGTAGGTGAAGGTGGTGTTAGGAGTCTTGCCCAAGGACTCTTACTGGTATAGTGTAGGGTGTTTACCCAGGCGGGGATTGAACCCCAGTCTACAGCGTAGAAGGCAGAGGTGTTACTACACTATACCAACCAGTAATAAAGTTTCTAATAAAGTGGCCAGTTAGTGGAAGTACAAGGTGAGTGTTTCTAATAAAGTGGCCAGTTAGTGGAAGCACAAGATGGGTGTTTCTAATAAAGCAGCCAGTAAGTGGAAGTAAAAGGTGGGTGTTTCTAATAAAGTGGCCAGTTTGTGGAAGCACAAGGTGGGTGTTTCTAATAAAGTGGCCAGTCACTGGAAGTACTAAGTAGGTGTTTCTAATCAAATGATCCTTTAACATGACAGAAGCGAGTATTGTAGGTTTTGATATTCTGTGAAAATGCAGTTATGATTTGATATCTTGTTTATTTGAAATACATTGTGAGTGTCTTCCTGCAGACATACACGGTTAATGTAAAGTCAGTGCTGTTCATTCAGTTCATGTATATTTAGTTACATCTGATTAACCTTTGTTAAAACTACATACACCTGAAATAATATAATAACAAATACAAATAAATGCATTTTAAATTAGATATTTAATAAACACATTTTGTTACATTTTCATACATTGCAAAAATATATTTGATTAATACATTTGGAATATATTTTTCCATATGGGTGGTAATTATAATACTCAACAGAGCTGTAAATGTTTTTCCTTACTGCACATATGGCATGCATCACTGTGTTATTTATGAAGCTGATGTATGAGAGATGTTGATGATTGCACCGTAGCCGGAGTGAAGTTAAGAAGTCTCTGTTAATCTGCCCTATTGTTTGTTATTGGTTGCATTTACCTTATAACATTACAGAATTCATTAATTAACATATTCTTATATTCAGTATAGACTGAAAACCTAAATGTCAATCCCTGAATATGTTGTTTTTTTCCGATTATAAATGTTCTATGAAATGATCATAGATGTTCTGTGCTTGCTTAGGTGTGATGTGAACGAGGTTCTGTCAGAGATCAGGAGAGTGGAGCCGCTAATCACCGCCTCCCGAGCAGAGCAGGTGAAGATTCTGATCCAAAGACTGCAGGACAAGCTCAGCCAGCCGGACCACCGCAAGTTCTACCTGTTCAAGGTACGCACACCGGACCACACCTGACCACACCTTCATCACTGCTGTCTCCACAAAGCTGAGTCTGAATGTGTGGAGTCTGTGTTTTCAGTAATATAAACTGATTAATTAATTAATTGAAGATACATTTATACAGTGACAGTAAGATGATGCTGATGCTGTAAAATTTTCAAATAATCAGTCTGAAGCTGTAAATGAAGAAATATTAGACAAATCCAGAGTGAAAAACAGAGCTGTAGAAGAATCTAACGTGACCGAGAAAGCTGTAGAAAAATCCACAATGGGGTTCTAATAAAATCTTCATCGTTATCATCATCATCATCATCATCATCTTTAACCGCGTAATCCAGATAGGGTCACGGTGTTCTAATAAAATTCGCATCTAAAATCATGTTCTAATAAAATTAATGTCCAGAAGTTCAAAAGTCTCGAGGCACAGCATGTGACAAACAAATTGTACAAAGACAAATAAAGTATATTTCTTACCCTTTAAACTTGCTTGTTGTTCCCAGAATTCTCGGGTATTGAGTAAAATTTCTAAAATGATGTTTTGTAATAGTGCACTGATTTAAACACTGTACAATTGATGAGTAAAGGTTCATTTGATCACATTTAAACTTAAGATACTGGAATACAAATTCATTTCTAAAGGTATCAAACAGTGAAGTGCATCAGACAGGATTTTGGACTCATTCTGAGTGACAAAAACACAAAACTTCATAGTTACAGGTGATTGTACACTAATGAAAACATGGTTTTGTTTAATATATTCCATTTCTGCTCATAATAATAATAGATTGTGCACACTGACAAGTATGACGGCGTTCTAGGGGCACTGTTGATAAAAATAAAAAGAGTAGAGTTTGAAAAAAAAGTTGTAATATTTCAAGAAAAAAAGTCGTAGAATTACAACATTAAAGTGGCATTAATACCAGGAAAGGTCAATATTGTGGCCAAAGGCTTTGCGAAGGGACGCAGCACCTCCTCGTGTTAAATGAGGGGCGGTGAGTTGGTGGAGTTCTACTTTCATATCGATTCACCCATAAAGAAACACTCAGTCTCCCTGTCTCTCCTGCACATCAGCACCAGCCTGTTATTAGGATAAGAACCGGCTGAAACGGCTGAGCAGGAAACTGTGTTTATCTGGAATAAAGAGCCAGACGGACTCGGAGGAAACTGTCTGTCTGTGTTGTTGAAGGAGAATCTCAGGCAGGGTCGTCTACACGGCTATCGGGGGCTCCATCTCCTCCCATTCAAAGAGGGCATGAAGTTTCACAGACAGTGAGAATGATGATCAGAATGATCCACAGAGAGACAGGAGTGAGTGGAGCTCCGGCGCCAGGACAGCAACCGAGACCCCAACGCGTTATGGCAGCCCCCCTACAGTACAGCGACCGAGACCCCAACGCGTTATGGCAGCCCCCCCTACAGTACAGTAACCGAGACCCCAACGCGTTATGGCAGCCCCCCCACAATACAGCAACCGAGACCCCAATGCGTTATGGCAGCCCCCCTACAGTACAGCAACCCAGACCCCAACGCGTTATGGCAGCCCCCCTACAGTACAGCAACCCAGACCCCAACGCGTTATGGCAGCCCCCCTACAGTACAGCAACCCAGACCCCAACGCGTTATGGCAGCCCCCCTACAGTACAGCAACCGAGACCCCAACGCGTTATGGCAGCCCCCCTACAGTACAGCAACCGAGACCCCAACGCGTTATGGCAGCCCCCCTACAGTTACAGTGGCCCTAAAACGCCGTCGTAGATGAGAGGGCAGGTTTGGAGCTTTTAAATAAGCTGTAAACACACTGACATTTAGTGCTGATTAGATCCTATTAAACCACTGCACTTCCTCTGAATCAAGTTTGACTCTTCTTCTATATCTGTGTTTTGTAAATATAATTAAAATTATTATTATTATCTTTTTTTGCAATGAAAATATTCCTTTAAATACCCTGTATATTTTACTACTTGTATTCTTTGTTTGTTTGTGATGTCTGTATATTTATAGCTGATTTTATTTTTGCTATTGGGCGAGTCGTTTTTATTGTGCCCCGGAAACAAGATCTGTTATAAAGTGAAAGTTGCTTGTAACCTATGACCTGTATTGACCTGTATTGACCTGTAAGATTTAGAATGGGACTTAACGATGTCTAACTAGGCTAGATAAATTTATATAACAGAACCAATCAAATTATTTATTATGATAAAATAAGTATAAGATTTAGAAAACACAATAATTTAAAATGACTACGTGTTTTCTTTATAAATGAATTAGTTTTGGCCTGTTTGAGTAAAAGCAACTCCCACTTCAGCCACCGGATGGCAGCAGGTGGTTAAGTGGTGCTGTCCGTTTTTGGCACATCAAAGGCGCCACAGAAATTACACAGTCAGGATTAAAGATGAGGACCAATTAATGCACTTAACACATCACTGTATAATACACTCCCTCTCTCTCTCTATCTCTCTCTCTCACTCTCTGTCTCTCTCTCTTACTCACTTTCTCTCTCTCTCTATCTCTCTCTCTCCCTCTCTCTATCTCTCTCTCTCTTACTCACTTTCTCTCTCTCTCTCTCTCTCTCTCTCTCTCTCTCTCTCTCTCTCTATCTCTCTTACTCTCTCTGTCTCTCTTTTTCTCTCTCTTTCTTCTTCTCTCCCTTCTCTGTCCCTCTCTCTCTCCTTCACTCTCTCTCTTCTTCACTCTCTCTCCCTCTTTTCTCCCTCTCCCCTCTCTCTCTCCCTCTTTTTATCTCTTTTCTGACTCCCTCTCTCTCTCTCTCTCTCTCTCTCTCTCTGTCTCTCTCTCTCTTCTCCTCTCCCTCTATCCCCCTCTGTCTCCCTCTCTCTGTCTGCCTACCTCTGTCTGTCTATCTCTCTCTTCCTCTCTCTTTGTCTCCCTCTCTCTATTTCAATCCTTCCATCCCCCCTCTGTCTATCTTCTCTCTCTTTCTGTGTCCCTCTCTCTTCCTCTCTCCCCAATCCCTCCATCCTCTCTCCCTCTTTCTTTCTTCTCTTCACTCTCTCCCTCTCTCCCTCTTTCTCTCTCTCCTTCTCTACCTCTCTCTCTCGCTCTCTCTCTCTCTCTCTCTCTCTCTCTCTCTCTCTCTCTCTCTCTCTCTGAAGGCGCTCCAGGCTCATATCCTGCCTCTGACGAATGTTGCCTTCAATAAATCAGGGTCGAGGTGAGTTTATCTGAAGCACTCACGTTCTCCCTCCTTCACTGCCCCCACCACTTCCACTCTGCCCCCCCTTCCACTCAGCTCTCTCTCCATCTCTCCCTCACCCCATTTCTCTCTCTCTCTCTCTCTGTCTCTTTGTCCGTCTGCAGTTTTATAACTGGGAGCTACGACAGGACGTGTAAAATATGGGACACTGCATCAGGAGAGGAGCTGCAGACGCTGGAGGGCCACAGAAACGTCGTTTACGCCATCGCTTTCAACAACCCCTACGGGTAAATAACACACGCACACACACACACACACACACACACACTCACACACACACACATAGACACACTCACTCTGCCCATTAGATATTAAAGCCATAGTTCAGCAAAACTCAAATTCCCCCAGTTTCACCCCTTTATCCCAAACGTAGTCAATCATCTGAGGCATGTTTGGAGTCAGAAGTTTGCTTCTTTAGCTTTAGCCCTGGAGCTATGAGGCTAACTCAGCTAACAAGCGACATATAAACCACCAATTAGCTTTGTGCTAACTGCAAATAGACAAAAATCTGGATGAAATTCTGGTCCTTCCTGGCGTGGGTGGAACACAGGTATAAAAGTGAATACCAGTAGACGTTATCTCATGATATGAATTTCGCTGTAACCATGGATACGGTGATAAGCCCAAACATAATGAACCACAAACAGCGCCACCCCAAGACAAACTAAACATCAGCACAAAGAGCTTCACCCACCGGGGTCAACCTGCAGCGTCGCCCTTTCCATTCCATCTTATCTCGAGATCATACGAGACTCACATCCGGAGTTATGAGCCTATGAAGAGGGACTGAGATACGCGTCATCTGCCTCTCACCGTGTGGAACTGGTGGGTTGGTGTGTCCGTCTACATTCTGTGTGAAACTGACCAATGGACACTCAGGAAATCACTAAGGACTGACCGTCACGCCGGAAACCCTTCATTCTTCATTCAGTCCACATCGGAGACTCATGTGAAATGCAGAGAGTTTACAGCTGCTGAAGTTGCTGCAGCGGGTTTGGAAAGTAGTGATGACGAGAACATTTATCTACTACTTTATTCATACATTCTGCTAATTTGGGGACCTGAAGCTTTTTTTCCAACACATGGAACTGGCTCGACTCGACTCGCCTTTTTTGGTTTTCCAGGCAAACCTGGCACCTGGTACTATTTTTGGTATCACGTCCATCGAGGTTCCAAGTGAGCTGAGTCGATACCAAAAGGTGATGTAAAAACACTGCAGACTGCTGATTGGTCGGAGAGAATCGCTAAACACACGTTAGCTACCAGGTTAGCGTAGCCTCTTAAGTCGCCTTTGAGCACCAGAATCGTCTCGTCATCTAAACTCTGATGTAGTTTTTTTCTAAACTCTCCTTTTTTGTTCAGCTGCCCCCTCTGAACACAGTCTGTCTCCTTCACATCTCAGCAGTTTCATGTGGTGTCGCTTTGCTGACCAGCTACATTGAGAGGGCGCTATATTTGCGGTGGAAAACGAAGCAGGGACCAAAAGAGAGTGGAGTCTAGTAAAGTTGATCTGTACCATGCAGTAGAACAGCAGCTTTAGACTTTGGTGAAACCATTTCAAGCAGTAAATCAATTCATCCACAAGAGTAAAGCTGTGTTTTCACAAGAGATGTTAAGAATTTCTAAAGCCAGACTTCTGCTTTTCTTTTTGTACACAGAGCTCCAGGTCTCTTATAATAGAGAGAGCTCAGACCGTTCTGAACATTTTGAAATGAAACCGTCTAATCGTTGGCCCTGTATAATAATAATATATAATGAGACAGTAATGGGTTACAATGAGACAGTAATGTATTACAATGAGACAGTATAATGAGACAGTATAATGTATTACAATGAGACAGTATAATGAGATGGTATAATACAATGAGACCGTATGAGACAGTATAATGTATTACAATGAGACAGTATAATGAGACAGTAATGGATTACAATGAGAAAGTGTAATGTATTACAATGAGACAGTATAATTAAATGGTATAATACAATGAGACCGTATGAGACAGTTTAATGTATTACAATGAGACAGTATAATGAGACAGTAATGGATTACAATGAGACAGTATAATGTATTACAATGAGACAGTGTAATGTATTACAATGAGACAGTATAATGAGACAGTATAATGTATTACAATGAGACAGTGTAATGTATTACAATGAGACAGTATAATGAGATGGTATAATACAATGAGACCGTATGAGACAGTATAATGTATTACAATGAGACAGTATAATGAGACAGTAATGGATTACAATGAGAAAGTGTAATGTATTACAATGAGACAGTATAATGAGATGGTATAATACAATGAGACCTTATGAGACAGTATAATGTATTACAATGAGACAGTATAATGAGACAGTATAATGTATTACAATGAGACAGTATAATGAGATGGTATAATACAATGAGACCGTATGAGACAGTGTAATGTATTACAATAAGACAGTTTAATGAGACAGTATAATGTATTGCAATGAGACAGTGTAATGTATTACAATGAGACAGTATAATGAGACAGTATAATGTATTACAATGAGACAGTATAATGTATTACAATGAGACAGTATAATGAGACAGTATAATGTATTACAATGAGACAGTATAATGAGACAGTAATGGATTACAATGAGAAAGTGCAATGTATTACAATGAGACAGTATAATGTATTACAATGAGACAGTATAATGAGATGGTATAATACAATGAGACCGTATGAGACAGTATAATGTATTACAATGAGACAGTATAATGAGACAGTATAATGAGATGGTATAATACAATGAGACCGTATGAGACAGTGTAATGTATTACAATGAGACAGTTTAATGAGACAGTATAATATATAACAATGAGACAGTATAATGTGTTACAGTGAGTTAGTATAACGTAGTACATGAGACAGAATAACACAGTGTAATATCTGAGAATGAGACAGAATGAGATAGTATAATGTGTTACAATGAAACTGTTTTATAATTGTGCACATTAACAGCAGGGTAGATAGCATCCTATCACAGATAGCAGCATAATAGAAGATTACAAAGATAATAACATTAAACAGATAATTATAGATTATACAGATAGCAGCACCGTAATGGATGGTACAGATGATAACAGATTATAAAGATAGCAGTATAATAATATATCATGGATGATAGGAGACTGTCGTTTGAAACAGGCTGTCATTATGATGATGATGATGGATTCACCTGAGCAGAATCTGACCAACATTTCTTGTGTGTGGTTTAAACTTTGGTGGCAGCATAAGATGATGTGTGGATTTTTATGTTGCCATGCAAAAATACATAAACATGTAAAAGTGTAAAGATGTTTTGTATCTTTTATTGCACTTCCATCCATATTGCAGAGCATTAAGCTGCACACACAGTCACACAATGGCCACAGTCAGATATGGTCCAAATATACTCCAAACCCATTAAATCAGACACACATTCACTCACTCAGTCAGTCTGCGGGTTTGGACGGCTCCAGGCTGTTACGTGGGGAGAGCATTTGTCATTTTGAGTCATAACAGTAGCCCAGTGTCCTTTTTCTCCCTCCCTCCCTCCTCTCTCTCCTCTCTCTCTCTCTTTCTCTCAGGGACAAGATAGCCACTGGCTCCTTTGATAAAACCTGCAGGTTATGGAGCGCTGAAACGGGGAAATGTTTCTACACCTTTAGAGGACACACCGCCGAAATAGTACGTACTAATAATGTCAATCAGAGAATGCACTACAGTTTACCTCTAGACGCTTCACCCATTTATATGTTCTCTCACAGCTACAGTTCTAAGGTTGGACAAGCTTTACAGAACATTCAACCTAATGAGAAACTGTAGAACAGACTCAGTTTATACCACAATACCTACATTTAGAGTCGGTTATTCATTCAGCCTAATGAGAAACTGTAGAACAGACTCGGTTTATATCACAATACCTACATTTAGAGTCGGTTATTCATTCAGCCTAATGAGAAACTGTAGAACAGACTCGGTTTATATCACAATACCTACATTTAGAGTCGGCTATTCATTCAGCCTAATGAGAAACTGTAGAACAGACTCGGTTTATATCACAATACCTACATTTAGAGTCAGTTATTCATTCAGCCTAATGAGAAACTGTAGAACAGACTCGGTTTATATCACAATACCTACATTTAGAGTCGGTTATTCATTCAGCCTAATGAGAAACTGTAGAACAGACTCGGTTTATATCACAATACCTACATTTAGAGTCGGCTATTCATTCAGCCTAATGAGAAACTGTAGAACAGACTCGGTTTATATCACAATACCTACATTTAGAGTCAGTTATTCATTCAGCCTAATGAGAAACTGTAGAACAGACTCGGTTTATATCACAATACCTACATTTAGAATCGGTTATTCATTCAGCCTAATGAGAAACTGTAGAACAGACTCAGTTTATATCACAATACCTACATTTAGAGTCGGTTATTCATTCAACCTAATTAGAAACTGTAGAACAGACTCAGTTTATATCACAATACCTACATTTAGAGTCAGTTATTCATTCAGCCTAATGAGAAACTGTAGAACAGACTCAGTTTATATCACAGTACCTACATTTAGAGTCAGTTATTCATCCAGCCTGATATTATTTGACTGTGTGTGTGTGTGTGTGGTTCTCCTGTCCAGGTGTGCCTGGCCTTTAACCCTCAGAGCACACTGGTTGCCACGGGCAGCATGGACACCACAGCTAAATTATGGGATGTGGAGAGCGGTGAGGAGGTTTATACCCTGGCCGTGAGTATTTCCATCTTTTTACCCACAATTCAATCTGTCTACTTCACTCTGTCAGTTAATCATTCCCCTGCACTCATCTTCCCCTCTTCCCTCCATCTTTTACTCCTCCAGATGAGCCCTAAAACCTCCTCTCGCTAACTTATGATATACTTAACTGCTTTGCCAACAAAATGTGCCAAAACTACCCATATAAATTTGAACACTGGCAGTTTAGTGGCATGATGCTCATAAAATAAAATCATAATCCTTTTACAAATGATATCTGCAGAGAAAGAAGGAAAGTGTTTTATTTTTCCTCCATATGAGAGAAGTGCAGCAATTAAAGTTATAGTTGGCTAAAAGCTAAATTCACCCTGATTCCCTCTCGCACTTCAAAAGTAGTCAGTCAGCCAAGACGTGTTTGGTGTCTGAAGTTTTCTTCATTAGTTTTAGCACTGGTAGCTATGAGGCTAATATAGCTAACGCGTAATGGACACTTATACTCCACCAATTAGCATCATGCAGACTGCATGTCTTTGAAGACTGGAAATTATGTCCATTAATTTTTCTCCAAACTTCCTCTATAATTTCTCTCTCCTCCCCTGAGAGTTTGGCTTGTTGTTTTAAATTCTTCAGTGATTTGCA
Organism: Colossoma macropomum; assembly: GCF_904425465.1. Taxonomy (NCBI): domain Eukaryota; kingdom Metazoa; phylum Chordata; class Actinopteri; order Characiformes; family Serrasalmidae; genus Colossoma; species Colossoma macropomum. Next base: position 35,927,379 of record NW_023494798.1, read on the forward strand.
TCTCCTCCTGCTTTCGGTGAACAGCCGCTCAACCGTGCACTTATTAATGAATTCACTCATTTAATCATTCGCTGCTTCCATTTAGTGCATAATTGAGCGCTGCGTCCCGTGTGAGCTGTTTTCTCTGAGCTTATATAAGTTGTGATGATGTGTTTTGTTGTTTTGTGTTGCATGTTATGCACTGTGTTGTATTATATTGCGCATTTTGATTTGCATTGTGATGTATTTTGTTATGCTGGGTTTGTTAAAGCAGAGACGCGCTGTACTTTACTGAGCCTAAAATAATCGCAAACAGACACGTCCTTTACATAATAGATGGATAAAGTCTGCGCATGCATAATACTGACTGTACTCAGTGATGAAAGGAATATGGAAAAAAGGTAGGGTGAAAAGGAGAGATGGAGAGAGCAGATAGAGGGTGGAATGGATGGGGATGGAGTAGATAGCGTGATGGAGGGATGGAGAAATGGTGTAAATGGAATAGATGGAATAGTCAGAGGGATGAAATAGATGATGTAGATGGTATAGAGGAGGGGTGGAGCAGCTGGTGTACATTGATGGATAGTGTAAATGGAATAGTTGGTGTAGATGGAGGGATGGAGTACATGGTGTGGAATGTGAGATGGAGTAGATGATGTAGATTGTATAGACAGGAATGGAACAGATGGTGTAAATGGAACTGATGTAAATTAAGTAGATGGAGAAGATAGATAGATAAGTAGAAAGTGTAGATGGAGGAATGGTGTAAATGTAGTAGATGACATGGTGTAGATGGAGTAGATGGAATAAGCAGAGCTGATAGTGTGGATGGAGTAAATGGAGATAATGGTGTGGATGGAATAAATGGTGAGGTGGTGTAGATGCTGTAGATGGACTAGATGGAGTTGAGGGTGTTGGTGGAGTAGATGGTAAGGTGGTGTAGATGAAGTAAGTGGAGCTGATGGTGTGGATAGAGTAGATGGTAAGGTGGTGTAGATGAAGTAAATGGAGCTGATGGTGTGGATGGAGTAGATGGTAAGGTGGTGTAGATGAAGTAAATGGAGCTGATGGTGTGGATGGAGTAGATGGTAAGGTGGTGTAGATGAAGTAAGTGGAGCTGATGGTGTGGATGGAGTAGATGGAGCTGATGGTGTATATGGTAAGGCGGTGAAGATGGAGTAAATTATGAGGTGGTGTAAATGCTATAGGTGGAGTAAATGGAGCTGATGGTGTGGATGGTAAGGTGGTGTGGATGGAGTAAATGGTGAAGTGGTGTAGATGCTGTAGATGGACTAAATGGAGTTGATGGTGTAGATGAAATAAATGGAGCTGATAGTTTAGATAAAGTAAATAGAGCTGATGGTGTGGATGGAGTAAATGGAGTTGATGGTGTGGATGGTAAGGCAGTGAAGATGGAGTAAATGGTGAGGTGGTGTAGATGTTGCAGAAGGACTAAATTGAGTTGATGGTGTAGATGGTGAAGTGGTATGGATGGAGTTAATGGAATAGATGGTGTAGATGGAGTAGATGGTGCAGATGAAGTAGACTGTGTAGATGGTATAGATGGAGTAAATGCTGTAGACGGTAAAGTGGTATAGATGCTGTACATGGAGTAGATGGAGCTGATGGTATGGATGGTGAAATGGTGTAGATGCTGTAGATGGAGTAAATGGAGTTGATAGTGTGGATGGAGTAAATGGAGCTGGTGGTGTAGATGGAGGAAATGGAGCTGATAGTGAAGTGGTGTAGATGCTGTATATGGAGTAAATGGAGTTAATGGTGTGGACGGAGTAGACAGAGTAAATGTAGCTGGTGGTGTAAATGATGAGGTGGTGTAGATGGTGAGGTGGTGTAGATGGTGGATGAGGTAGATGGTGGTGATGGTGAAGTGGTGTAGATGCTGTAGATGGAGTAAATGGAGTTAATGGTGTGGACGGAGTAAATGGAGCTGATGGAGCTGATGATGAGGTGGTGTAGATGCTGTTGATGGGGGTTCAGAGTGACGTTTGATGGTACACACTGTCTAGCAGAACGATGATGACGTGTCTCTCCATTACCCAGCTTTACTCTCCTATTATTCCTCTGTGAATCTAAATTATGAATTAGTCTTCAAACTGAGATGAATCAGAGGAAATTAACATTTTTCCATTTTTCTTAGCACATTCTTTATGCTAATACTTCAATTGAAGAATGATGACTTTAATTTTCTCTCTCTCTCTCAGGGTCACTCTGCTGAGATAATCTCTCTCTCCTTTAACACGGTTGGGAATCGTTTGGTCACAGGCTCGTTTGACCACACAGTCAGCGTGTGGGACGTTTCTTCAGGCAGGTGTGGAGCTCAGTACCAGCTTCAAATCATTCATTGATTTATCTGTAATATTAGATCCCTGATGTAGGAGAGAGTGTTGCACAACCTCACACATTTAGGTTTTGCTAATTAATTTTTAAACTATTCAAGCAAGATTAATTAATTGATTCATTATTTTTGTAAACAATCAACCTACTCTTCTGTTGCAATTCAAAACTTAAACTTTGTTTCCAGCTCCTATTGTTTCTAGAAAGATGGCATGAGTGCAAATGTTACAACTTACCCCATATGTGAAAGACCCCTTAAATAGCCAGGACTGACCGGCAGGTCCAATGTTTCATTACACACTTGCATAACCTAAGAGTAGCTCAGCCAGTTTGCACTGAAGCCCCAGTAGTTACTAATAATAAGCCTTAGTGTGTAATAAGCCTGAGGTTTTAAGGGGTAAAATGGTAAGACACTAGTAGAGGGACGAATTTTAACAGTTGCCAGAATGTTTGGTAAATCGTTTAGGAATGCACTGATATCAGAACTGTGGGCCAGTAGCTATTTCTGATATTGTTGTACATTATATTTATATTTGTATTACATACAGTGGGGTTCAAAAGTCTGAGACCACATTGAAAATCTGAATGTTTTTTATTTAAACCTGGAGACAAAACAAAGAAAAGTTAAAGTAAATTAAAGTATTCAATGTTCTAGTTCACTATTCAAATTTAAGCAACTCTGTGAAATTAATCATGTTAAGGACTTTGAGTTTTTCTTGTCATTAAAGCAGAAGAATATATCAAATACTAAGAAATTATTGTTAACATTTCAAAGGATCTACTTTTCCTGCTGATAGTTTTGCTGTTAATATCATTTGTAGTTAATAATTTTCTATTAAACTAGAAAAGACTGCAAAAGAAGCATTGTGCTTCTCTGTGCTCTCTGACCTTTGAACCTTACTGGATCTGTTGATGCCAATACATAAACATTTATAAAATGTAGAACACAGGACTGGATCCACCTTGATTGGCATTACAGAAGTATAACCCTTATTTCTGTAGAGTTACAGATGCAGTAAAATAAATAAACTGCAGGTATTTTAGTGCAGTAACCCAGCATCACCTGGCAGTGTTAATGGATAAACCTGAGTACCACTGTAAAAGTACCAAAGACAGCTTTACTTAAACACAGACGTTTGAAACATTTGAAGCTTACAACAAACATTCAAGTGGACGTGAATATTGTAGGAGTAGACTTAGCTGTCTGTAAATACATACTTTTACTTCATGTACACAAATTTGTGACATCAAATGTGTAATTTTTTCTTTACATACATGAAATTCATAACTGCAAACGTGTGAGCATTAGTGAGATCCTGCTGGTGTGGGTTTCCTCTCCCACTGCTGCACAGTAAAGTGATTTTAAAGTAATAGCCACCGTGTTTAGCATTCAAGTTGCAAACTAATCTCTAAGTCGATTGATAAAGAATGTACATTGTACTTGATTATTTTTGTCAAGTGATTGATTTTTATCCTGTAATCATGACAGCACTAGTTGTTTTATCAACACTACAAAAATAAATCTAACCTCTGAAACAGAGTGAAGCCGATATTCTGGATTGTGTTTTGTTGTTAATTTTAAGGACTTGTTTGTGTGTTGTTTGTGTTTGAAGACGAGTGCACATGCTGATAGGCCACAGAGCAGAGATCAGCAGCGTGAACTTTAACTGGGATTCATCCCTCATCGTCACTGCCTCCATGGACAAAACCTGCAAGGTCTGTTTTTTTACACACACACTACACATATTTGATTTTCACTGTTTCATGTCAGTTGAGTATTGTAAAGTAAGGTTTAGTAATCATAAAACAGCTACACTACCATTGAAAAGTTCTGAATCAATTTTTTCAACGATGGATGAATGGATGGATAGAAATAAACCTAGACACAAGTTAAAGTATAAGAGAAATAAAATAAAAGTATATCTATTTGCATATTTACATGGTACATGAGACAGATTTGTTGTATTTACATGATAGCAGGCACTGAATGGTGTAAGGTAAACTAAAAGCACAGATTATAGACATATCTAACTCGGAGTTGCATCAATATTACGGTGTAAAGTGCATAGTGAGAGTCATTACAGTAATAGTTATGATACATTGCACAGTGTGTATTAATAGGGGAGGAGATACAGTGATGAGGTTCAGCTCAGTTCAGACAGCAATGTAAAGCCAGTTTAGTTTCAGATACATAAATATACATACATTCTATTTATTGAACTTCACATATTTCAGTAAATAGAAAGCTGTAATTAAAAATGTAGAAATGTTAGGTGAGTCAAGAATGATGGACAGAGCTGTACAAGATTCTGAAATAACTGAGAACCCGCAAAACATCAAGAATGACGTTCTGATCACATTAATATCCAGAATTCATCATATTTCAAAAGTGGCGATTAAATCTTAAGACAGAGAAATTACAATGGAATTTGATATTTACAGTAGCAGTATTTTGGTTGAAACTCTTTCTCAGATGTGAGTTTTGTCATAATGGTTACACAATTAACACAACATAAAAATGCTAATAGGCGCTAATGTTACCCCGTTTAGCTGAGTGTCTGGGTCAGGGATGTTTCAAATGAAAAATGAAAGCACATCAGACCCTCAATCACCTCCTGCTGTCTAATCCGCTTCATCTGAAGTAGTCCACTTTATTTTCGAGGCATTGGACATAAAGGAATGGCCAGTCTTTTGGGGTTAGCATTAGTCTAATTTGTATACCGGGAAACACCAGAACATCAGGGGACATCTCTCTTTTAGTCTTAAGATCTGACAGGTCGAGATAAGATTTTTCACAAATTTGTGTTACAGAAGCAAATCTGATCTTAATTTAGGAATCTTATCTTACAGCATCTTATCTCCAGTTAGGAAATCTTAACCTACTCAATCAAAGTCGACAATCGGCTGTCATGCCTGTTACCTAGCAACCAACCATACACACACACCTGAAACGCCAACATGTAATCGAAATAATCAAATTAGTTATCCAAACAGCTGCTGTTACTGATGTAAGGTCAACCAAAGCTAAAGTGTGATAAACTATATGTTGTGAATACTGAGAGTGCCCCCTGCTGTTTATCAGAGCGTCGCCGCTCCCCAGTTTCAGTCTCCATTTCCCAAACGCTTTAGCCGAGCGCGCTAACATTACTCCTCCTAATAAACAGACACACGTTCAGCTCCGTCTCCTCATTATTCACCACCATCACTGTAATATTTCAACATCAACATTAACACACGAAGGTGATCAGAGGGGCGGTGGAGATCGAGTCTGCAGCGTCTGAGATCTTTAAAACGCAGAGTTAGAAAAGAAAATCATCTCACAGTGAAAGCAGCGTTTTACAGTAGAGATAAATGGAGCTCATTATGCTGGTAGTGAACTATGCTGCTGACACAGCTGCCTAAAAACCATAGAAACAGACCTTAAACAGAAGTGAGGACCCTGTTGGGGTTCATCCTAAAGTTAGGACAGGATTTAGGAGGTTTAGTCTAGTTAGGATGTTTGTGTGATGCTGTTTTCTTATCTGGAGTTAATGATGGGATTATGAAGGTAGGAACTCTGTAACAGCTGTTATTCTGTAGCAGCTACTGTCCGAAATTCAGTCCATATGAAGGGGGGGGGGCTAGATTTTCCTCAAATCATACCAAACAAGCACCATAACATAAATATCACTTCATTACCTTCTTCATACCAGTCTGTCTTTATTCTGAGCTCACATTATTTTTATTTTTTTATTTTTATTTATGTATTTATTTATATTGTTTTTAGTATATTTAAATTTTTTTTTATTTAATTATTTATCTTTACTAGTCCTGCCTTCCACCCGGTGGCGGCTGGGATGGACTCTGGCGCTCCACCGCGACCCAGAAGGATAGGCGGTTTAGATGATGTGTGTGTGTGTATTTATCTTTACTTTATATTTATCTATCTATCTATCTATCTATCTATCTGTCTATCTATCTGTCTGTCTGTCTGTCTGTGTCTGTCTACCTACCTACCTACCTAACTTTCAGTAGTCCCACCAAAGCAACCACCAAAACAGCCTTCTGTCAGCCTTCTGTCATCATCTAATGGTCCTTTCACTGGACTTCCCAAAAAAGACCATTACACAGCTGCAGCTCATTCAGAATGACCAGGATGAGGAGATCAGAGCTGTTATGGCAGCTCTAAAATCTCTACACTGTCCAGTTTGATACAGAACAGAGTTTGAAGTCTATAAATCACTGAATGGTTTCAGCCCAGAACACGTCTCTGATCTGTTTAAACAGTATAAACCCAGCAGGTCTGTTAGATCCATTGACTCAGGTCAGCTAGTTGAGCCCACAGTCCAAACTAAACATGGTGCACTGTTAGTGTTTGGCCTTAAAATGTTAACTAAATTTCGATTATTAAGTTAACAGAACGAGGGCCACATCAGGGATGGGAATCAAGAACCGGTTCCAGTTGAGAACCGGTCCCAAATTGTTTCAGAATCATGCACCTCCAAAGTTATCAATTCCATATATCGATGCCGGTGTGAAGCCCACTCTCACCTCACTGTCCTGGTTTCACTTCCCAAGGACCATCTTGAGTTACCAAGTTAGCACATTTTCATTATCATGCCAGCCAATACAGTTCACTGTAAAACGTGTCACTGTTTTAATTCAGTTGGTTGCCAGCTTTGTTGCGTTTATAAATATATTTAGGTTTACAAAAAGTCAGCCACATAAGATCAACCTATACCTTTTTGAGGTTCCGCCCAGAGTAGTTGATTAACAGCTGTGATATGTATGATTCATCCAGTAACACTGCGAATCCTGTGGACGGAAACCAAGTGAGTTAAGATCAGGATGGGGATGTGAGATTGGGGACCACACTGGCAGGTTTTTCTGACAAATTCAGATTTTAAAAAAATCATGCGTCATGACGCCAAACTCTGAGGGTGAATATCCTGTTATAATAACATCAGCACCCACTGACAGGCTTAGCAGAGTTATTCTAAGAAAACCTAGATAAACAAGAATGCTGTGGTATTATTTGATGAGGCAGTTTTATATTTGTTATATCCATTTAAGAAAAGGAGCATTATAATTTATCTTAACAAATGTCAGAGATAATAACAGCTGCGCTGATGCTGAAAACCTGTGTAGGCCTACATTTTTCCACACAGAAAACTGATCAGGAATCAATAAGGGAGTCGTTAAAGAATCAGACCGATAATCAGAATCGATAATGCCACTGGTATCAATAAAATCTTATCAATTCCCATCCTTAGGCCATATACATGTTATTTTCAACCTTTAGGTTTGAATGAAGTAGATATTTAATTAAGTTTCACCTCCACATTTAACCCATCCATGCAGTGAAACACCACATACACACACTAGGGGGCAGTGATCCCTATCCACAGCACCCAGGGAGCAGTTGGGGGTTAGGTGCCTTGCGCAAGGGACACTTCAGTCACGTACTGTCAACTCAGGGGATCGAACCGGTGACCTTCTGGTCACAGGGCTGGTTCCCTAACCTCCAGCACACGACTGCCCCAAATAAAGGCCAGCATTGTTGTGCGATGGAAATTGTATTATTTTTGGTTTTAAAACAGTATTAAAAGCTTTGAATTGTGAACATTGAATATCTTCAGCACTTCATGTTCATCAGAGTGTCTTCCTGGTATAAAGAGCAGGTTTTAAATAATGATTTCACAGGTTTCTTTTCTAATCTACTGTTTAAAGCTCATAATGAAACTCTTTTGGTCCAAAGGTGCTTTAAACATCTGCAAGGTTTGAGTGCTCTTGGCTTAATCATTCTTAAAGGCTAGATGTCCCCAAACTTCTGATATATGTGCACTGCACTCTCTGATCAGCTATTCATCTCTGCTTCATATCATTAGGGGTCCAAGCACCTTTAGGTGCATGGAACCCTATTGCTTTTGCTAGGATTTTTTTTTCTTCTGCTTCTTCTTGTTCCTATTCTTTTCTTTCCTAAAACGGTTTGTGGAGAGGACACCGTAAGTCCACCAAAGACCAAACTTAGAGGGTAGGTGTAGAATCCCCCCCACTACTCAGGCAACTGAAATGACCCCAGTTGGCCTGATGGTAGCGCTATAGATCAACATTTTGCGTTTTTGCCCTTATTTCCTGAACCGTGGGGGCTACACTCAAAATTCTTGCTTTTACATAATCCTTGCTTTATTCTACATAAACGCTCTGCTGCATGTATTTAGCTCCGCCCCCATATTTTCTATCATAATTGGCAAAATATGTGACATCTACATTTTTCTACTAGTCTGAGGTTTTTCAAGATATCAACACGATATTGGTCTTAAATGTTCAGGGGAGTCTGGAGGTCAAGAATTATCAAAACAATTTGAATATTTATAAACAGTATGGCTTCCATGTGCCAATTGAGCCCCTCTGGGTTTGGCTTAATTCACATAAATGGCTACAGATAGAGATTGCTTTGGCCATTTAACATTAAACTTATCAGTCATGTACCCCACATGATTCTGTGGAAGCCCACCAAGTTTGATACCAATTACTCAATAGGGGGCTCTATAACAACCAAAAATCTGTTTCTCAGCAACCGCTAGGCCAATTGAGCTGAAATTTTGCATGCTGTATCCATGGCCTAATATGTACATGATCTTTTAAGGACAACTGAATCATTGGACAAATATGGCCGCCATTGGCCAATAAGCTTTTAACAGGCATTTGGAGGGCTTAGAATTGGCCAATCATCACAAAAATTATGTTTCCGCATAGGCAATCTCTAATAGCCTATAAAGTTTTACCTCAATTGGCCATGAGGTGGCGCTATAGAGCATAAACAAGAATAAGTCCTATAAACTTTATCATAGATCAAAATAAATCAATTCATTTCATTGCTTACACTGAGAATGACATTTTATCAAATACAAGTCTTTTAAAATTCTGTAAAGTTTTTCTTTGATTGATCAATTTTGAAAATTGAGCTTTTCGAACTAGTCTGTGCATTTTAAGACAACTGTTTCAATTTTGGTCTTAAAACAATTTGTGGAGTCTGTAGGTAAATAATTATCTAAAAAACCTTGACTTTATTGCAAAGAACAGCCATAAGACACCAATGAATCTGTTCGGCCTGGCCTTTTCTGACTTAGGGGGCTACAGACTCTTTAGTTTATATGTGATTATGTGATAAATCTTGGTAAACATGTACATTATCATTTTCTGAGGAAACATGCAAAGTTTCATTTAAATTGATTGTCATAAGCCCTTGCAATACTTAATCTAGTGTATAATTATTAAAATGTTATTATATTCTTCTATGATTGAAATAAAGAAAAGATAATGGTTCCAAATTACACATCTCATTCACATCTAAAACATTGCAATTATATGTATCTTTCAAAATTGCACAGGAAATGTGGAAATTTGACTTAAACCCAGGTTGGCCACAAAATCATTAATGGCAATATTTTCTCTGACCACCAGAGGGAGCATCAGCATTGAATGCAAATTATGACTTCAAATATACTTATGGTCATAGTCTTGGCAACATCTATCTTGTGGCAAAGGAACTTTCTGAATTTTGTGTATTCCACCAAGCCAGGCAATTTTGCATATACAAGTCTTTAAAAAACTATATTGTTTTTCCGTAAGTCATCAGAGTTGAAAACTGGTGTTTTCATACAGCTTGCTGAAATGTTTTTGCATCATCTTAAACTTGGTTTCAAAACAACCGTCGAAGTCTCAAGATTCACAGTTATTTAAAAAATCTTGCCTTATAAACACAATATTATTGCAAGTTATAGAAAAATAAGTACGGTCTGGCCTATTCTAGATCAGGGGACCACAAATTTGTCAGTTATGCTCTGATTGTGACCAGAATTGATTTGTATATTAATAATAATAAGTTGAGGAAACATATGACATTTGGCTTGATTCTGCCTATGTTAGCTGTTACAATGTAATTAGCTCTCAAAAATGTAATTATTCCTGTCTAAGAATAAAAACAATAAAAACATACATAACAATCGTTTCAAATTATGCATCTTAATGAGAATTGTCACTTTGCAAATATTTGTAGGTTGTACTGTACAGGAAATCCTATTATTTGATTTCAGCAAATTTTGGTCAGAGCAACAATTTTTCTCTGGCCACCAGAGGGAGCCAAATCAGTAACTGCACATGTCATTGTTGACATATACATGGAAAGCTTTACTGTATGTCTTTAAGTGAAGAGCATATCTGAATGTTTTGTTTTCCACTAAGCCTAACAATTTTGCAAATGCAAGTCTTAAAAAACTTTCAGTAATATCACGGTTGAGAAAAGATGGAGAATAGACATTTCTTACTAATTATTGAGTTTAAATCAAATTAAAATTTTCTTTACACAATCATATTGAAAATACCATGACTTAAGCACAGTGTGGCTGAAGATTTGAATAAATTGGTGTGAATTGGCTTATTCTGCCATAAAAGACTAAAATACACCAATAATTGTCTGAATATAACCAAATTTGACACAAATATACAAAATGACAAACTGACAGTGTATTATGATTTCATTTGAAATTATACTACTCAATAGTCACAGTAATTGCAAGGTGGGAACTAATTCCCAAAATGGTGCTTGGTTCCTTATTGCTCCGTACCAATAAATTCTCTCAAAAAAAACAGGTCTGTTGTGGGCCTCTTTAGCTCACCTTGAAAACATCCGCCTTTGAAGATTAAGGTCGTGGGTTTGATTCACTGTCACAGATGTTGGATGGTGCTGTAGCAGTTGTTGTGAACATACACTTAATTATCTCAATGAAAGGTCTTTCTTAAAAATCCAACGATTTGCTGCCTTCTATGTCCAGAGACATGAAATTTGTTTATGCTGCTACTGTCCAAAAATGGTGTGTGGTTCCTTGTTGCTACGGCTTTCAATAAATTGTTTCAAAGACTGCAGTTGCACCACAGATGTCTTGTGGTGCACCATGAGAGCTTCCACCTTTGAACTCTAGGGTCGTGGGTTTGAATCCCTGTCATGGATGTTAAAATTAGTTGCGTAGATTGTAGCAGATGTTTCACCTAGTGGTCTTGATCATAGGGAAAGGAGAACTTTCTTAAAGATCTGCTGCATTCTACGACCAAGGGCAACTACTTTACTCCCCGATGTCTTCCTGGTGCTTGGACCCTGCAGATTGCCGTTTGCAGCTATATTTTCTTTTCTTTTCAACAGAAAAGTTGTTTTGCTAGAATAGAAAACTTTCTCTCTGTCGCTCACCCTCTGATTGTCCTGAATGACTCATGGTCTTAATTATTCTGCAGACAGTGATGTTCCTCAAAGGAGAACAAACTGAAACAAAGCTATTTACTTCACTCCTTCATAAAAGATGATTTATGTTTCTTCTGTGAGCTGTGCATTGTTTAATGGACTGACTGAACAGCGAGGGGGAATTATGAGTGTGTGTTGGCATTACAGACTGTTTTTCTCTCTTTGTGGTGTGTGTGGTGTGTGTGTGTGTGTGTAGGTGTGGGACGCTGATGGTGGTCAGTGTTTAGCTACTCTTGTTGGTCATGATGATGAAGTGCTGGATGTTTGCTTTAACTACACTGGTCAACTCATCGCTACGGCTTCAGCAGATGGTGAGAGCAGCTTCCTACCTATTACAGTGACCTTCATCAATATTATCACCGTCATTATTATAACAGTAATCATTATCATCATCAAGTCCATAATCACCATCATCGTCATAACAGTCCCCATCTATTATCATCAGTCATCATCACAGTCATCATCACTGTATTCACCATTGTTATAAGAGTCTACATTATCGCCATTATGAGTCATTAGTTTTGCAGTAATCACACATCATCACAGTCACTATCATGATATTCACCATTATCATCAGTCATCATCACCTTATTCAACATTCCCATGAGTCATCACAAACATCACATTAATTACCTTTATCACCACAGTCATCAGTTATCATCACCAGTATCATCACAATTTCACAAGTTCAGTTCCACATTCATGGTCACCATCATTATTACAGTCATCATCACCATAAACACATTTATTATCACATTCATTGTCACCATCATTATCACAGCCATCATCACCATAAACACCATCATCATCACACTCATCATCACAATCATTATCACAATCATCACCATCATTATCAGTCTTCAGCACCATAAACGCCATCATTATCACAATCATTGTCACCATTACAGCCATCATCACCATAAACACTGTCATTATCAGTCATCACCATAAACACCATTATCACATAAACACATTTATTATCACATTCATTGTCACCATCATTATCACAGTCATCATCACCATAAACATCATTATCACAGTCATTGTCACCATCATTATTACAGTCACTGTCACCATCATTATCAGTCATCATTGCCATAAACACCATCATTATCACAGTCATCACTATGAACATTATCATTATCAGTCATCATCACCATCATGACAGTCATCACCAAAAACACATTTATTATCAGTCATCGTCACCATCATTATCATAGTCATCGTCACCATCATTATCACAATCGTCACCATTATTATGTCATCGTCACCATCATTATCACAGTCATTGTCACCATCATTATCACAGTCATTGTCACTATCATTATCACAGTCATTGTCACCATCATTATCACAGTCATTATCACCATCATTATCACAGTCATCGTCACCATCATTATCACAATCGTCACCATTGTTATGTCATCATCACCATCATTATCACAGTCATTGTCACTATCATTATCACAGTCATTGTCACCATCATTATCACAGTCATTATCACCATCATTATCAGTCTTCATCACCATCATTATCACAGTCATTGTCACTATCATTATCACAATCGTCACCATTGTTATGCCATCGTCACCATCATTATCACAGTCATTGTCACCATCATTATCACAGTCATTGTCACTATCATTATCACAGTCATTGTCACCATCATTATCACAGTCATTATCACCATCATTATCAGCTCATCACCATCATCACGTGTCACTATCATTATCAGTCATCCTCACCATCATCATCACAGTCTTCGTCACCATCTTCAGAATCACTTTTTTGACCTCCTACCTCAAACCTCCACTGATCCTACACACTCCTTTCTCTCTTTCTGAACTGTCCCTCTCTGCCTCTCTCCTTGATCCATCATTCCACCCTTCAACTCCTCTGCTGTCTTATTCTCCCCATGGTTCTGTTTTCTCTCTATCTCTCCACTGTGTCGTTTGTCCTTTCCCCTGAATGTCTCTCTCTCTCTCTCTCTCTCTCTCTCTAACTATCTCTCTCTCTCCTGCTGTTTGGGCCTTTGGGGCAGTTTCTCTCTGCTGCTGTCTTTGCTTGTGCTGCTCCCGATATAGCTGCTGCTCTCACACAGTGTCTGTGAGTCTGTGTGTATTAGTTTATAAAAATGTCCTGAAAAACCTGCAGTTAAACCAGAGAAACACAGCACTGACCTGTAGGAACAACACAGAGAAACACAGCACTGACCTGCAGGAACAACACAGAGAAACACAGCACTGACCTGCAGGAGCAACACAGAGAAACACAGCACTGACCTGCAGGAACAACACAGAGAAACACAGCACTGACCTGCAGGAAGAACACAGAGAAACACAGCACTGACCTGCAGGAACAACCCAGAGAAACACAGCACTGACCTGCAGGAAGAACACAGAGAAACACAGCACTGACCTGCAGGAACAACCCAGAGAAACACAGCACTGACCTGCAGGAGAACACAGAGAAAACACAGCACTGACCTGCAGGAAGAACACAGAGAAACACAGCACTGACCTGCAGGAAGAACACAGAGAAACACAGCACTGACCTGCAGGAAGAACACAGAGAAACACAACACTGACCTGCAGGAACGACACAGAGAAACACAGCACCGACCTGCAGGAAGAACACAGAGAAACACAACACTGACCTACAGAAACAACACAGAGAAACACAGCACTGACCTGCGGGAAGAACACAGAGAAACACAGCACTGACCTGCAGGAACAACACAGAGAAACACAGCACTGACCTGCAGGAAAGACACAGAGAAACACAGCACTGACCTGCAGACACAACACAGAGAAACACAGCACTGACCTACAGAAACGACACAGAGAAACACAGCACTGACCTGCAGGAACAGCACAGAGAAACACAGCACTGACCTGCAGGAACAACACAGAAACACAGCACTGACCTGCAGGAGCAACACAGAGAAACACAGCACTGACCTGCAGGAACGACACAGAGAAACACAGCACTGACCTGCAGGAACGACACAGAGAAACACAGCACTGACCTGCAGGAACGACACAGAGAAACACAGCACCGACCTGCAGGAACAGCACAGAGAAACACAGCACTGACCTGCAGGAACAACACAGAGAAACACAGCACTGACCTGTAGAAAGAACACAGAGAAACACAACACTGACCTGCAGGAACAACACAAAAAAACACAGCACTGAACTGCAGGAACAGCACAGAGAAACACAGCACTGACCTGCAGGAACAACACAAAAAAACACAGCACTGAACTGCAGGAATGACACAGAGAAACACAGCACTGACCTGCAGGAACGACACAGATTTAGAAAGGGCTTCTTTACTAATGTTTCAACTGAAAGAGTGAAACCATTTCTTTTCCGTTCCTGTGGTTAAGGTTTAGGATTAGAAAAAGACTGATTTTATGAAATTATATATAGAAACGTATTATATATAGATACATATCGCTGCTGTTGGAACAAAACATCATATCTCCAAAAAGGAAACTTCACAGGAGAAGGAGAAACATTCTTAACTTCTAATGGAAGTGAATGGAGAAATATTTTTTTCGAAGTAGTTTTGGACCCTTTCTGTCGGTCAGTTCATGGTGATATTTTGACACGACATAAAGGGCAGCTGTCTTTTTTAAATTATGCAAAACATTGAAAACGATCTGAGGTTTTATTTGTAAAACATATTATTACTACTTATTACTGTTACATACAGGTACTTATGTATGTATATGTTAATGTGTGTGTGTGTTTAGGTACATCACGGGTGTTTAACGCGCAGACATACGAGTGTGTGTGTAAACTGGAGGGCCATGAAGGAGAGATCTCTAAGGTAAGTACACACACACACACACACACACACACACACACACACACACACACACACAGCTGTCACTCTGTATTTTTCTCATCTTTTATCATCTCTCTCTCTCTCTCTCTCTCTCTCTCTCTCTCTCTCTCTCTCTCGTTCTTTCTGCAGGCACTCATTCCCTGTCACTCCTGTCTGTCCCTCACTCACTTCCTGTTTATCTCTACCTGTCTGTCCTTCTCTCTCTCTTTCTCTTACTCTGCCAATCCTTCACTCACTCCTCTCTGACACCTCCGACTCGTTCTCACTCCTGTCGTCATGACAACGTCATCACATTTTTTTCTCTTCAACTTGATTTTTACACTTCAAATGTCAGCTGCCTTTTTTCTTTAATCTCTCACCTCCTCCTCTCCACCTCTTCTTCCCTATCTCTCCCTTTCTTAGCTCTATCTTCTTCTCTTTCTCTTTGCTCTTTCTTCTTCTTTCCTCTTTCTCACTTTGCGCTTTCTTCCTCTTCCATCTCTCTATCACTTTAGTCTTTCTTCTTTCTCTGCCTCTCTGCTTTTTTCTCCTTCCCTCTTTTTGCTTTCTTCTTCTCTCTCCATCTCTTGCTATTTTTTCTCCTTCTTTCCTCTCGCTCCTTCTTTTTGCTCTCTCCTTCTTTGCTCCCTTCCTCTTTTCTTTAATCTTCCCTTTCTTTCTTTCTTTCTTTCTTTCTTCCCCTTTCTCTCTCTCTCTCTCTTTTCTTTACTCCTCTGCAGCTCTTATTTTTCTCTCACTTTCCTTGTTCTCTCTCGTCCCCCTTTTTCCCTCTTCCTCTCTCTCTAGTATTTCCATTGTAACTCAGTCCTCACTGTAATCCTGTTCTTCAGTATAATAATAAAGCGTCCAGTTAAAGAACTCTCCGTCACTGCAGATATATATACAGTGCAGTGTGGCTGTGACAGAGGTCAGGCTGAAGTCAGGCCGAGGTGACGCTGAGGTCGGCTCTGTCTCAGCTCTCGGTGTCTCTGTACCTGTCAAACTGATATAAAGAAGAAAACTTCACACACCAAACACGTCCTGGATGATCGACTACATTTGTGGTAAATTTTATTTTTCCTGAACTGCCCCTTTGAGTCCCGTCTCTCTCTCTCTCTCTCTCTCTCTCTCTCTGTCTGTGTCAGGTGTGTTTTAACCCCCAGGGGACGTGTGTGTTGACGGCCAGCGCGGATAAGACGGCGCGCGTGTGGAGTGTGAGCTCCGGATCCTGCCTGCAGGTGCTGGAAGGACACACTGACGAGATCTTCTCCTGCGCCTTCAACTATGAAGGAGACGCCATCATCACAGGCAATTACCCACACTCCGCCCCCCCCAACCCCCCCGCCCCACACACACACACACACACACACACACACACACACCCCAAACACTCCCACACACACACACACACACACACACACACACACACACACTCTCTCTGAGGTTATTAAATCATTTGCATCATTCTTCTGGTTCTTCTCTCTGCAGGCAGTAAGGACAACACCTGCAGGATCTGGCGCTGAGGGGAACGTGTGTGTTTCTGCTGGAACCTGCAGGATTTTGAGGAACGTCTCAGTGTTAAACACATCCTGATCTCTGTGCTGAAGACGTGTGGAGCAGAAATGTGTCTAGATTCAGTCTCTGTGCTGCTCTTTTACGGTACACTCTTCAAAAAGATGGTTCTTCAAGGGTTCTTTAGTAAAGGGAATGGTTCTATTTTAATCAATTAATCAACCTTTATTAAAACTCAGAGTACACTGACCCTCATTTACAATGTAGCCGAGCCAATACAGAAAACAGCACTGCAACTGCAAAAAATGGAATCTTGTCAAGTAAAATAATCTTAAATATGGTCAGAAAATATTTCTCCTGTTGAGATTGTTGTAGCTTAATTTAAGATTGTTTACCTTATTTATAGACATTATTTACTTCAGTGATTTTATTGTGAAATGATCTCACTATAGTGGCAGATAATTGTGCTTGTTGCAAGAAATGAGCTTGACACTAGCAAAATCATCTGCCAGTACAGATTACTCAAAACAAGTGAAAAGTGTCCAGAATTAAGCTAGATAATTTTAGAAGTGCACAACCATCTCAAAATGAGAAATATTAGCTAGAAAGATAATTTCATTTGACAAGATGCCATTTTTTTGCAGTGAGGGATTAAAAAATGGTTAGTAAAACAAATCAAATGCTAAAAAAGTAATAATAATTATAATAGTAAATTTAATAGTAAAAAGTTTTAAAAAGTCCCCAAACCATTAAAATTACAGCACTACCGTTGTTCTACCATTACCAATAGAACCATGAGTTCCATACAGAACTATTTGCATGCTTAAGCGGTTCTCTACATGTTGAAATCATTCTTCAGATTGATGGAAAATGTGTAGTACATGGTTCTGTGTAGAACCTTTTTGAAAATGGTTCTATCTAGCACCAACTAGGGTTCGGCTATAGTTACAAGCTTGATGTTGTAACAATAGCCCAAACATGTACACCACATTCTCCATCAGTCTGAAGAACCATTTCACCATGCACAGAACCATTTAAGCATGCAGATGGTTCTAAATGGAACCATTCACTTTACTGAAGAACCCTTGAAGAACCCTCTTTTTGAGTCTAGCTCAGCATCTGCTGTCTGCTGCCTCCTGTGCTGCATCTACAAGCTGTTTCTGCTTGACTGTTTCTTTAAAGTGATAGTCCAACCAAAAATCAGATTTCCATCATTACACATCTGTGGACGGAGCCTAGAAATATCAATTCTGCTGGAAATGATTCAGTATATCGTCTTAATAAAAACTCTCCATTTCACTTTTTATTTTTCTACTTCTGTAAAGTCTGTAAAGCTGCCTTGGATCAGTAGAAATACTCTAAAATCTTTACATTAACTTACATTAAAATTTATGACGTTTTCAGCGTCTCCTGTAAAGTGGCTATTTTGGAGATACTTGGAGATGCTTTTCTTTGGACAGTGATGATGTGGATTATAAAATATGTCCATCCACTCCTCAAATAAATAAAGATTCACAACAGAATCAGCTGACGTAAATTTTTTATTGGTTTTTGAAAAGATAAATACATTCAGTTATACAGTCACAGATTGGACGGTTGTGCTTTCAACGCTGATATTAAAACACTTACTATTATTACGTGACTATGCAGAGGAAACCTTTACACACCAGAGTTCACAGGAACAGATTTACATGACGAAAACTGCACTTCATACCGTAACACACACTAACCAAACGCTACCTGTAGTCTCGCAGGTTGTACTGTAGATCTCTCTGCTAGTGCTAAAACCAGAAATCAGGGGCTTCCACTCGCAGCCCGAAAGGTGCCAGAGCTCAAAATCTAGACTATGTACATCTAACCAAAATAAAGCCTTTTAAATCGTCTTTATTTTCACACAGAAACTTTAAACACAGAATTCAGTTTCAAAGGTACAATAGAAACAAGTGGACGTGTTTGCAAAAGTAAACGTTAGCTAAATACTTCTCTCTGTGCCGTGTGGATCGGGTGTGTTTTTTACTCAATCATTATAAACACATATAAGCCATCATATTTAGCGATAACCTCGTATTCGTGTACAACAGCTGTCAGACCTGTTTCTGTTAATAAAAACTCACCCGGTGCATCTGAAATATGTTTTATATGCTATAGAAATCTTCAGGCTACAAAATGTCAAGGCTAAATGGCTGTAAATGTCCCTCCTGTCGAAGCAGCTGATTGGTTGTCTGGTTTTGTATGCAGGTTTGATTGGCCGTGCATAAAAACGCTGGAACATGCGGCTCATTAAAGGGAAAAGGTCCTCCAGTCACGTTTCAGTTGAGGTGTGAGCTCAGACAGGATATGAGTGCGTACAGGTGTATACTGGAGTCTATATAGCCGTTTACAGATGTATACAGGAGTGTACAGGTGTACACGAGTGTGTGTGTGTATACAGGTGTATAGAGGCACGTACACTTGTATACAGCAGTTTACAGGTGTACACAGGCATGTAAAGTTGTAGACAGGTGTATACAGTTGTCTGTAGGTGTGTACAGGTTTATACTGTTCTATAGAGGCATGTACATGTGTATCAAGTGTTTACAGGGGTGTACAAGCATGTAAAGTTACAGACAGGTGTATACAGATGTGTACAGGAGTATACAGCACTAGTATACATACTAGTGTGTAGAGAGGTTATACAGTTGTGTACAGGTGTAGACAGGTGTATACAGGCTTGTACTAATGTATGCGAGTGCACAGCGGTGTGTACAGGTGTATACAGGTGTAAACAGGTGTGTGCAGGTATGGTTGGATGGTGCTGAAGTACAGAGTGAAACAGACATTAAGGTCCGGTTCACAGGCAGTGTTCACTGAATCTAGAATCTACTGTCCAGCAGAGTTCAGTTCCAACCCTAATCTGACACAGACTGCCCGTCAGAAGTTTTGGGGACACACACCTGTTTAAAGGTAAGGTAACTGAAAACTAACAAGAGGAAAGATTTTAAAAGAAGGCACAGTGTCCTCAAAGCTTTGACAGCTGGTGTAGCTGGCTGTAATATTCATTAGCGTGTGGAAGAATGTTCTGTAGTGTGGGTCGTGCTTCAGCCCCCCTTCCCCGAGCGGATGAATCTGATGATTAGAGAACTCAGAGAGATCTCAGTGTAAACTGGGTGAAGCAGCGTCTCTGAGGATGAGAGTGAATTATCTACTACTGTCATCACATCTTCATCAGTGTGATGTTGATTCTGAGATCATTTGAGGCCGAAACATCGAGCCGGACCTTCTTTCTGAGTCTGTGATGTTAATACGTAAAGACGTACGACGTGGTGTGAAAAACTCGACGCCTCTGAGTTTAAATGATTATTTCAGGTTTTACAGGCGACTCTCAGCAGCAGATCAGCATATTACAGCCTGTATATTCTCTATATTCTCCTCACTCAGTAACGACACTTCATTCAGTTCTAACACACAGTGCTGCTTTAAAATACGGTATTTTACAGTAACATTCAGTTTATAAAAGACAGTTTCCATTTGTGCCAGAGGGGGGCGACAGATTCCAGGGCCTTTTCACAAAAAGTCTGAGTTTTACAGACAAAAAGATCAAGTTGCTGTTACGAGCAAAAATTTCATCAAATTAAAAATCGTATCTCATATTTTCGTCTGTAAAATGACGCGCTGTGAAAAGACCAAAAACATTAAACTAAAGTTAGGAGAGAAAAAAACAGCAGCCGTGCGCTCACAGCGCAGCTAACTGCTGTGTGTGTATGAAGTAAAACCAGGACTGGAGTTTCAGATCATGGCTCATGACTCGGAACGCACATTCATTTACATGGAAAGAAAAAAATGTTTCATGGCTGTTGATCCTTATTGATAAATTGATGAGTAGTCCTAACCCTACGATTAATTAATAGATGACCGTATTAATGTGGCAAAAAAATTATTTCTTAGCAAGTGAAATCATCTTAAATCTTGTTGTACAACTAATATTTCTCATAATGAGATGCGGTAAAAATATAAGACTCATTTATAGACATTTTTACTTGTTTTACATAATATTATCTAAAATGTCACATTACTTATTTCTTGAAACAATTAAAATGATCTGAATAAGCCAGGAGCAGCAGACAAAACTAATTTAAAGTATAAATACGGTGAATATTCAAATAATATCTTTACAGCAATTTCAAAATCAGAAATATTATATATAATGACTAGATTTTACGATTTCACTTGCTAAGATATCATTTTTGCAGTGCAATTGTAGAAATAGCCGTTACTTTTGCAGCCGTTACGTCCAAAGCTGTGATAACAGGGCTGTGGGAGTTGGGGGTGCTCAGGGTTGGTTTGGTGCAACTGCTAAAAATAATAATTTAAAAAAATTATCAAAACTTTAAACCAATTTGATTGATCTGTATCTGCTTGTTGTAAAGTAGACTTTCTATGCTTTATTTATATATTTTAATAACCTGCAGTAGCTGCACACTTTACCTTAACGATGTTTTACAGTGAGCCGAATCACTTCTCTCGCCCCCTGCTGGCGGCTTTTGGGGGTGCGTCACACACATAAAAAGCTGTAGGACATTTCTGAGCCCAAAAGCGCTAATATTGTCAATATTAACTGTTCTATCTTCTGCTGGTGTGGGTTCGAGTGTGTGACTGTGGGAGCAACACAATCAGTTACTACGGCACACATCAACAATCTGATTGGACGTCACTCAACTCATTTGCATAAAGTTTGTCTAAAAGGAGAGAATATAGAAACCGTTGTGAATGTGTGAATTTAGTGCGTCAGTTACGAGGGTCGTGTCGTCTCTCGCCACGTTATGACGCTCTGTTTGATGTTAATTATAAAAAAAAAATCTAATGAAAAATCAAAACAAACACTGCTTAAAATTTCAGCCCCGCCAACTTAAACACCTCCCTGCCTCCCTGGGTGATGATCTTGGTCATGTGGGTTTGTTGGAATTAAACCAAGCAGGCAAGCAGATCCAGGGTCAGCGTCTGTGTGTTCTGAAGGGTGTGGTCAGTGTTGAGCTGACTGACACACAGTGGTCAGTAGTGAAGTGTATTAGTGTTGATATGCAGGAGGCGGAGCCTCAGTTTGGTGATCTCCCTGCTGTATCGGAGCGTTCGGACGGCCCTCACTGACCCGTAAACACCGCGCTTTACTCAAACGTCTGAAAATTGTAAACAGTAGTAATAAACTCAGGCACACTCTCTCAGCGAGAAGGACCTGGGTTCGAATCCCCGGCCAGGTGACCAGGGTCCTCTCTGTGTGGAGTTTTCATGTTCTCCCTGTGTCTGTCTGGGTTT